>NC_066343.1:41616465-42216465 GCF_022539315.1 Serinus canaria | reverse complement strand
CTGTGTGCATTTCAGTGTATTCCACCTTGATTAATGGTTGCACCTAATGATACTTATTAAATACCAAGATAAAAACCCTTCTATGCCTTAACCATCTCTGGTTCATAATTCTAGGACCAGGGAAAAGGCATCAGCTGTGGCCTGCAGACTAAAAAATTTGAATTTGCTGTTCAGCTGAGGGTTTGTTACAGTATCAACAGTTTATAAGGTTATGAAATATTAATACAGCTTTGTACTGTGGAAAATAAAAAGTGTAAAGTTAGTTATTTAGAATTAGGTTAACCTTAAAAACAAACTCAGAGTTACATATTGAAAGGACTTCAATCTGCCCCACTTCTACACAATTTGAAACTTCTTAAAAAATTTTTTTCATGTGTGAAACCAACACATGACTGATTGGTATACTAAATGCTGGCAAATTATGTAATAACCTTTTATGTAGTTTTGGCTTCTTTCCCACTGCCACCCCCTCCTTCCCCAAGCTGCTACAAGTGAAACCACATACACTATGGATTGCAAAGCAGAGTTTATGTTGCCTAACCACAGAAGTCTGTGGTTTAAAATGTCTGTGGCCTCAGGAGGTCATTAAACTGACAATTTCAGATTGACTCATTTCAGTGCTAGTACTTTTTTTTTAGCCTTGCTTTAGAATTGTAGTCTACAGTCCCTCATCGTGTTCCCTGCCAAATTTTCATCTGTGTGGCTTTGCAGTACTTGGTACTTCAGTGTTGCTGAAACAAAAATTAGCAGCCAGTGGCAACTAACAGAAAGGCATTTGCAAACACTGAGCACTTAATGCTGAATGGAGTTAGGTGTATATTTTGTTGGCAAAGACTACTCACATTGTGTTCTTGCTTCTCTTCTGTTACAATGAATTTTGTAGGGGTTAAGTACACCTGCTGGATTATATTTTGTCAGGTCTATCAAATTATTCACACTAGAAAAGATATTTTTTTTTGGCAGAGCTGAAGATCTCATGTTTATCTGAGTTAACTTGTGTGGTTCACAATACCTTCTCATTGTATATACAGTTGTACTGTAACTGGCTCTTAAGTGTTCCTTTGATGCCCTAAGAGTTTAAACTTCATGGAACATAATATTCACATGCATGTTTGTGTGTTTATGCTTATATAGAAAATATGTTCACTTATGTCGATAAGTGCATGTGTATTTTCACATGTTTTCAGGATTTATCGTCAGCATTCTGTTTAGATGATGGTGGGAAAACACTGCTTGTGTTCAGTAATGAGCAAGGATAAATAATCAATCTACTGAAAAACCTGTGAAACAATTAATTATTGTAATCTTAAAGACACTGTCAGGAGGATCTCTGTGTAGCATGTTTTCAGAATATTTTTATTACTGAGCATCCATGTCTGTAGGAGATGGGAAATGGGATGGAAATCCTTGCAATATGACATGCCTTTGTGTTGCTTGTGTTCAGGAGATGAGTGCAAAGCCTAAAGCATCTCTTCTCTCTCCACTTCCTGCTTGGGAATTAGGACCAGGAGTACTGAAGTTTCAGAACAGGAAAGATGGTTTTGAATGAACCAAGTATTTTATGGTTCATTTTTTTCCTCCTTGCTGCAGTTGCCCAATTGAAGCTGGGAAATAAACTTGCAAATTCCCATTTCACTGGCTTTTTCTACCAGTGAAGAATCTAAAAGGTTGTTCTCTCTCTTCCTCTCCTACACCCATCCAAAAATCTCCTTCCTCCTCTGTGTTTTAGGTTGACTGTTTTGGGATTTAGAAGACTGCGGCACATCTTCCTGTTAGTTGCTTTGCAGCAGAGTTTTGCCAAACCTCAATGTCTTCTTGTATTGCCAGATTTCAGTGCTTTGAGAGCCAGGTGTCACAACAGTCAGTCATTTCAAAGATTACAGGCACGTCTTATAATTGATCCGTTTTTGAAAGAGAGAGAGAAATACAAGCATATTTTATCACTTTTGATCTGGGTCAATGCTTTGCAGCACAGAAGAGAGAATACAGTACTTTGCCTTTAGCTCAACTATAAAAGTAAGCATTTAATGGTGAGGAGATCGACTGTGGGACTCTAAATGTTCCCTGGTGTGCCATACTGCCTTATAGAAGAGTCTGTCTGCTGGTGGTGACAAGTGTGGTAAAGGTTTTACGATTAAAAGTGCTGTTTGCCTTGTATTCCCATTCTTGTAATACATGGTAGAAGCAACCTGTCAAAAGTTTTGATTGATGAGTCAATATTCTCTTTGCTGTTTTGATCATTATGTGAAAAGAAAATAAAGACACATAAATGCACAACTTTCCCAGAACAGTGTGGGAATAAGTTAAGAGGTGTCCTTAAGTAAAACTCAGGTCTCAAGCATAATTTTTGTTCCTTCTCTTATGTACGGATCAATGAATGTAGCTGCATACTTGACAGTAACTCAGTTATTTTTGTCAACAGGAATGTGCACGGCTTAGTAAAAACTATTTGCAAGTTAATACAAATTCAAGCTGTTCAGCTGGGAAAAGATGGAGATGAGTCGGTTTGGAGTCTGTATGGAATCAGGTTAGTTTTACATTCTTTATTTAGAAACAATAACTTTCTGTCTGATTTCGGGGGTGGGGGGGGAAGAAAATTAGGATAATACTGGATTTCGATCTTACTCTTTTTTGTGTATTTTGCTTTGTTCACACTGCACAGGTAATGAAGTGCTGGCACAGTTGCCTACAAAGGTTGTGGAATCTCTGTCCTTACAGATAATGGAACCTGACTGTATGTGATAATGGGTAGCCTTTACTTGCTGATTGCTTGAGCATGTGGGTTGGACTGGGTGATCTGAGTAGGTCCCTTTCAACCTAAATGACAATCTGATCCTGTGGTTTTTGGTTCTTTGTGGGTTTTTTTGGTTAAAAGTTTTAATACAAGGATAAGAGTGCCACCATAAGCTCGAAAGGGACAATGGCATTGGAGCAATGGGAGGCAAGACAGGGAGAGAAAACAAGTACTAGTACTTGTTCAAATACTGGATGATTTCTAATATTTCTTTTAATAAATAGTTTATTTTAAAGCTATTAATCACTTCCTTCTCACTTGTTTTTCCCTCTTTGTTCTTATTACAAAAGTCAAGTTCCCTAATGTCTTTGCTGCTAAGGTCATTGACATGTAAAAATAAAATACTTAAAGATGTAGAGGTATTTATCTAAAGCTTCTTGTCATGCAATATCAGACTTTTGAAGAGGACATCCTAGTGACTTCATCCATCTCTTGAGAAACCATGAGTCAGTACTGACATTAAAAGCCTCTATTGTACCTTTTCTGGAGAACAGAAAAGCTTGGTAGATGTTATGAATGCTTTTCAAGTTGCTTTTTATGCAATTAAGAGGTATCATTGTAGGAGGCTGTAGCTATAATGACTTAAGGATATAAAATGCATTATTTGAGAGACAGGAATCTTGTCTTCAGTTGAGTGAAATGAAATAGTTAAGAAAGTGAAACAGGCTTTTTGGTGTGCTGGATGTGTTTGCATTCCTGAAATCCTTCATGTGGCTATATCAGTTCTATTTACAAAATCCCTACTTGTATAGAGCAGTTTAAACGAAAAGGTAGGTAATGAAGAATGAATTCTTTTGGAACCTTTTTTAAAAGCTTCTGGTAGAAGAAGCTAAGTTAAAGGAACTTATTTCTGGCTTCGTATGAAAAAGAGGGTGGTAGGATGTGACTGAAATGAAGAATAAATTCTGGAATAGTCTCTACCCAATAGAGCAAAGAAAAGTTATTACATTTTTTCACACTCACTAAAAGAGAAGCTACTGGCAACATAAAATGAAAGTGAAATTTGGTAATTCAGAATGGTATAAAGTAAAGTAATAGAGAACTAAAAATAAGAAGCAGACTTTTATTTAGCCAATATAGTTTTTATTTTCTCTTTTGGTTACAGTTAACTTTAATAAAGTTAAATGATTGCTTGATATAGGGTCAAAGCCCTGAGATTTTGAAACCTGATTTCTGGTTTTTAGTGTACAGAACAGCCTATCTATTTATTGTAATGTAACAATTTTTGTAGTTGTGCTCCATGAAATGCCATTAAAAACTGATTTTTTTGTAAGGAATTGAAGAATGTATACAGTAGCTCACCAACAGTAATCTCCCATTACAGTGTTCATAGTTTATGCTGTCAACTGTGCAAAAGTATTCCATATGGAAACCATCAGTGAAAAATCAAAATGAAACAGTACATTCTCAAGTGGTTTGCTGTTGTCACCAGTATTACAGGGTAATAAATAAACGTGGTTTAGGCCAATGTTAATTCTGGACAATAGAATTCATTTTATAATACAGCTTCTTGGGATGACATAATATCATGATCAGTTCCTAAAAAAAAATGGAAGAAAATTAATATATTGCAGATTTGTGCATTTTATTATATAGTGTTTTCCTGTGATGGAGTTAGCTTTCTCCAGAGCAGCCATTTGTAGCCAGAACAGTGTTGATAACCAGTTTTGGCCACTGCTGAGCAGTGCTATATTCCTCCAGCCCATTGCCATCCCTCAAAGGACCAGTAAGGGAGGGGTGGTCTAGACTTTGGGAGGGGTCATAGCCAGGATAGCTTACCCAGTCTAACAAAAAGGATATTTCATATTGTATGACACTGTGCTCAGGAGTAAAAGGTAAGAGGAAGGAGCTGGGAGTGGATTTATTGTTAAGGTGTTTGTCTTCCAAAGCAACTGCTATGCATACTGAAGCCCCACTGCTCAGAAAGTGGCTACACATTGCCTGCTGATGGAAATGAAAGAATTTTTTTTTCCCTTGCTTTCTTTTCTGGCCTTTGCTTTTCTTAGTAAACTGCCTTTATCTTAACCCAGGAAGGGCTTCTGTTAGCATTCTCAGTGCAAGTGGTTTATGATATATGTGTACAAAAATTTGAATATTATTTTTTTCTGAAAAGTATAAGCCTTTTTTTATGAACTAGTATTTCATTATATTATTAATTATTCATCATGCATGATTTTACTGTTTTAAAGTTATAGAGAAATGCTACTTTTCTGAATTCAAGATTCAGAGCAGGTAGCAAAATGCTTTAAAAACGTATATTTGATGGAGTGACGTGCTGTTCCTGAAAGGACCAGCTTTCTGAAAGGGTCAGGGTCACATCTGCATACACAGAAAGGTATGTTGACTGCAGACATTGTTTCCTCATACAGAAAAAGTTTGTCACTGACTTTGTCCTTTAAATCAGATTGGAGCTCACTTCTGTCCAGAGATGTAACAAAAATTTTCAGATGACCCAAAAGTTAAAAATAACGTATGTTTCATTGTGAGATTTATATCTTTGTTTGCCTGGACATTTCCATATTATGAGTGGGTGACCACTGTGTTGGCTTGTGTGTTTTGCTTTATCCTGAACCCACTAGCAGTAATTTGGGGTAGTGGTGCTGTAATGGCATTTAAAGATGCAGGTTTTACAGTCCTGTTCTAGCAATTCTTAAGATGGTGTTGATAATAAATTGCATCTACACACCTCTGTTTTCCTTCTGCTAATTGCAGAAGTGATCAAGTGGAGCATTCTTGGTTTGTACTTTTTAGTGGTTCATTATTAATCACTGTTCATTGTGGAGCTTAGCTGGCTTATTTCATCATCCAGTTCATTGCAGTTTTACTAGTTTCAGAACTTATGAGATGTGTAATAAAAGGTTTGCTTTTTTCCCTAAATAGTAAGCGATTTTAATTTGAAACTTGGTGTGTCAGGTGCTGACTTTAGGAATGTTCCCCTGGCTTTGGTTTCATTGCAGCATTTATATGATGACTGGAGATGTATTTTCTTGATTAGGAAAGGTGGCTAATTTTTTAAATATGACAAAGTTATTGAAATAAGAAGCTGCTATAACCCTATATGTCTTTACAAGGACTGTGTACTTTCAAGGTCCTGGCATTGCATTCCAGCTTACTGCCTGATAAGGATCTGGTCTATGATGTTGTTGGATTCAGGTGCTAGACAAGCCACAACTTTTTTGTCTCTTGTGTGCTGTCATCTTTGGAAAGCTGCAATGAAGCAATAATCTTAGCTTTTCTAGTCTGTGCACAGATTGTAAAAGACTCTTAAGTTCAGTAAAATATTTACAGGATCTAGGATGGTGGACATATGAAGAACATTAAGTGAGTTGACAAATTTTTGAGAAATGAATGTGAGAAGTGACAGCCCCAAATATGAGGGCCAGACCTGTAATATGCATCGTTTGTGTTCTTAGTAGATGGCATCTGTTTTCTTAACATATTTCAAGTAGTCCATAGTATCAGCCTGCTTTCTGAAAGAACTTGTGTCTTCAGATTATTTATTTCCCTGAAAAGAAACATATGTCTTCAGAAGAAAAATGATTTGATGAGCAGAGGTGGAACCAGTATTAAAAAAACCCTGTGTTTTTAGCTGTGTTGTAACTACATAGGAAAGAAAATGAGAGTCATTAGGTATGTAAATACCCTTCAAGCAGCTTTCATTCTTTGATGACCTTGACAACCAGTCAGTTGCCCAGGACTCAAAAAATGTTAACATTGAAAATGTAAAAAAACAATAATGAGGAACGCCTCTTTTAGTTTAAGCATAAGTCTGCTAGATGGTGATTTTTCATAAATTGTGTTTTGCTAGGCATAGCATAACTCCAAAAATTCCTGATTTTAGTAGGTAAATATTACCTCTTTAGTTTAGCTAAGGGAAGTCTTAATGTACCATCACATTATGCATTTTAAATTTGCCTGGTAATGGGAAAAATTAGATTTTTGTTCTTAATGGTGTTCTTTCAGATCTCACTCACTTCACTTTTAACTGATTTGGTACAGTGCTGCTAAAGATGAAGCCCATGGGTTATTGCAGTGTTACTGGATATGAGTGTGTCTCAGTAAATGTTGTCTTCTCTAGTAAAGAGACTGTTGGAAATTTTGGCTTTTTTCATCCTCAGAAGTTTTTAAAACAATGGTAGTAAGTGAAATAGCATTGTAAATTGTTCCTAAAAGTCATATCTGACTGTCACTCATGTAGTGTCTGAAACTGAGGCAATGTCTCTTGAGATATACACCACTTCAAGGGATAACTGAAATCATCCACTACTCTGTAGGCAAAACTCCTTTAAGGTCTTGCTGGTGTGTAGCACAGATTTTTTGGACCTGTGAGTTTGAAAGATGGTTAACCAAACTGAAGGGTGGTGGTTTGCTGCAGATTTATGCTGCCTTTCTCCCTTTGCCTTTCAACTTAGAGCCTAGAATGGTTTGAGTTGGAAGGGTCCCTAAAGGTTGCAGCACCCCAGTCCCCAGACAGAGACACCTTCCACTAGACCATGTTGCTCAAAGGCTCATCCAGGCTGTCCTTGACCTGTAGGAATGGGGCATCCAGAACTCTAGGCAGTAAGTTACTCTAGTTAAATGACTTTGGTTTTGTTTCTGACAGAACAGGTTATGTACTTCACCTTCCTAGATTTTCCTCCACCTGGAGGAAATTTTTATCTCATTTTGGAAGTTTTGAGAAAATATCTTCTTTTGATAGTGTAGCAATCTTAGCAAAGCTGGTAAAGGGAGTTGGTAAAAGGAAGAGGTTAAATTGGCTGTTTCGACAGCCATGCTTATAAGATAGTTGTTTTGCATACTTCCTTTCTGTGTTATAGATATAAATGTGATTTTTTTTTTGTCTTTCAGGAGCACTCCTCATCCATTAATCACTGTGCTAGAAAACAGGCCTGATTGCTGGCCAGTTCTACTACAGCAGATAACCACATTTTTCCATCAGTGTCCAGAGAGGTAAACGAATGAAAATTTTAAAAAAGCCTAGCAAATGTAGACAGCTGAATTATATCACTGTAACTGTTTTGTTGAAGGCAAACAAGCTGTAAGAATTCCGTCTTTGGTGAAAGATACTTGTAAAATGTAATTATACATTTACAATGTATATATTTATAATTTAATGTACGGAATATATACATATTTATAATTTACAATTCACAATTTAAAATTGTATAAATAATAATTATTAAATAATTAAATACTGATATAATAAATTAATATCAATGTCATAGCTTTTTATCAGCTGTGTAGATAAATTTTGTATGGGTGTAGAATAACTGGTGCAAAACTGATAGCATATTTGAATTTTTTTTTAAAAATAAGCAATTTGACTTATCAGCTTTGTAAAAATTTTGACTGCTTGGTCATAAAAAGTAAATACAGTGCTACTGTAACTCATCTATACAAAATGATGGGATGATGAAGGAAAAGTGAAGATGATTAAATCACCAGAAAGGATGAGGTCTTGAAAAACTATGTATCCTTCTGATTAAAAAAATATAGAAAAAAATCAGGGGGACAGCCTTATTATAAAGCATCATTAAAATGACCAAGTACCCCAGAACCAACAATCTTAACCTTTTCTTTGTGCTTACCACTAAGGAATTTGTCCAATAAAGCTTCAGTGTACGACAGTGAATCTGTGACATTCTCAAAGAGAACTGTTTTCAATGATTTTACACCTATATGTATGCTTTTCAGATAAAAAAAATCCCTTTTTTCCTGTTTTCTGAAAGACTAATAACAAAGTAATAATACAGAGAAATTGGCTTCTCTGTTCTCTTGCTCTTTGTAAAGAAACAAGCTAATTAATCTCTTAAATTTCTGGTGGGCTTAGACTACATGATCAATAGTAAGACTTTCAAGCAAAAGTATGTTTTGCTCAATTTAATTGATCCCAATATTTTTCAAATGTTGTTAATTCTTTCACTCAGCTGCTAAATCTGAGTCTTGATGCAAAACTGTAGAAACTTGTTAAAAACAGAGTTGTGATTTCCTGTTGGTATGCTGGATGGTAGGAAGGCTCTGCAGAGGGATTTGGACAGACTAGATCTATGGGCTGAGGCCAGTGGTATGATGTTCAGTGAGGTTCAACCCCAACTGCCAGGTCCTGCACTGTGGTCACAACAATTCCATGGAGTGCTACAGGCTGAGGGAAGAGTGGGTGGAAAACTGCGCAAAGGAAAAGGACCTGAGGGTGCCAGTTGACAGCATCTGAACATGAGCCAACATGTGCCCATGTAGCCAACAAGGCCAATGGCATCCTGGCTTGGATCAGAAATAGTGTGGCCAGCAGGTACAGGACTAGGAAATGTACTTGGCACTGATGTACTTGGCACTGGTGAGACTGCACCTCAAACCCTTTGTCCAGTTCTGGGCCCCTCATGACAAGAAGAACATGGAGGTGCTGGAGCAAGTCTAGAATAGGGCAGTGGAGCTGGTGAAGGGTCTGGAGCACAGATCTGATGAGGAGCAGCTGGGGATGTTTTGCCCAGAGGAAAGGAGACTGACGGGTGACTTTATCGCTCTCTGCCTGAAAGCAGGTTGAAGCCAGGTCGCGGTCATCCTGTTCTCCCAAGTAACAAGTGACAGGGTATGAGTAAATAGGCTTAAGTTGCATCAAGGGAGGTTTAGATTGGCTATTAGGAAAAATGTCATCGTGGGCGTGTCAAGCATTGTAACAGTCTGCTCAGGGAAGTGGTAGAGTCACCATTGCTGGAAGTATTCAAAAAGATCTTTAAATGTAGCACTTGACATGGTTTAGCAGTGGGCAGAGCTGATTGGACTTGAGCCTAAACAATTCTGTGATTCTATATTTGTTACTGTATTGACCATAAGCTTTATTAGATTCTTTTAGTAATGTCAAGGTCAGCTTGTATTCCTAACATGGGCATGCCAAAAGATTTGTTCTGTGATAATATTTTACTGGGAAGCCAAGTTGGTTAAAACAGTTCCTGTTTCACTGAATTGTATTAAGACCATTCTGCAAAAACTGATAAGTAAAGGATGACTCCTTTTTTACTGAAATTATGTTTTGTGTGTTTTAAAATTATATTTCTCAGAATGGCACATTAGTCTGTTATGACATTCAGCAAGGAAAGTCACTTTCTTGAATTGACAAGGAAAAAAAAAATTAGGAATGTTGTAACCTGCAGGTCTATATTGAGTCTTTTAAAAATTGCACTTTGAGGTATGGTTACGGCATTGGGTGTCATGACAGTACTTAGGTATGGTAAGTCCAAGTTTTTTTGTGAGATTTAGTAATGTCAGCACTTTTCTGTTAACTGGGTCTTGTGAATTTTTGCAGGTAATGTCACATTATTGGGTTTCCTTGTAGCTATGTTTTCAGCAGAAAGCATTCATGGCAAACTTATTTCTTTAACTACAGGGCAGAGGGTTCATGTGTTGGCATAATGGCTTCATTTCTAAGATACTTGTATTGTGAACCATCCCAGTTACGGGAATATGCTGAACTGCGAATGGGTTTACTTAAGATCTTACTGCAGCCTCGTGGGCCAAAGCACAAAGACGCACCCTCCACACTGGAGTGTGAGATCCTGCTACTTCTGTGTGATTTGATTCCACGCTTGCAGGTACAGTTGTTGCCTGACCCTACCTTTTACAAACAGATATTATCAAAAATAGCAGTATTATTATTATTATTGTCTTTCAAGTGTGCAAATACAGCATTCTTTTCCATTTTCTGTAGATGCAATTTGTTGATAATATATAAATCTAACAAACTGTCTCTTTCTGGTAGAAGGCAAGACTTTATTTGTTCAAATCTGATACACCTGCTAAGATAGGAATTTAAATATGTTTACCGTAATTACTTCTGTTTCGTTGCCTCAGTTAACATACAGTAAACTTAAACAGTAATGAGAAAATTTTCTTAAATGGCAAGGTATTTGTCAAAACCATACAGTTTTAACTTGAGGTGGATAAAATTAAAATTAAACAAACTATATGAGAAGCATGATCTAAATACTTCTAGATATTCCTTTCTCACTCTTTATAACAGAGTGATTAGTGGGTCTGAACACAAAATTTAGTCATTCTGGAATATGCTGAAGGTTTTGAATGTTTTTTTAAGTCACAGTGATGCATGATAGGAGCTAGGGACTTAATCTTACAGTCCCCTTTGGTTGCAGGCCTGTGATACTGGTTAAACTTAAAAGCTCTGCTTTTCCTTATGCTTTATTGTGATACCAGTTAAGCTTTTTTGTACCTATCTTTACCTTCTTCTTTTGACATTAGGACAAAGTTTCAGATGTATTTGGCCAAACATGAGGAGCTTTGTCCTTATTGCTATGGAGAGAGGGTTCATTAATATGAATAATGTAAAACTAAGTAGACTTCTAAAAAGAATATTTAGTAGCATCTTTCTTCTATGGCATTTTACTAGAAAAGTCTTCTTTGTACTCACAGCTACTTTTAACAATCTTTTGGAAAATATATAACTTCCATTATACTTGTTTATCTTGTTTCAGGTGTATTCCTTATGATGATGGGTACATGCTGATTTTTTCTAGTCACAGAGAGATGTCTGATTTTGTCTCAATTTTAACTGAGCTTCAGTATAACACTGTGTCTTAAATGTAGGACCAAGCTTCAGACTTGAAAACATTTAGCTGTAAAAGTGGCACTGAATAAAACTTACAAAATTAGTTTATGAACCTTTTTTTCCTTCATACATGTTGGCATTTCTTTTTTTTTTTTTTTAAACAGGAAATCAGTTCTTTTTTTTTGAACAGAAACCATGTTTTCGAACTTGTATTAATACTTGAACATTTTTGTCTTGCCTGAGATACAACTTCCACAGTGGAAGGTACTTCCTTCAAGAAGCCTGTTTGATAAGACTTTTGTTACCTGTCAATTCCTTCCTCTTCTTTTTCTGAACCTCATGTTATTCTTATACTTTCATTTTAGCATTAATTTAATCCTCTCTGTAATATAAATGCTGGAATGTTTCCCTGTCATTTTGTTTGACAGTGTCAACCAAGCTGTCAGAAGTACAGCTCTTCACTTGTAGACTTTTCTGCAGATCAATTCAGTGAGATTTTTGCTTAGAGCAGATTATTTATAGAACAAAAAGGGAATAAAAATCAGGGTGCTATGCTTAATGCTAGCTCCAGAGTTTGGATTGGAACAGTGTATTTGTTTGGAAGTAGAGTTTTCAAGGACAGAAAACAATGTAATCCAATTCATGGGGACTTTGTAGAGATAACCTCCTTCTTGAAACCTCTTTAGCTAGCATTCAGATATGGAGATACTGTTTTTGGGTATCACACTTCAGCTTTTAGTTTTTGTGGTAATTAAATTGCATGGTATTCTAGAATCAAGTAACACCACTGCCTTTCTCTTTTGGACAAATGTTAAAATCCTGGTTATTTTATAAAGGAAGCATTGTAGAGCCAGATGTTTCCGTTATAAGAATATTTACCTGCTTAATGAAATCCCCACTCACTTTTTTTGCTGTTATGGAAGCCCCAAGAGCTGAGTTAATTGCTGTGCTTTTAAATAAAAAGAGATTTTTCTCATCAGCTACCAAGAAATATTTAATTCTTTCACACGTTTCTCATTTTACTTCAAAATATCAAATAGTAGTTCATATGTTGGTTTTTTCAGGGAAGTTGAATAAGGGATTCCTGGCATTAGTTTATACAGATGTTTCTTCAAAGATTTGGTACTATATGCAATAGAAACACAGCAGAACTAATAGAACTAATTCTTAGTAATGCGTTGATAGGGAAGGGCACCTAAATCATAATTTGTCTTTGTTTTGTTTTAACCACTTCTCTGCAGCTTAAAGACTTACTGCAAGTTACAGAAGCCTTGTTTTTCCTTCAAGAGCTGTTCCTCAGCCTACTACGCTATCCTTTGTTTTGGGAAGTTCAGTTATCCCAGCTTAGTCTTCAGCTGTTATGCTTCTGTGAAGTGTGTTTAAATGTGACAGGAGAATGCTCATCTTTGATCTCCCTAATAGAGGACAACTTGGAGCTCCTAAAAGAGGTAAGAGTATATGGTAAAAATGTAAAATAGTTTTATTAAATATAAAGATTGTCATGTTTAAGGCAGTAGAGACACTAAACATGACATTCACCAAGGTGACCAGTGTTGATTTCAAAAGTTTTTAATTTTTTTCCCTTTTTTTCAGAAGGCAAAAACTTAACTGGTTCTGTATGTATCAATTCTGTATATGTTAATCTCTTAGTATGAGAATTTGTTTAAAGCAAGTTACAACAGTTTGACAAAGTAACTAAATGTTCTAATTACTTAGTTAAAATGCTATTTCCACATAGTTATGTTCTTTATTGCTCTCATCGCTGCACCTGCACTTACTATGATTCATGAAGATAATCTTACAAAGTTTTGGTAGTTTCCTGTTTGTTCTGTTTACTGTCACTGAGAAACAGAAGAGACTTGGAACTTTTTTCTTTTTTCCTTGTAGGTATTTCCAGTGGACCAGTATATAGTTGGGCTAGCACTTCTACTGCTGCAAATTCCGGAAAGTCAGCAAAAGTCTGTCTTGAGTCTAGGTAAAGCTCTTCTTATGAAAGAGGAATCCATACTCTTAAAACTGTGTCTTTGCTTCTTCATATTTATGAAATAAGCACAGCATTCTCCTGGAGTTAGATTAGGTGATGAAATAGGCTTTCTTTATAAGCAGAATTTTTCCTGAATTTTAAAAGTAATGGCAGTAAAAATAATTTTTCCTACTACACTGACTTATAACATCATTGATGTTACTGTATTTTAAGCTCCCTGCTGTCTTGGAGCTTATTGGTTTCATTTTTGAGCCAACAGGATATTCATATTCTGATGTTCATGAATCCTGAGTGGTTTCTTATTTCAAGTATTGAGAGCAGGCATGACAATCATGGCAATGTTTAGCTGTGCTTTTGACTTAGCAGTTTTGATTTGTATAGTTGTTCCAGTAAAAACAAAGGTCTGTGCTACATTTAATTTTTGTATTTTTTGCTGCCATCAGGTACTTTGCTATAAACAACAGAAATGTGTGTCTCTTTAAATGAAAAACAGCAAAAAAAATCTTACTTTTATATACACATACAGTTGATCTGGGGACCTTTGCTCAAATGGAGTGTTTCCTAGAAATGCCTGTGCCATGCCTAAAGGTACCAACATTCATTCATTTTTTTTCCTCCTTGACCTCCGTTTTTCCTCATCTTCTCTTAAATAGCCTACAAGCTCCTTTCATGTTCAGAAACCCAGGACATCTCAACCACAGCCCTTACTTTGGTGATGCCTGTGCTACAGATCTTATCTTCTGCAACAGTTGGAGACTGCCTATCAGGGGATGTTTCTGGAACTACCAGGCAGCAGCTGGCTGTAAATCTTTTGGGAATATTAAAGGAGAAAGGTGTGAAGGATAAACAGGAATTGGTAAATTGATAAAGTTTCTTTACTTTTTGGGGGGCAGGTAGGAGAGGCATTTAAATTTTTTTCTGCATGAAGCCTAGCTGCTTGGGAATGACTCTGCATATGTGAACTTCTTTGTGTGATACATTCTATGAGAATGCTTGAAAATATGTACGGTCCATAAAATTAGAGCAGCGGTGAAGTGAAAGTTTGTTTCTTTTCTGGATATTTGTTTTACTTAGTAAATGAGATTTTTTTACTTTAAGAGACCCTATAGATTGAAGAATTCATCTGTATTATTAAGCAAGTAACTTAGCAGAAACCAAGGTTACTTATATTTACTCTGTTTTTTTCAGACTTGTTTATTTTCTGCATCTCTTTTTCCTTACTGCTGTTTGTGAGTGTTCCATACTATTCTTTCTACCTCGGCTGAAGAGAGTACAGAGCGCCTAAGTGTCAATTGGCAAATTTTGTCTCATTAACCTGAATCTTTTTATATGTTCTGTTTTGGGTTTTAGTTATTTAGTTGTGTCCGACTTCTCTGCCATCTGTTTATCCACGCTCTTCCAAGAACAGGTGACAGCAAATCTCTTTGATCAAGATGTGTCTAGCAGTGGAGTAGCAAAGCTCCCTTACTGCTTTATACCCCTGTTTTGTGTAGAGAGGGTGTGATGTGACAAGTTGGAGGCAGATATAATGTAGTTCTGAGTCCTGCCACTTCTCCTTGACCTGGAGTCCTTCACATACTTCATCTTCTGTTTCTTCAAATCTGAAAAGGCAAGCCCATTCCTAATAGAAAAAAAACCCAACTTTTTTTAAGTTCACAAAACTGTACGCTTCATGGTCTGCTCTAAAAGAATAGACACTGGGATGACAGTGGTTACAGTTCATTTCCTTCTAATGGGACTTTCTGGGTGCCGGCCTGTACAGATGCCAGTGGAGGTTTGTTTCAATGAAATATCTTCATCACATGTCAGTCCTCTATGCTCTGTCACTCACACACATTTTGTTTTCTGTTGTGTTTTAGAAACTATTTTAGTGTCTTGTCATAGGACTAATGTGTTACTGTACAACAAGATTGCAGTGCATTGTGTTACACTGGCTTCCTGTAATAGGACTTGGTTGTACTAATTCTAGTGTTCTCTTTGCTTCAGAAAAACATGTGAAAGTTTTTCTGTTAAAGGCTTAAATAATTTTTGATTACTAACTTTTTCTGTTAGCCATATTACAATGGAAAACAGTTGTCTTTGCTGAGAATTCCCTAACAGTTTCTTCACCTGTGTCTCACTAATTCTTTCAGAGTTCATAGCAAGTAGCTTGGCAGATCTTTGGTAATTAATGGTTCTCAATGCAAATGGGGAGAGAATCATTTTGCCTGATGATTGTTTGCAATAATTATGCCGATAACCTTTGGTTCTCAACTAAAACATTAAAAATGTCAACTCTCTTTAATGGTCCCATGATAACAGTCAATTTGTGTTGTATGATCTCAGTGCTAAGAGAATAAAATCTTGATTGAATTATCCTTAGTCTTGCTTCATATTGGAAATAGACAAGAAAAAAGGTAGTAAAAACAAAGCAAATGCTACGTCCCCAGTGAAGAAGCTTTGAGCAAGTGTTTAAGAGCAAACATAGTTACGTTATGGTGTATTTTAATAGAGTCACAGAACAGCCCAGGCTGCAAGATCATCTGGTCTAGCCTTTCATAGGAAAGGAAGCCTAGATGAGATTATCTGGTATCCTATCCATTCACATGTTGAAAACATCCAGTGATGGGGACTATACCATGTCCCTGGAGAGATTGTTCCAGTGAATGATTGTTTTCACTATCAAAAATGTCTTGCTTGTAATGTTAGCCCTCACCTTCTCCCAGGTATCTTGTATCCATTGTCCTTTGTATTCTCCATGTGGCTCTTTGTGAAGGGAGTGCTTCTGTCCTCTTAGTAACTGCCCTTCAAGCACTGGAAAATAATTACATCCCCCTTGAGCCTTCGTTTCTGCCGGGTGAAAAGACCTGACTCATGGCACTCCTTTGACCCATCTTCAGTCCGTCTACATCTGTTTTGGAACTGTGGAGGCCAGAAGTGGACACGCTACTGCACGTGCAGTCTGACAAGCACTGGTGAAGCGGGATGGTCACATCTCTCTCTGTTAGCAGTGCCCCCATGGATGCATCTCAGGATCCACTTTGCCTCAGTAGCTGCAGCAATCACTGCTGACCTGGTGTCTGTGTGTTGTCCCCTGGGACCCCCGGGCTCCTCTTGGCAAGGCTGTTCCACAGCTCTTGGGTCCCAGCCTGGCCAGGCTCTTTGGTTTTGTGCTCCCAGGTGCAGGACTCTGCACTTCCTTGGTTGAGCTTTACACAGTTCTTGTGGCCTGGTCTTCCAGCCTGTTCATATCTCTGAAAGGTGGCTCTCCCTACTGATGAGTCCCCCTCAACACCCAGTTTAGTGACACAGAAGCATGGTGAGGGTGCTTTTGGTCCTATCATCAAGATCCTTGGGGGCCCCACTTGGGACAGGCTGCCAGCCTCAGTTAAACACATTGATCAGGAGAAAAGGAGGTATTGAGAACCAGCATTATCAGTAACTTTTCCCCTGTCCTGTCTAGTAATGGGCCTATGTCTTCCCTGGGCTTCTAGTTACCTACTTATGTATCTGATGAGTCATTTCTTCTTTTTGGTATCTCTGACCAGTTCCAGCTTAATCCTGACCTTCATGTATGCCACCCTGAAAATCCTAGCAAGGATCTTGTAGTCACCAATGGGTATTTGGCCTCCTTTCCATTGAGGGTGTGCTTCTTTTTTTGCTTTTAACAGTGCTCAGAAGTTAAATGTCCTTTAATGGCTTTTTTTTTCCTTTTGCATTGATGGTAGTGGGGAATATTTCTACCTTTCATGCCATGATTTTGAAAGTTAGGATGGGGCTAGGCTTTCATGTATGCTTTGCCATTGAGGGATTTTATATATGTATATATATGGGTATATGTGTGTGTGTGTGTATGTATATACCCACACAACCCCCTATATATATATTTGTGTTGATAGACTGAAATTTTATACTTAATTCGCTTGACTAGAGTGCAGCAATAAAATAAAATTGTAATCATAGCTTCCCAATAAAGGGAGAAGGGAGTGAGTACAATTATGTAGCAAAACCTTTTGGGAATGTAATGCGGAATGGGAAATATCAATATAATATTTCAGGCTCTACCAATTTTTAGCAGTTTTTCTCAGGCAGTTAAAAAAATATAAAAAACAAAAAAAAAAGAACATCACTATCACAAACACAAAAAACCCCCACAAACAAGCAACACCCTCTCAAAGAGAACTCCAAACGGCAGAAAAGCTTTCATAGTCTGCTTTTGATTTCAACACCTGTTATCTTCTACAGACAGACAATTAAACAGTACATCTTATGGATCCTGAAATTCTTATTAGACCTGAGTATGTCCTTGGATAAAGTTTAAATACCTTTTTCAATAAATGGAAGTATCACAGCTGTACCCAGAAGAGATTTTTGGCTCCAAGTAATCTTACTATCCAGAGGAGATAGCACTTTAGATTGCCTCTTTTTCACATACAATAGTTGTAATGTGTAAGTAATGGAATAAGCTAATTTTAATGTAATTTTTTAAAAGTAATCTAAAATACAAGGGCATTCTACTTTTCATTTATCCACATTCTACTTTCCTGTTAGCCAAAATAAATTTACATTGAATCAAACTGTGTGATGAAAATGAAATTCTGCAGTTTTAATTAGAACGTCTTTTACCACTCAAAGTCTTTTTTTTCCCTGGTTATTTAAAGCTGAGTGAACCCATGACTTTTGTATGCTGAATTCTGCTTTCAATGTTCATTTGGAGATCTCTTCTCCAATACTTTCCTCACCTCATCTTTATATAAATGTTCTTCACTTGATTACTGCCTGCTAACTACTTTCTTGATAATGTAAAGATTTTTTCTAAGCAAGCAAATAATTAGTGGGCAGGATGTCATTAAGCTTTCATGTTTTAATGAAAAACTTTGAACTTTATTTTACAGGAGCTATAAAATATATATACCCTTATATAAAAATCTGACTTAAAATAATTCTTCATTTGCATTTTACAACTTTCCTACTGCTAAATGGTATCTACCATGACTGCAACTGTTACTGACAAGGTTATATTTCTTTAGAAGAAATCTGTAGATGAGTGGGGGAAGATTTTGGAAATCCTTTTAACTTCGGCATAATAGTATTTTATCCCTACATTCCTGGTTAACACCTGGTTTTCTACCCTGCAGTACTTAGTACAAATGCCAGAAGTTAGTGTGGCCTTGTCTTAACTCCCTATGAGTGTGATTAATAAGTCATGTTCTGCTAATACTTCCTTATTTATTTGTGTTAGTGATTAATATGTATAGTTGATAGTTTTGAGAACAAGGGTTGTCTGTCAGACCAAAGAATGATGAGAGAAATACATAATGACTTGATGACATATTTGAGGCGCTCTCGAGAAGAGAAAATTCACCAGAAGATCAGGAACAATGCCCAAACAAGTCCATGGAAATAGTTAACATATAGATGTATTCAAATATGGAATGTATATGTATCTGTTTCAGAAATATAACCCAGTTTGTTAGGTTACTGAGCAGGAATGCTTTGTGGAGAATTCCCTATGCCTCCAGGAATAAGCTGACATTAAAGTAATATCAGCTTTCTAAACTAACAAATTGGATTGAGAGTTTACTTCCCTGTTTTCAGTGACACAACTGAAAGAGTATTTGTTCTGAGAAGCAAAGCACTTCTTAAACAAAAATGTTAAGTCTGGTTAACTTAAACCTTTGGTATTAAGTACTATTAAGAGTTAAGACAGTTTTTAAAAGTAGTATAGATGAGAGTTAAAATTCTGGGATTATCCTGTCATTGTAAGAAATGTAAGTTTTTAACATACTCGAGAATTACAATACCCATTTTAGTGGGCAAGTAGCACTGCAGTTACCATCAAGAACAGGAGTGATGGATGTCAGATAAAATGGGAACTTCTGAGCAGGGAATTATTAACCCGTTGAAACATCTGTAGTGCAAGAATTCATGTAAAATATTTTAAAAAATGTATCACTGTATTGTTTATATTTATTGCATTGGGATCATATATATATGGTCCCAATAAATATATCACAGTGTATTATTTATATTTATTGCATTGGGACCATAAAAAATATTTTGGGTGTTACAATTGTTCTTTCATGGTATCTTATTTGTTTGAGACCTTGATTTGTTTCACTTGTTCTCAGGTGCCCTGCAAACTCCTTTGCCCCATAACCAGCTCTTACAGTTCATTGTATACAACCTGGAAGATCATGATGCTCATGAAAGAGAAGTCTGCAGTTACTAAGTGGCTATCTTCAGTGAAGTCACTGCTACCTGTTAGCACTCAAGTACCTGCCCATGTTTTTCTTTTGTTGGCTTATCTATTGATCCAAGAAAATGGAGACAGTCTTCGAGGTGTACTCCAGGCTACAACAGAAATAGCCAAGGCTGATTGTTCTCAGGTAAAGATTTATTTTTATTGGTTTGGAATTTTTTTCAGGATTTGGGTTGGATTTTTCAGCCTGAGAGGGGCTGCCACAGCTTCATGATGCTAGGTCTAACAAGTGGCAGGGCTGCATACCCAGTAGGTACAGTATGGATTTCTCCAGCAACAGTGTGTTGAGAGTGTTGCTTTCTCTTGAGCTACTAGTGGCTACTGGGGATATTTCTCCTCAGAGACACCTTCGGCTCGCAAGCAGTTACTATTAAGCACTTGAGATAGGCCCATGCAAAGCAGAACTCAGTTTACCTCTAATAGAAAAGTCCAGGCGATAGTGAAGAGGAAGAGAGTGTGTTCTGCCGGAGAGTTAAATCCAGAGTTTATTCCAAGGTATTACAGTTCCGAATCTCATGGCTGCTCCGAACAGACCTCGACCGCATGGCCGCAACCCCTTTTAAGCTCACAGGAAGGTCGGGGGGGGGATGACAGGTGAGCTACCAACCAGGTGGGAGGGGGAGGATCTCAGGGAACAATGACATCTGGACAGGCCAATGACCGCAGGCCTGAAGGGCTTCTTTTGAACTTACTGGGCAGGAGACAGGCAAGGAGGAAGTAGTCACAGCTGAGGGGAAGAACCTAGCTTTACACCACAACAGAGAGCATGCCCTCTGGATCCTCGTCTCACCAGCTGTTGGCGTCTCAACACTGCTGAGGGAGATTGCCCCTCATCCTGCACAGACGTGCATACACCTATACTCTCAGCTTGCTCTCTTTTGTGTGTCACTTAGAGCAAAAAATGTATTATGTCTCTGTTTTGGAGGATTTTGTGGTTGTTTAGACTTTGGAAGGTGACTGGCTTATTTGTTGATATCCCAGAAGCATGAAAATAAGACATGAGGAACTGAAAAGGGGCTACCAATTATTTCCAACTTCTGGTGACCTTATGAATTATTCTTTATGTACTTCTCTGGTTACTGGAAGACTGCCAAGTTCCTTGTGACACCTTTATTCTTGGTTTTTAGAAATATGGGCATAGTCTTTGTCTGCTTCAGTACTGAATTCAAGCTAGAATTTTATAGGACGCTTAAACTTATCTCCATAATCTGGAAAGACAAAGGGGGTTGTCTGGAAACAGCAAGGTAATGCAGAAGGCATTGTACAGAAACAACCATAACTTATTTGTAAAGCAAGCAAGAAAGAAGTGTTGATTCTGCTTTAATTCATGCCATAGAGACAGGCTTTATTTTCTTTGGGTTTTTAAAAATTATTTTTTTCAAAGAGTTTGCATGTTCTACAGCACAAAAGTTTTTAAAGTTACAATTTTGACTGTACTATTTAAGTACATGTTGGAAATCTGGTAGCATAAAAATCTTATCTCCAGGAAAAACAAAATCCTTTAAGAAGCAGACAGAAGTAGAAAGATTTTGCCAGAAAATAACACTTTTACCTCCTACAAGCCATTTAGACCTCTTGTTGAGAGGAAGGGTGCAGAGCTAATCAATGAAAAGGGAAAGAATGTAAAATTTAGAGGTAATGAAAACTGTGATCTGACTATGACAATGTGATCCTATGCTAGGAGTCAGAAATTAGTCTTCCAGATACATTTCCTCATGTAACTGAGACAGGTTTTTGAGGGACGACACTGTCACTAAGCTTAAGGAAACATAGATGCTTTGTTGACCTACATTTTTTTTCAAGTAGTTATTAAAACTTCAGTTTCTTACTTAAGTAGAAAGCACCTAACTGTGCTCCAAGGTCAGGAGTAAGCAAAATGAATTGCACTTCTGTGTAAAAGCAAAGCTGAACTGATGTAGAACCACCTGGGTATCTCTTCTTTAACTTAGTTTTTTCTTGCAAATGTTTCTGTAAGTCAGCTTTCAAAACTATTAGGAGCAGTACACCTCAACTCAACTATGAATAGTTTGACATGTGCACTAAATAGTTTGTAACCAGGGATCCAGGTCCCAGTCCTTGCAAATTAATTATTCTCTAGGAAAAAGGTAGGTAAGACATACATCTGCCCTGTTGTGGGAACCTTTCTTGTCTTCTGATCCAAGCTGCTGCAAATGAAGCAGGTTTCTTCTTGTGCCTAGCTAGCTGTGTAAAAATTAGCTTCAGATGCTCTGGGAGTGGGTTTCAGTTTTTGTGGACTATCTCTAACCTGTTTTGTTGCATTGGGTCTTTAAATGGGATGATGAATCAGTGGCATATTACAGGAAATCCTTTGGATTTGGAGGACTAATGCTTTGTTTATTAACTATTTTATATAGTTGTTCAAAATGCAGTTTAACAGTCATACAAGAAAAGCAATAACTTGCTGAAAAAATACCACTGAAGTAAAATGGGACCTGAGCAGAATGGCCTGAAGCCTGACTATAGGGAATGACTGCTGTGATTTTCATTGGATTGATCTAAAACAGCTCCATTGACTGCAATGAACAGGTTTAGAGACAAATCGAAGAGCTAGTCAGCAGAATTATAGAAGCTTTAAATAGATACAGGGAAAGTGATTTAACCTGAAGCTATTCATGTTTAGCATTGTGTGAGTGGGTTTTTCTTATTTGTTTATTCCTATTTTAAGACAAAGTTTTGTTCACTAATACAGTAAAGTAAGATTAATGGACAAATCCTGTTGAGCTAACTATTGTGGTCAGACTACCTTAGAATTAAGAAGTCTTCCTTAAAATTAAGGACCTGCATGAAAAAGTCCTCCTGTCATTGGGAAGCATGGCTTGTGTTCAAAGGCAATGTGAAGTTCAGACTTCATAATATGTTTTGTTTCCCTAGCAATCAGCAGAAGTCCGTGGGAATTAGAAACTCCTGCAAAAATGCAGAACTCACCCTGATTTGTTGATACTTTCTTACTGGCTCACATTTTGTCAGCTGATAAGGGGTGTAGATGGAGAGCTTTTAGTTTTTAAAATTACTGTGGGCTTTAAAATACTTTTCTGCAAAATATGTAATGTAATCGGGTATCTTTGTAGTAGTATCACATAAAACAATCAGTATAACTGGTAATATAGCAGATGTTCTGCTGAAACAGAACATCTATATTTGAAAATTTGGAATGGGAAAAACAGTGTGCTTCGTTGGGGTGACGTTTCTGTTCCTAGTCGTCAGTTAAGTGCAATCAAGGACAACATATTCTCCAGTTAGCAACATTTAGTGCATTTCTAGCTTTTAAATGATGTATTTTACTCCAAAACATTTTAGTGCTTTGTAACTTGAACTTACTGTCTGGTTCATTTGAACTTGGCATCATTGGGCATATGTCTTGTCTCTGACAAGTTTTTTTAGTTCTGAGTCTGCTTAATGGCTCCATAGAGATTATTACAGTGTAGCACTGCACTGAAAGATTATCACATTGTTTCTTGAAGGTTCATTGCTCTGAGGCAGAAGAATTACTGTAGATTTCTCTCATCTTTCTCTTGCAATAACAGTACAGTGAGAGAAAGCATTGAAGCTCCTGAATGGAGGATATAACTGATTACTTTAATAAACTCAGTCAGCAGTGTGATGGCAACTAACACTAACATACTGATGGCGGAGTTATACTTCAGACATCGCTTTCTTTGGTTTTGTGTTTTATTCGGTTCCACAGAAATAAATGGTGCTTTATAAAATATGGTGGAAGTAAGTGGTTGGAATGTAAATTAAGAAAGTGAAAAACTTATCACAACGAACTTGTTAGACATTTTGAGTCTTCAGTTCCTTCCTTAGGGTACTTTCTGAAGGATGCGGTGGAAGGTGGTATGCAGCATAGTAGTTAGAAGGCTGTTCTGAAGCAGAAGGAAGTCAGAGGACAGGTATGGAAAGAAGAAAACAAAAAGTGGTTGTTCAGCCCAGTCTTACTTTTAGACAGTCACATCTATATTAACTGGAATCTTTTCCTTTGGTGTTAGTGGCACTTCAACACTCACTTTAAAGCTATATATTTGTAACAGGTATATTCTGAGTTCTTTGAATCATGTCCAAATCAAAGTAAACGTGGGCTAGAAATTTACTAGCTACTACTTCAGCACTTAATGTTGCAGAAGTTAAATTAATAAAGGGCAAAATTTAGAAGTGTCTACTTTGGAGCCACTGTGAATTACCTGTACTCCAGCAGAGTATATAAAAATGCTGAGATGGTGTGGTGACAGTGAGAGCATAAAAAGAATTGTGTGATAGGGTTTTTTGTTGTTGATTGTTTGTTTTTTTATGTGATCTAGACTGTCACAGAATTCTGCTGCTAGTGAAATTCCATTACTTTGTTGTTCACAAAGGGACACAATGGTTGTAGCTGTGGATATTGAATTGAAAAGCCACAGGTGATTCTCATACAAAATCTAGTTGAAGAATTGTGTTTCAAAACAAAACGGAGTCAGAAAGAGATTGCTTTCATGGTTTATTCCAACTCTTCACAGAGTTCAGTAACAGTAGCTCCTGTTTTCACACCAAATTGTTGTTTTTATAAGGAGTCTATTATCTAAACTGATGGAGCAGTTAAAAAATATCACTAGGTTTAATTATTATACCATAATTGCTCTTGCAGACATTGTTCTGGTTATGCTTTATTTTTGTTTTAGTTTTTTTTCCCTTACCCTCTCCATGAAGGGAGGCTACAGAATGTTTCTCTACATGTATCTCTTCTTTCTCCACTGAGTAAAAGCCTTTTTATGGTGCAAGGTAATGGTTTTAGCTGAAGCATTTTAGAGTAATGGTTCTGGACTTTCACTGTGGAAGAAAGCCCAGAAGAATTTTCTAAAGGCTGAGGAATGAAGAGTAGTATGTGGGCTGTTAGGCTTTCAGAAGTAAAATTCTCTGCACAGGCAGCAGAGACACATGAAGGACTTAACTGGTCTTTCTAATTGGATGAATTGTCTTGTGCAGAAATTGTTATTATGCTCTCTGAAACCCTTGCTGTGCTGCAAGGAGAAGAAATTAAATCATCTGACTGAGGTCACTGGTGGATATAGCACAAGATCTATTACAGTTATTTGAGGATTATGAGTCTATAGAGGACATGCATTCTTTATGGTCTTTCAACTGCTCAAATGAACTATTTTAGTGGTAAATGACACCTTCTGGGAAGTTCATCTGAAGATGCATTATCTTGTGTTGTTTGGGAGTGCATTAATACTAAAAATGTAAAATACATTTTTATTCATGTAGAAAACATGTTTAAGGATAAATTGAACAAAATTTGTCTTGTTCAGGTGGTGCCTAATGCTTTTTTTGTTAGATTCATTGTGCAATCTTTAGCGAGTAGCAGTAGGGAAAGAATCATGTCATAGTTGTTGCTTGTGGACAGACTCTTCATTGATTGTAACTTACTGATTAGGATCAATAAGTTCAGTCATGTAGAGTACATGAAACTTTTGAAAACCTAGCTTGTGTTTTCTAAAAAGTGCTTCTCATTTTTGAGAGAAATTTATTTTATAGTTTTATAAAGAGAAACTTAGCTGCATTTATGCACTTATCTGAGAAACTTGTTCCTTCATTTGCCTGAATTGCTCAGTAGTTTTGTCTTGTTCATTGAAGCAAGAAATGCCAAAGTACTGTATGCTTTCAGAAATCTTCTCATTTTCCTGTCTTGCCTACTGGACAGCTAGGTTGATGTTTGATCTGAAAAAATTCAGCCCAGAAATGGAACCTGCTATTCTCCCTTAGCTTGGGCTTTCTGAAAAAGAACAGTTGCCCCGTAGCTCAGAAAAAAGAAGTCATGCCACCAAATGGCAGAGAATGCTTCTCAGGTGTGTTTATTAAATAATATAATTTTGTCTATGTTTAGTTTTATTTTAAAAGGGAAAATTGTTGAGAAATATCAGCATCATTTTTGTGATGCAAATTAGTTTTAAAACCAAAAAACATGATGTCAAAACCCTTCTTCAGATTCCTAATGGCATTCTGCATCCTCTGGTGCCAGTGTTGACAGGCAGCAGGCCTCCCATTCTGAAGCTGGTTCCTGCCTACTGGGAGCTAGTGAATTGTCATATCAACTTTGTGGAGCTGTTATGCCCTTGATGAAGATGTAGCATAAATCTAACATTGAAATTAATCATTGTTTTGTCCATTATATGAGGGAGATGGACAGAGGAGCAGCTTTGCTGTACCAGAACATTTTGGTGTTTTTCCTAGTCTTACTATTGAAATATATAGGACAAAACAGACTGTAAAGGATAATACTTTTCAAGAAGTTTCTTTACAGTAGCACATGCATAAGTATTTACTGAGAATTTTGTAAATCAAACTTAGGATCTGTTTACTAGATGGTAGTGTAAAAGCAATTGTCGAACTTTGATTTAATATTGCCTTGTTATGAAGTTTACTGTACAGTAAACTTCATAACAAGGCAATTAATGTAGACACAGGACTTGAAATGAGATTCCCATCACAGCTGATGAAGGCTGGGCTTAAGCAGAGTGACTTTAGAGGGTTTGAATAGTATTATAACTAAGGATTATGAATATAATTTTTTTAATATAATTTGGTCTCACTGCTGATGTGTAGTCCAGTGTAGCTACAACTGAGGAAAATTAGGGAAGTAGTCTATTGACAAGATAACTAGCTTAAGATGAAACTGAGTTGCCCAAGAACCTGCCTCTGGCAAGAAGAAGGGGTAATATGGGAAGAGATGGGAGGTTAGCCACTTAGGTAAGGATGTTGATCATTTGATCATTATAATGACATATCTGTCATCTCTACTGCTTGTCTTATATAGCCTGTTTGCCCAGCACAGCATTTATCAGGGATGGATATGATTTAAAGAATTGACAAAATCCTCTTATCCTCTGTGTTGAGAGCCTTCCAGTTAGTCTGCTGCATATGAAACCTTTTGATAATTTTATTAGAAGACATTTCTTCTCTGTTAACATGTTAACAGTGGTATGAAAAGTTTCTGTATCAGTGAATCAGTGGAAGAGCATGTGTGACCCTCCCTGAGAATTTTGAAACTTAACATGGTAATGCAGGTTGCTGTGTTAGGGTTAATGATTACCTCTACCCCAAAGATAGCCAATGCCCACTGCTTACTCATAACTCTGCAGTTTACCTTGTATCATTCAAAGATTTAGATAACAGTAAATTAGGTGATATGTTTTTTTCTTGATGCTCAAGGTACAACAGGTGCCCAGAAATAGAACTGCTTTCCTCTATCAGGTTTCCTATATTCAAGGAGACTTCTTGTCTACCTGTATTATTTGGTTTCTCTGCAACCTTCCCATAACCTAAGGCTTGATTTAACCAAAACAGGTTCTTGCTTGAAGGATGTTGAGCCTTTGGCGCTTAAGTCTTATTTTGGGTTCTCTTTAATCAGGAAGGTAACTTTAGTTTTCTTGCTGTATACTTATGTACTTAATTTTCTCTCAGGCAGTGCTGTTGTCTCTTTAGTATGAATAAAGCAGGGAAATACAACTGCAGAGACTAGCTGAAACAAATCATTACAGTTAGGGAGTGTGAAGAAAAGGTAAGGCAGCAAATTAAATCTCATGTTTTGAGTGCAGGTTTTGCTTTTCCATGTTTCAATGTTAATGCCGACATTAACATTTAATCTTATTGCTGAATTTTACCTGGGACCAGAATTTACATTAATCATTTCTGCCATGCCGGAGAAGTGGTATAACTTACTTCCCGCATGCCCTTTTCTGTTTTAAAGAATATAATACCAGCAGGGAACATCAGTGCACAGCTGTGCACACGCCAACAAGGTACTGTGAAGAAATTTAGTTCTAGCCTAGCCAAAATCAGGACACAACAGAAGCTGTAAAACTGCTCAACTTTTCTTAAATCCAAAAGTTTGAAAAACAGGGAAGGGAGGTTGCCAATGGGAAGATGCATTCAGTTTGAGTGTGAAAATCTGTTCAAATGAATACCACCATAAGTTCTCAGCCTCATTTAATTTTTGTGCTTTGAAATATGTTTTTAAAGTCAGTCCTCTTTCTAGGCAGGTCATAGGGTGATGACTGATTCTATAGAAGGTAGACAATAACTTCGAGAAATAGAAAAAGAGGAAGACTAGTCAATTCCACAAAAATCTGGAATATTTTTTGGTTTATAAAGAGATTTATTCTATTTAAGAATAAATGTCAATTCCTATTTTTGAAAATGTAAAAAATAATGCATTATAGTTAATTCATTAGCTGGTAAATGCAGATTCCACAATATAGTTTTAAGTTTGTGGAAGCACCAGTTCACCATTGCTGATCTGCAAAGATAATGATGACTTGTAAAACAAACAATATTTTTTTTTGTCTCTGGCTTGGAATCAGGATAGAGCCAAGTATGCAAAATCCCAGAGCACTTGAATTATTAATTATTATTCCTCCTCTGCCTTAGATCTTTTTACAGTGAAAAATGTTATCATCTGCTCATGTAAAAATGCACGTTAAAACAAATGTTGTAGCAGAATTTTCCATTGCTTTTTAATCAGTATCTGTATAAACCACCCATATATATATATATATATGAATAGCATATATATTTGTGTGTTTCTGTGTGTGGTTTTAGTAGCCATAAAAAAAATTGCATCATGATTAGATTTAATTTAAGATTAAATTTAATCACACAGTGATAAGGAGATGCACAAGAAAAAAACTGTAGCACCTGCTTGTGTGAAAATACAGAAAATCTGATTAAAAAGGGAATGGAGATATGTGAGTCTCCTTTAATTTATTGTAACTTCAGCAGCAGCTCTCTGGAAGTTTTGTACCTTATAATAAGAATGCAATAAATTATATTGTATTATGTGACAGGTTTCTCATATATGCAGGCAGAAAAAAAAATACATAAAAGTTATGATTTTCTAATATATTGGGACAAGTTCATTGTTTTTTTAAGGTGTTGTCTTGGCAAATTTGGCAAATTCCAATTTATTTTCTGTATTTGTTCTATTTTAGGTGCCAAATCTGATCCCTGTTCTGATATTTAAACTGGGAAGACCTTTGGAGCCTGCACTTTACAGGGAGATACTGTATACTTTGCCTACACTTGGTGTACATAAGGTCAGAATGAAAGATTTTTAGTAAAATGAAAGCTGTATCAATAAAAGGCTGTGAATTTATAACAGCTGTTTAGACTGAGCAATGTATATCTTGCTTAACTGATTTTTAAGCTTTTGTATTACTTTGTAATATTTTGGATGGGATATAATATTTGTTTTCAAAGTTTAATGTACATTACACTTTACTGTCTACACTGTATGATCATTATACATGTCATGAGAGGATGCTCTGGACTTGTTATTTGGAAAATGACTTTCAGTTTTTCGGAAAATTACTTTCAGTTTATTTCTGATATTGCAGCTGGATGGTTTTTCCTGGTTGCACTTGGTTGTAAAATAATGATTTGTACGTTACTCTTTGTCCGTGGACATAAAAAAATAACAAAAACACCTGGTTAAAAATTTCTTTCAGGTTTGTGTAGCTCAGATTCTACGTGCCATACACACGCTGGGGAGCACAGCTAAGCTCAGAGCAATTGCCTCACGGCTGATGACATCATTATGGGAAAGACAGGTTAGAAACTTCTTGTAGTCTCATCATAATAAGTCCAGTTGAAAAACTTCATTACCATTAACCAAGGAAGAAAATAATTGTGGAACATTGCTTCTACTAGTATGTTGGTATCAGCACTATGAAGTAAATGGTGTTAATGGTGTCTATACTGATCTTCTAGTAGAATATTTAAATAGTATGCTTTTCATGAAACTTTATTTTCATTTCATGACATCTCAAACTGCAATTAGAACAAAAAATTGTTTAAAGGATGGCTTTCTGCTTTTCATTATATGCAGTAAGAACAAGATCTTAGTGTTGTGGTTTAACCCTAGCCAGCAGCCAAGTACCACACAGCCACACATTCACACCCCCAACAATGAATGGTGAGAAAAATTAGAAGGGTGGAAGAAAGAAAACTGTTGGTTGAGATAGTTTAATAGGGAAAGCCAAAGCTGTGCACAGAAGCAAAACAAAACGAGGAATTTGTTCACTGCTTTGCATGGGCAGACAGGTGTTCAGCCATCTCCAGGAGAGAGATCATGTGTAATGGTGGCTTGGGAAGACACATGGCATCAATTTAAATAGCTCTCCCTTCCTCCTTCTTCTCTCCACTTTATATCCTGATCATGGTGTATGATGGTCTGGAATATCCCTCTGATCAGTTTGGGTCACCCATCCTGGCTGTGTCTCCTCCCAAACTCACTAGCATCCCCAACTTCCTTCCCAGCATGAAAAGCAGAAAAGGCCTTGGCTGTGTGTAAGCCCTGCTCGACAATAACAAAAACACCTCTGTATTATCAACGCTGTATTCAGCACAAATCCAAAACACAGCCCTGTACCAGCCATTGCACATAGAATTAACTCTATCCCACACAATAATTTGCTTGTGTTTTTCTTAAAGATGCAATAGAGACCTGGTCTGCAAAAGCTAGTTCGATCTCAATGTAGCATTAGAGATGAGTAGGGAAAAAAAGCAAAATATGGTATGCAATAAAAAAATCAAAGTGGCATGCAAAAGTCCTGTAGAAGTGCTACCAATTAAAAATCCAGTCATGCTTTTAAAGGTGTGATGATCATTTGAAATGAAATCTTTTCTAGGATCGAATTTATCCAGAACTGCAGAAGTTCTTGGCCATGTCTGATATGCTCTCTGTGTCTATTGACAAAGATGCTCAATGGGAAAAGCTGATTGCTAAAGCTGCTTGTATAAGAGATATATGTAGACTGAGGTAAGTTCAAGTGTTACCTATCTTATATCTTTGCAAGGGAGAAGAGTTGTTTTCAGAAAAGCTGCATCATTATTTTTACTTATTCTATTACGTTAATTGTGAGTAATATTCACTGACACAGCCACTGCTTATCTGAGCAACTACAAACCTTTGGGTTTTCTAGTATGACTAATAGAACACACATATAAATGCTGTTAAAATTAAATTATCTTCATCCTGGAACAAAAGATTCACCCAGGGTAGAAACTTCAGACACTTCCAGTTTAGAAAAAGGGAGGGATGAAAAATAAAAGAAAGAACCAATTGTGTCTTTTTTGATCTATTCAAAGAAAGATAGAGTTTTTTTTCTGAAAACCATATTTTGTCACATGTACGTTTTTGGTCTTTATTTAGGTATAGTATCACAGAATACTGTTGTGCAGGTCTAACTGGATAATACATTGAACATTTCCAGCTCTAACAATCCGTGAATATCAGTACTTGATAATAACTTAGAGTTCCTGTAAAGAGTATTTTTAAATGCATTAGTATTTACTGTCTGGTTTTATGTGCCCCACATCATCTTTTCTGTTTTCTGTTTGTCACCTATCTTGAGTTCCAGTTTTCACTTTCTTTCTTGCAGGTCAGCTACTAACAGCTGAGAAGATTCAAATAACTTTTAAGTATCAATTAAAAACAAGTTCCTAAAGAAAATACCTTTTCCTTTACCTCTTCAACCTTCTTCCATTTTGCCAGACAGCGTTTTTCAATAAGTTTCTTAAAGTGAAAAGAGAGAAATCTTTTTTTAAAGGGAAGAGAGAGAAATCTCGATGTACCCATAGTATTCTTTTTTTGCCAGTTAAGTGGTATAGCTGGAGTTCAGGTATATCCACATTATTCATGCATTTTGACATTATTTTGAAGAAAGTGTGAACAAATAGATAAGTCACAATTTACCATGCATGTAAATCACCTACCAGATACTATTTACCAGAATCTCTTACAGAGATAGTATGAGGAACTGTTGAACACCTTGCCATCCACAACCCAATAAAACTGAATGGATAGTTAAAAGACTGGGAAGCTAAATCAGCCCATACAGTCAGTGAGGGAAAGACAAGTGGCATTGCAGCAGGGGGGAAAAAAAAAGAAAAGGGAAAACATCGCTCTCTGATGTAAAAAGGACAGAAAACATTTGGTGCCAGAATCTCTACCAATACACAGTAGGGACTACTTGCAGGAGACTGCAACAAAGAATCATAGAATAGTGCATTTGGACTTTCATTCTCTGTCCCTTCTTGAATGATGTAATCTTTTAGTGAACACAATGTGCTTAGACAAAACCACCTACAAATTAGCCACTCAGTGATCTGGAATTTGATGGCTGCTGATTTAATTCCGCATGTCACTCAGCCTTTGGAGCACTCTGTCATATCCTCCTTGTATGTTTATTTTTGCGTATGTGTTTTTGTGAACTCCCAGTTCTGGGCAGTTTTAGTTGTCACCAGCATTTAATAAATTTTCATGTATAAATTATAACTTGTGTGTATGTGTGAATATTGCCTTCTATTTTTATTTTTTTTCCTTTAGGCCATACCAGCATGGAGCAGACATGTTGGCTGCAATTTCCCAGGTACTAAATGAATGCACAAAACCTGATCAAGCTTCACCCGCTGCCATAGTATTACAGGGTCTACGGGCGCTTTGTGAGGCTGAGGTAAGATTAAATTGGCTTGTCCTTGTGTTTCAAGTTCTGCTTATAGTCCATGAACATCTTTCCCAGTTGGCTCTTTTTTAAGAGTACGTTGAGTTGCTGCAGAATTTCTTTTTCTTCTGACAAATTTAATTCCTCTCTTTCAACATAAGTTAATAGCTCCTGGGAAATTGTACTGTGACCTTCTACCACAGCAGACCAGCCCTTCAGTGCATGAGCTGAAATTTTAAATCAGCTTTGCAGTTTATTGCGAAGACATCATTCTGTGCATCTTTCCTTGAGATTTTAAAAGGAAGTCTGTTTTGTACATAATTTTGATTAGCTGGAAGGCACTTAAATAGTGTAATTTTTGTATCTTCTTATTGGCCTGCCCTGCTGTGTCTTGTTCGTTCATAGAGTGTACCAGATAGGGAGTGAAATCACTAGCAGCTGGGATAATGTGTTCATTGCTTACTGATGAAGAGGGCAAGTAAGCTTTGGGACAAGCTGCCCAGGGACGTTGTGCTGTGTCCTTCCCTGGAGATTTTCCCATTCCTTTTGGACACCACCCTAAGCAACTGGATCTGATCTCATTGTAACCCTTCTTTGAGCAGGAGGCTGGACTGGAAATATTCTGAGGTCCCTTTGAACCCAAATAGTCATGCTACGATATCTCTAAGCTGGGAGACAAGGCTCTTTGTTTCCACATCCCAGACGGTGATATCCTGGTCTTGTGATGCTGTGAATCTGCTACTGATAAACTATACTATACAGGCCATCAGAGTAGAGAACTAATTATATCCTGCAAGAAGGAATATTTGATTACCCATTCTCTGCCAAACAGTAATTTTATGTTTATCTACTACTACACTTGCACTGCAGTGTTTACTGCAGTAAAGCCAGCTATTGCCACATTATTTGAAATCACTGAGCAGTTCAAGAACAATATAGTGAATCATCCATAGACATTTGTATTCAATATAATTAAAAATTGTCTTACAATGGCTGCTAAAAAACAATTTATTTACGGTAATTTTTTGTTTGCATTTGGTGTGAAGTTTGGCTCTTCTTAAGGTCACATTGATTCTTTGAATGCTGGCCTTGGTATTGAATCAGTGTTTTCTCAGGCTGGATTACATTTAGACTACTTGGAAAGAAGTAAGGTTAGATAAATGATAAATTTCACATCCTACTATAATAACCTCATTTGAGAAAAGATGTATACTGTATCACTGGTGAGGACTGGAAGGCTAAGAGTACTCAAGACGGAAGAAAGGAAGGCAGGAGGAAAGGAAGGACAGATGGATTGACTTTGTGGATGTTACCAGTTTTTCCTGTCCAAATTCTATTCTCCTTATTTCCCCAGCTACATTGTAATGTTCTGGGAGAACCTAATCTACCACCTAGCTATTCTGAAACTTTAACAGGGAATTCTCTTGTGGTTTGGCAAGCTGGGTAACCATTTGGGTTAAGTAATTTAATCTATCTCTTATTTATTGTTTAGACTGTAGTTTGCAGCGCAGAAAGGATGTAATCATAGACCTTGGTTTTGTTTTGGTGTTTTCTGTCTCTGCTGCTGACTTAAGGGAAAGTGATATTGTCTCCGAGCTTTTCCACTCGCAGCTGCTTAGATGTAGGATTTTAGGGAGCACCAAACTTTCAGTCAGCTTCTGAACCAGAATAAGAAATTATGTTTTCATATGTATAGTGTTAATGATGGAACCCTATACACCATGTGGCTTTGTCAGGGTTGAGTTCTGAGAGTCTCAGGCTCCTTTGTTAAAGTAATGCGATAACAAAATGTGCTATAACATTGATTTCTTTTTTGGTTGACTCCTATGTAAGAATAGTTATCCATTTTGCTGACTGCAGTAATTGTTTTGTGTAAAGATAGTGACTTCATTCAAAGTGCATCCTGCATGAATAGTGTTAAGAGTGTAACTGAGCTTTTGCAGGACTTGCAAGAAGGGCTAGCTGCTTTCACCCCCCTCTTTTTTTAGGGGTGGCGGTAGGTGTAACATAAGATCATCGGTGAATAATGCACAGTGACTTGTACATCAAAAATGGAAAAAAAAATCGCACAGTTCTTGCCAGATCACATTTCCTCTTTTTCGACATGTAATTTTTTCCCCCCAGTGATTTCAGCAGAAGCTAGTGTACTTCATTTGAAGCTATCCTGGCATCTAGTTGATTTCATGTATCAAGTACAGTATGCACGTCAAAAAACATTCAAGAATAAAATTTCTAACATAGTGTTTAAATCCACTTTCCATTAAAATGTTGTTGTTCTCTATTTTTCTCCTAAGATTTCTCACCCTTTTAGGGCCGTAGGACACCTGAAGCAGATGTGCTTTATCTCTCCTCAGCATCTGTAAAATTTAGCTTTTAGTTTTTTCCCATCTAGCATTCAGTGTTTAGTGGAATGGCAAGCTTGCTATTTTAAAATCAATTTTGAAAATACAAGAAAACATAAACGTAAATCAAAATGTATTATATGAAAAGCACTGTGTGATTGTTAATGTCTCCATATGACAATGATATGTTAATTTGAACAAATCAGAATGAAAAAACCCATGCAACAAAAAACGAAAACAGATTTAAGTACTTGTACCAAAGTTCTAGCATGTCTAGATCTCTAAACACACGTTTTCTGCATAGCCCTTAATTTTTTCTTTTCAGACAGTAATTGGCATACCAGTTTTGTAAAGTTCTCTTATCTTGCTAGTTTTCTAGAGTATTTTGCATTTTCAGAGGACAGCTTTGTGGAGCTGTCTGTGGAATCATAGGGCTTTTCCTTGGGATTCATGACTAGCAGATAAATTTAATCACAAGATATTTATCACAGTTGCCCATTCCTCTAGGAAGACGCCATGTCAAGGTTATTACTGTTTTTATAACCTTTCTTTACTTACTGTGGGTTTTTATGGTGGGTAAAGTACCAGTTTCCCACTGTTCCTATCCTCCCATTCCATCAGTTTACAGTACGTCATTTGGTAGGAGTTTGCTGTAGGACAGCTGTTAAACTGCAAGTCTAGAAAATACCGTCTGAGAAGGAATTGTACAGTCTTAAGCTAAATCTTAATCTTCTGTTAAGATGTTGGCTATTTTTAAGGCCTTTTTTCACCCCTTAGATGAAGTTGGAGAATATGTGTGTTACGATGGGAAAGAATGAAATTAAACATGCTTGGCTAGCTAATGATTTGTGAGTCTTCCTAAATTACAGTATCAAATCCCACAAATGCACAACTTCTTTTTTTGCATATTAAAACATGTTGTTTCCAGACAACTAACTTATTACAAATTTAACATTTCTAGATAGTTGAGGAGGAACTTCCAGTGTTAATAGATATGTCTGTCTTTCTCAACACTGGATGACCTTTTTTCTTATTCTTACAGTCTCTTTTGAAGGAATAGAAAGAAAGGTATCATTTTCCCTTGCCAAACCAGATGAGGTCTTTCTAGCCATCAGTGGTTGTTACCATAGAGACACATTCATGGGTTTGCTGTTCCTGAAATGGGTTCAACTCGAAATGCATATTTGGTTTTTTAAACTGCACCCTGAATTGTGTTTTGCGCTCACTGTAGTGACTGCTTAATTTGGCAATTACCTGCATTCAGAGATACAAAACAGCCTGTTTTATCAGTGCAGAATAACAGTAAAACTACCTTTCTCAAAGCCTTTGTGGAATATCTTCATAAACATACATTTTTATACTACTACTTTTTATAAGTTCTCCATAATTCTTCAGCTAGAACTGTACCACTGACTGTGCATCTTCCAGACTTTTTCAGTGCCTGGAAATGCAAAATGTTGTACTGACTGCTTGTTGCACTGTCATGCAAATCTTTGAAGGTGAAAAGAAGGTGAGATGTGTTTTGTTTCCAGGAAGGAAGTTAGGTGTCCTGGAAGACCAATTATGTATCCTGCTGTGTTCTAGTTACAGCATAAATGCATTCAGTATTAGGTATTAATGTTTAGTATTTATTGTAGTTTGATGGTTTCCAACAGTTTCTGGATTCATGAACTTTTGTGTTTTGCATTTGCTCTGCATTTTTTTTTTGCATTTATTGTTTTTAAAGTGTAAAGGCATTTTGTTTTGGAGGGCTCCCAGCAAAATGGATTCCTCGGTGGCTTCCTCTGCTTTCATCCTATTGTCCCCGAGACAGCTTGCTTTTTAGCTAATTTTACCAAGTTATGTAGAGCACTAATGTGCTATGAAGATACATGTACAGCTCTGTGTATTGCTTACAGTGTGTTATTTATTCCTATAGGTAGTTGCTTTCCCTAGTGAAGTACTGTGTAGTATTACTGTGTTATGTCAGTTGATCTACAAGTGAATCTTTAACATGCTTGCTTTTTTTACTTTTTATGAACCATATATTAATTCCTGTTCTCAAGAAGGAAGAGCAAGGACAAGGACTGGAAAGAAATGTTATTTAAGTGAAGCTGGGATAGCTGTTAGTAATGATGCCTCCCTCTTTGCTTGAAGGTTGTTTGCATCCGTTCTACGTGGAATGCTCTGTCACCAAAGCTCAGTTGTGATACAAGACCACTCATTTTAAAAGCACTGAATGAATTGTTTTCCCTGGTTCCCTCATTAACAGTGAATACAAATGAATTTGAGGTATGTACTTATGGACTAAGATGAGTCTTTCTTTTAGTATATCTTTGTATGTAACTTTTCCATAAGCCTGCTTGATCTTGATGAAATTGTACCCACTGCCCAGTTCAGATTTGTCAAATTCATGTTTCATACAATTTCACAGTTTTCACTTGCATTAGTGAGTCCTGGGAGATAGATGGGAAATTCCAGTGTGAGGTTGATCCATGGTTTCACTCTCACAGAATGTGAGGATATGTGAATATGTCTGGAGTTCAGAGCTGCACTCCTTCCACTTTCCTAGCTCAATCTCTGTTGATGTGGCAGTAAGTTGTTTCAGGTAACTGCTTCTGTTTGAACTATTTATTTGGTCAAAGAAAAAATGCATATTTCCTTTGCTGTTGTAGAAATTCAAAGCTCAAGTTATCAGCTTCCTTTGGAATAATACACAGAATGAGGTAAGTGATACAATTGAAAACATTAATTTCTGATGTCAGCAACAGGATATTAAGTTTTGTACTTTTCTGTCAAGACAGTGTCAGTAATCTCATTTTCTAATAGGGTTTTTTCTTGTTGCTTAACACTGTTTCTGAAGCAATATACTACACGTAAAAGGTGGTAACTGAAGGTTCTAACTTCTGCCATTTCCAAGGATAATTACAAATAAACTGTGCACTACTATGTCCTCACCTCGAGTGCTGGGGGACAGTTTTGGGCACCACAATATAAGAAAGACATTAAATTGTTAGAGAGCATCCAAAGAATGGCCACAAAGATGGCAAAGGGCCTTGAAGGGAAGCTGTATGAGGAATGGCTGAGGTCACTTAGTCTGTTCAGCCTGGAGGTGACTGAGGACAGACCTCATTGTAGTCTGCAACTTCCTCACAAGGGGAGGAGGAGGGGCAGACACTAATCTCTGTTCTCTGGTGACCAGTAACAGGACCTGAGGGAAGGGCCTGAAGCTGTGTCAAGGGAGGTTAGGACAGATATTAGGCAAAAGTTCTTCCTCCAGAGGGTGGCTGGGCATTGGAACAGGCTCCCCAGGGAAGTGGTCATTGCACCAAGCCTGACACAGTTCAAGAAGTGTTTGCATAGTGCTCTCAGGCACAAGGTGTGACTCTTGGGGATGTCCTGTACAGGGCCAGAAGTTGGATGCAATGGTCCATGTGGGTGCCTTCCAACTCAGCATATTCTGTGAATCTGTGAAACTAGTTTGACTTCCTCTGGAAATTTCAGCCTTTACATGGTGATGCATTCTTGACAAAGGTGCTGCTATGACAGCTAACTCAATTCACTTGTGGAGTATTGTAATGCAATGGGAATGTTGGACTGTCATCACCATGATCCTGGTGGAAGTAGTGTATTTTAGTTTAAGACTAAAACTTTTGTCAGCCTATTTCAGTGAATTTTTTAGCCCCATGGTTAATCCCAGATGACAGCTAAGTACTATGCAGCCGCTTGTTCACTCCCCTTCCTTGTGGTAGGATGGGGAGAAGAACTGGAAAAAGGTAAACTCCATGGAATGAGACAAGAACAGGTTCATAAGTGAAATAAAGTAGCTGTGTAATAATAACAACAAAATAACAGTAACAATAACAATAGAAAGTGGATATAAAAGGGATATAAAAGAAAGGGAATATAAAAACAGACAAAGAGGAATAAAATTCAATTACAAACAAGTGTTGCACAATACAATTGCTCACCACCCACTGAGGGACGCCCAGTCTATCCCTGAGCAGTAATGGGTACTCTCTGGCCAGCTTCCCTGAGTTTATATACAAGACATAAAGATCTGTGATATGGAATATGCCTTTGGACAGTTCAGGTCATCTGTCTTGACCTTGCTCCCTCTGAGCATCTTGTGCACCTGCACACTGGCACAGGAAGATGCAAAGTCTGTGATTTAGAGTAAGCACTTCAGCTAAAACATCAATATGCTATCAACATTATTCTCATAGCTTTTTTTTTCAGATATTTCTACCTGAAGTAGAATGCTCGGAATGGATGTTATCAAGCCTAGATAATTGGTCTTGCTACTTTACATTGTGTATATAAAAAGGAAGCAATTGAGAGCGTGCCTCAGGAAAATATTGTTGAATTCTTTTTCAGCATTCAGTGGTTATTTAAGAAGCTCTTTGCATGTGGAGTTTCCAGTACTATATGTTGTGTTTGTGATTTTCTTTCTCTTCCTATTAATTTTCTAGGATGCCCTTGTAGCCATTTCAGCCTATAAATCACTCTCATCATTTGACTCTGAAGAGCATACAATTCTTCATCTTCCTGGACAGGTAATCATGTTGTATGTTTGATAGTAAGCACTTCTGACACTTCGATCTGACATGGATTATATCCTCCTGAACGGGAAACCAGTCCTTGTGCTTTCTCTGCCAGAAATTCGGGAGAGCCTCCCGACAAATACAAGCTCCTGCTAGTAACATGAGATGACATCATGTGTGATTGTAATAGCTAGGTCTTATAAGCAGGGAAAAGGAGGAATGAAACTTAAGTCTAAGCAGTCAGAAGGTAGTTTTTCTTATTTTGTTATTAAATTAGAAGCACTTTTTTTTAGGCAGCTGATTTGCATTTTATGCTCTTCTGTTAGTGCTTGCATTTGAGTCTTGGCACTAAGCAACTCTTGTGACTGCTGTTTCTTCCATTGCAGTCATACTCATGAATAAGGGCTTTTGTTCACAAGACAGGCAAGTCAGTTTGAAAAGTAGGTGCAATTTTTTCAACTAAGCTGAAAAGTTTTCCTGGTTTTGTTGTGAACATTTTCAGCGTAACATTTTACTTTTTTGTCAGTAAAGGCAGTCAGAAAAGAGTTGAGGTACTTACTAAAAGGCTTCTAAGTGTGCAGAGGGCTCTTAAACTCTGAAACTTCTGATTAGGTGACTCAGTAACCTAACAGAATGAAAGAGTACAAGGAGATGAGCATAAGGTCATCTGTATTACTCTTTTTTTACATTGTATGAGAGACTAGGCAGTACTCAGTAGTCCATTGGTACTTCATGGAATAGTGAATCCTATGGCTTTGTAGTAAAGGTTTTATTTACTGCTTCATTATATGATAAGCGCCATTTGTGTGTTGTAACTAGCTGTTATTAAAAGGCTGGAATGCAACTTTAAAAAAACATACTCTATATAGATCAGTGAGAAGAGCTCAGCATAAACCTTACAAATGAAAAATGTGTTTTACATAGAAGACCACAGGATAGAATAAGGGAAATATATAAACTCTGCTGCAAGACTAAGTCTTTCACAGTAGTACATAGGTCTGTATTACTAGTGCAGTTACTTTGCAGTTGTATTACTGGTGCAGTACTTTACAGACAGTGAGTAAATATGTTTTAATTTAAAGAAATGTAAATATGTTGCAGTTTTTGAAATTCCAAAAACTGATATGTAAAAGTAGTGTCTAACAAAAATGTTTTATTTATAATAAAGTGCCAATATAAAACATTGTTAAACTGAAGAAGAATCAGGCTAAAAATAAAGTTTTTTGAATATTTGTTCAGCTGTAAGAGTCAAGATTAATTTTGAAAAAGATAGAAGATATGTATTTACACACCCTATGATTTTTACCAACCAGTGTTGCCTTTCAGTCAGGTAGAAGAAAAGCTTTTATTCATTAAGCTTCAAATTTATGAAATGGAGTGAAAATAATGAAATGGGGAACTTTTTATATTTAGTTGGTATTTTTGACACTTGGAATCATGAATGGTAATGAGGACTTGGGATTTTTGTGCTGACATTTAATTTTTTAAACTCTTCCAGGCGCGACCAGAAGTTGACTCACTGGAAGAGACAGATATGAATGAAGATGAAGAGGATCAGGAGGCAAATCTGTTTGTTCCAGGTTCTTCATATATCAAGCTGTTGTCTCTAACACCAGCTGCTGTTTTAGGAGGTATAATATATCCGGTGTTTGAGGTCACTTTGCAGATAGTGAATGACAAAGGACTGTACAAACCTGTGGCTCTTTTACAATGGAGTGTCACATTAAAGTGCAGCCTTTCTTTTCTTCATTAACTAATTATGGGAAAAAATGTAAAGTAAAAAATTAAGCCCGCAACCCATTTTTAGGAAGATCATGTGACAGAGGTCCTGATGGTGGGGGAAAATTGTTTATATTTAAAATTCTTTACCTGTCCTAAAGGGAAAGCCAGTTCCTTATTATATACTTCAAGTACTCATGGTTTCATGAGAGTGACCTCAGTAGTGAGAACTGAACAGATCTTTCTAAAGGCAATTTTGTATTTTAGCCCAGGACAGATGGAAGTAAAATGAATTTTTTATGTATTGTTTCGTAAACAGAGTATTAATGGTAAGAAATGCTGTACACAAAGTCCTCTTAATTGGTTAAGATATCAGTGCTATGCTTAATGCATAATTGTAGTGATGCATATTGATACTGAAGTATGCTTCAACAGATGGTCTTTGACACTTGTTTTAAACCTGTGCAGTTGAATTACCAGAAATGCTTGTTATCTTACAGTTATAAGGCTTGAGATACTGTGCCAGGACATAGACATTGTTATTTCATTCTGTGTAGAATACATGGTATCTTCATGTGTGATTGCAGGCTGTAAAGATTGCCATAAGATAGCAGGTGGTGTTTTGTAGTATTTTCCCCCGGGGGGGGGTTTAAAAGAATCTGTTTGTCAAACTCTGAATGCATTGGCCTCTGGAGCATGTGCAGTCTTACCTAGAGAGTCCTAACTACTAAATCCTGGAAACTTTGTGAGGGAGAATGACATAACCTAGTTCAATGAAAGAGAGTGATGTATCTTGACAGAAAACTTGCTCTGTGTAATGAATGCTGAAATAGCCAATTTTCTAGGAAGATGGAAAACCAAAATGGAAATTAAAGTGAATAGACTGGATTCAGAGTTACAGCAACCACAGACTGGTATCAAAAGGGTTGAATCAAAACATTCACTGGGCAGTTTCTCCCTCAGAGATGTTTTCTAACATTGTTAGTTAACAGAGAGTCGAGAACACTTGAGCAAAAGCTTTAGTGAGTGACTGGAGTGGTTGTTGAGATTGAATTGCTTCACCGAAAGAGGATGAAACTGGATTAGTGAGGCAATGTCCAAGACAGGCCAAAAGCCACAGAGTGCCTGTTGTATGAGAGCTGAATCTCTGTTGTCTCATTTGCTGGAATTCTAGTGGTGCATGTTATTGAGATTAATAACATGAAACTGCTTATGAAGCATTGGAAAGTGGAGCTTTAGGTAGTATTTTGTCTCAAAGTCCTTCAAAACTGGTTTGTCACATCAGTTTTCATATTGTTTCTACATACTAGAGTCCCAGGATGTCAGAAGGGGTATGACAGCTGTATTTTTTTTATTATGATTGTTTTTCACTCTGAGTGCCTAAGACTTTTCTCAAATCTGGTAGTCAGAGAACTAAAAATAATTCATAAAAAGAACCATAAGTTTGATATCATTGTTGTTATTAGTAATAGGGGTAGTATCCTTACTGCAAAGGAGATGATGCTGATGGTAACAATAGTAACACCAACAATAATAATAATAATAAAAATATTATTCATGTGATGCTAGTTATCTTTGTTTACCATCAGATTGATTTCAATCATTGAAATACTATATTTGTAGTATTTGCTGCACATCTAGTGATTTCACTAAATTTATCAAGATTATAGTTTTACTTTGACTTACATTTGTCAGTCTAGAGCCTTGGCTTGTCTCCTGCCTAAAGAATTGCTTCTGAATGGCTTATATTTATGTCTTTTAGCATAACCAGCAAATGCAGTAATATGACAGCAGTGATAAGGGGTCTCTATCAATGTGGATGGTTTCCTGAAGTGTAATAGCTCCTTCTTTCAGCAAATTTATTAGCTATTGTTGTAGCCATTTTAAACAAAATGGTTTTTATAAAAAGTTTAGAGCAGGTACATGGTTTTCATGTCAACAAATATGTCCTCCTCCAAAAAACCTGAAGTTTAGGGATTGAAGACAAAGACTTAAGAGTTTCTGCATATATCACTGCAGAGAAAATTGCTGACTGCATTCTGTGGGGTTTGTTTGAAGGATATTGGCATTACAGGCAGAGGAAAAAAAATCCCAAGATGCAGGTGCCCTTCCTGACATGCTCCAAAAACATGGTTTAGACTCTGCTGTGTGTCCTTCTGTCAACCATGTGCTGTTGTTACTGTTACTTTTGTTGCAATCAAAGAAGGCAATCAGCAGCTCATGGAATAGTTAAGGTATTTCTTTCAAACTGTCGATATACCTATGGCAGTTTTGAATAACGAAGCTTTATACTGGAACTTCCTCACATTTCTTGTTTTTACCAAGTTCTCATGATTTTTAGCAATGCTTTTCCCAACTTCACAGACACTACAGCTTAAGGAAAAAAAATCTCCAGATGTAGATGTCCCCTCCTTCCCATGCTACAACATCAGATTTAGACTGATGCTCCACTATGAAATGGGAAACAACTACTAGTGCCATTCTGGGCTTTTCAGGGTCAATTTTGTCTCTCAGTTGTCAGCCTCTCACATTCCCTTTCCTCTCATGTCATTGCTTTCCACTTCATCAAGCATTTGAAGAGTTTGCAACATCACTTGTGAAACAGGAGATGACCAACATGCCACGTGCTGTGTATCATTCTGCATTAAGAGGAGGGACCACACGTTCAGACCAGGGGAAGACAGTGGCAGGTGTTCCAAATTTCTTGCTGAAAATGTATGAGAGGAACAAGCAACCAGGCATGACACCAGGCCTTGCAGGTAAGCTGTCACTCTCTTGAAGTAGACAAGTATGCATATTTTGAAAGGTTTCTATGAATCTGAACGTGAATCAACTTAAGAAACTGTTTTATGCCCCTTAAATGTGCTTGCATATTCTTTTGAATTGTTGGCTTTATTAAAGTTAACCTTCCTTTGCTTTTGGTTCTCCCTTGACTCTGAGTGTGGGCATTGACCTTTCTGTTCCCCTTCCCTCCCTCTTTAAGCTGGCATGTTGCTGTGTTTCGACCTCCCAGTCCACATGGGCAAGGATGGCAAGCCTATTAATCGATTTTTGGCCAGCAGGGGCCGCAGTTTCCAGCAAATGTTGGTCGCCCTCATTCATGAGGTAAGTTGTTGCTGGCTCTTCTTTGCTTTTCAGAGCTATTACACTTCCTTCCCTGCTTTACTATCCCTTTTCTTTTCATGCATTGGGTGTATCAGCTAGTGATGGCATGTATGAATGTATGATAATTAACTGAAGTTAATTGTGGGGGACAGCTAGAATCATAAAAACATTAAGTCTGATCCTCAGCCTACCACCATGGTCACCACCCTCACTAACTTGAACTTAACATGTAAATACTTTTTTTTAAAAGTGTTCAGTGCTGAAATGCCTCTTCTGAAAATCAGAAGAACAAACAGGAGCTTTGCCTTTTTCTGCCTTGTGGACTGCTATACATATATGCCTGATACCTGTCATGTGTAACCAGTTGTAGGTGACTAGCAGTCCTGAACAATGATGCAGCTCCTTGGGGAAACGATATCTACACCTTGCTAAGACTTGGCATTTTTTCATGTCTCTTAAACATTTCAGCTCCCTGACCTATTAGGCTCGTGCCACCAAAACCATGCGGTTATCTTTGGTGTGGTTTTAGAAAAATGGCACGAAATAAGCCTTCACTTAATCATTATGGAAAATAAAGTGTGTGTAATGAAGTCTGTCAGAGCATTTTGAATTATGGTACTTTTGAATATCAAAGTTCATCTTTTAAAATTTTGGAGAACAGTAAAAAACACCAAACAGTTCAACTGGATCTGGGGAAATAAGTGCTCATTTCCCAACTTTATGCCAGTGGGAGCAGCTTTTAACACAAGTGAAACTGTATTAAATTCTTTAACATTCATAAAATAATTATATTAATACAGTCATTTAATATTTCTGTAGGAGCTACCTGCAGGTGTCTGAGGGGGTGATATGGGTCCTGATTTTGTTTTGAGACTGTCACCTAGATGTGAGGTATATCTGCTGTGAAGTTCTTCGATGATGTTACTAAAATTACTGATATCAAACACTCAGTTATGAAATAAGTTTAGCGCAAGATTTGAGTGGGAAGGTTGTGTGTGCAGTTTGGAGTTTTCTGTGTACAAGCTGGAAGTCTGACAGTAGAACACAGGTGTGTGGCATGTATAATGCATGTGGGCTACATTCTGATCCTGTGGTACATCTGCATGGCTCCCTCTGGGTTTTGCGCTCAGGTCCTGTTTCAGCATGTTCACACTATGTTTGTACTTGTTAACTCTCTCAATCTTTCTGGAGCAAGCAAGCCAGTTCCCTTTCTAAAAAACCTGTCAGCAGTGTAGTTTGCCTGAAGTTTCTAGTAAAATGTGTGCCATGGTGAAGTGGGCTGCTTCTGGCTAGTACAGTCTTCTGGCTTTGTACCATCTCTCAAACTCTTCCATTTTGCTAGCATATGCATACAATGCTTTCCATATAACATCTTAACAATTTTGGTCCTTCACAACTGAAAAGACCAAAAATGACCAAAAATAATAATCATGTCTTATGGCCACAGTAAAACCAGTGTCTGTGGATCCCAGTGGAATTTAGGCCAGGTGTGCAAGGCAAAAAGCCAGTCTGGAGTATGGACTCCAGTTGGACTGGAGTATAGAAATCCATCCCTGGCTCTGTATTGTGAAGTCAGTGTCAGTAGAATTATGATAACTTTACTTCGGATGTAAAGTTCTTGTCTCAAACTAGAAAAATTTAGAAAATCCACCTTTGAACACTTATCTCAAGATACCTAACCATCTCTTTGGTATGCAAATTTAATAGATGTTTTCCATCTTAACATCTTTGCTGCTAAAGAATGAAAGCAGAAACTGGAGATATTGCCCCTCATTATCACAGGAGTGTAAATTAGTGAATGTTTTCTAACTATTTGGAAACTCCAGTGGAAAGCACCATGGAAAGTTCAGAGGGGTGTTTCATATGTCAGAGGAGAAGATTCAGATTAGTGAGTTATGAATGAAGCATGAGCTTCCATAGTATCCAGAAAGAGAAGCTCCGCACCGCATGTAATTGCTTCATTCAGAGAAACTTTAGTTCTGTGACAGTGGGTCTGAAGAAAGACATGTTTAATTACGTTTTCATATAAGGCATGTATAAAAGTTTTGTATCAGTCAAATTACAGTGGGATGCAGATCAGTTCTGAACTTTGTTTTAAACGCTTGCCTGTTGCCCTACAACATCAAATAAAATCCTGGTAAAAAAAATACTTGTGTGTAATAGCAGTGATTATAAAATCCAGCAGCATATCCGAAATTTAGTTTCTTGTTGTGAACAAGCTGTCTTCATAGAAACAGAACCTTTTGTGTGCTGGACAAAACATGGCACTTTTGTTGTGGAGAATGTGGTTAACTGGATCAAGTTCATGAATACATAGAATGACTGGAGACAGAAATATTTTACCTAGTCTCTCAGTACTTTACCAAGTTGGTTGATTCAAGGTGTAGTAAAACTAAAAATAAATCCAAATATGTTTATATTTTAAACCTAAACACAAACTAACTTCAGACAGTACTAACTGGACTGTCTTCGCGAAAATCTACAGTAACTATAAAATTTTGATTTAAAAAATCAGTATTTCTGTTTTCAGTTTACCCTGCTTTTAGAGTCAAAGTTTTTTCTTGCTTTTTCCCTTTGTACATAGAAACAGGGTGCTCAGAAAAGAGTTGTTCAGGCCTTTGCCTAGATGAGAAGCAGGTCCCTGGGCTCATCAAACTAAATTTCATGCTTTAATGTTTGTTTGGTCCTCTAAGTTCTGCTGAGGAACAGAGTTTAACAGTAAAGACAAGGGAGCCTAAGCTATAAAACTGCCACATTGGTCCAAGAAAATTGGGTTAGTAGGACCTAGGCCCGTCTTATTCTTGCAGTCCTATAGGAATCAATGTGTTTTAGAAAAGTCATCACAGTTCAACACATCACACTAAGCCCTATGTTTTAGGGGTTTAAATTAACAGAATGACACTTTTTTTGCTACTGCTTTGACTCATGATTTTGGGGGAGGGAAGAAGTTGTAGGGGTTAATTCTTATAATGATATTTGAAGTAAGAAGTATTCTATTAATAAGAAGTCTTAGAGTTGCCTTTGAAACATTTGAGGTCTGTGTAAAGCTCTGAATAAATTCTGAGGTTGATGTAAACATCAAGAAAATGCAATTAATTTGAGATAGTAGGCATCTACTTATTTTACCTCGAAAAATCTCCAGCTGTTTGTGTTTTCTTACTTAGGACTAAGCAGTCAGCACCATACTGCGATGATAACGTTTTTTCTTCAGTGGTTTGATCTATGCTCACAGCTATAAAATAGGAACCTATAGGTTGTTTATCTGTGTGTATCTGTGCATGCATAGTTGCCATTATTGCACTTGGATTTTGGCAGCTGGGGCAAGGTGAGGGGCTCGAAAATACCTGTTTCATTTTGATGAGATTATTTATGTGTAAAACTGTGATGCCTGGTATTCTGCTACAAAAAAAAAAGTTACATATTTGTGTGCAGAGGAAAGATTTTCTTCTTGTATGTTGTAAAGTCTTTTAAAACATACAAATAACAAATACCTGGGTTTAGCTGCCATTCAATTGAACATAACAGCAGCAAAAAGATAATTTACTATTCAACCTTAATGGGCCATGCTTATCCTATCACCTAGGTGCTATTCTAGCTGAGGAATTGTGTGCATTTGTGATATCTGTCAACAGGATCAGATTAAGATGCAGAGTGGTTTTTTTGATGCTACTTGAACAAGTATTTCACAGGAGGAAGAAAATAGGATCAATAAACTGTGGTATGTTTCAAATGCTGGCTGTCTTGCTCTTTAGTGGTCACTGGTATGTTGAAAGAGGAAGATCATCATTCCCCTAGAAATGGGGACCTGCTTTTTGATTATTAAATAGAGCTTGTCAGCCTCCCTCTGAGGAGACATGTAAGTTGCTGTAGTGACAGTGGTCAGAAGTATAGGCCATGGGTTTTCTTGATTCCTATGGCTGCCCTGGAGCACACTGTATAAATATTTCCAAATATTTCCTGTGACTGTTTCAGGTTTTGCAAGTAATGCTTAATAGAAATTCATAGGAACAATTTCTTATCAGATTCATTTAATGTGTTGTGAAAACAAGTGGTAATGAATGTACCATATGCTTTGATGGTTCTGTTCATGTGTGTTTTGCATTAGAGTTACTAGGCTTTCAGCTAGCTGTCCATCTTGTTCTTTACTGGAGGTGAAGAGGACAGTTCATTCTGCGTGAAAAAACACAGAGGCAGACTGCTATGGGCAGACCAGTGTGATAGATGGTGGCGTTGGCACTCTGAACTGGTGCAATTTGTAGGGGTTTTTTTAAATGGAGAATGGTCTTGCCTTTGCATGTTTCTCAATATCCAAGTGGTATTTCAATGTGTTAGAAATAGCGCAAGTTACTTTTTCCTATTTATGAGTCATATTTGCAGGCACAATTGCAAAGATGAGTTGCAGAGGTGAGTTATGCAGTACTGACTACTTCCCTACAAGTAATAATCATATTAGGCACTCTGTATACTCATGGAAGACCCATTTCCTGCATATTTTTAAAGTGTGTTCAATTAGATGTGCTGTGATGATATGCATCTTTGAAAAGTAAAGTGAAAAGCACCTTCTGTACTTTTCTTTCCTGGTTTGGTTTTGATGTAATTAAGATACTGAAAAGTTTATTGAAACCTCATATGTGAAGTACCTTAAGATGACAATTGGATTTTCTGGAGCAGAATTTATTGTACTGTATTCTTCTGTGCCTAGATGGATGTAGTTATGAATATGAACTAGTTTGTGCTAGTTTCTACTACTGAATTTACTGAGCGTATTTCATCCAGTGATAAAAGAGTATTCAGAAATAAAGTTTCTGACAGATTTGTTTTTCTTTTCCTCAGTCTACTGTGTTTGAGAGAAAAACATTTTTTCTCACGAAGAAATGGAGGTGCATTTGGAAGTATATAAAAAAGAGCCTCTAAGCAAAATTCAAAATAAAAAGAGAGGCTGTTTCACTATTTCCTTGATACAGATACACAGTGCTAAGCCTTATTTATGAAATCACTGAGGTGGCACTTTATCTATCTCATATGCAAGCAGGGATATATGTCCAAATATATGTCTAAACGTTTCACTGACGTAAAGGTGTTGTCCCAAACACATACAAGAGTAGTATCTCCTGTGGTTTGCCAGCATTTCCTGTCTTGCATTTTAACAACCTGGTCTATGATTTTGTGCCTTTTCAGGCAGACATGTTCTTCTGAAGCATCAGTTGACAGGCTCAGGTTACTAGCTCCAAGTTCATGCCATTTCTTACTGCCTCAGATATCAGGTTGCAGCTCTTCCTTAAAAACTCTTGGTTGCTTGGTCTGGCAAGTGATGTTCTTAAGAAAAACCCCATATCAATGTGGCAGTGTTCCGCAAGCACTTGTTCTTAGTTCTCAATTGAGCCTCATTCCCTGCCCTCTCCACCCAGCCAGTTTCTTCTTACACATAAATTGTGCACTTAAAAAACAATTTGAACTTCACTTGTCCCCTTTGCCTGTGCTTGCTAGTATTAATTACTCAACACTTAGTCTAGTTGTTGTTACCCTTGATATCCAGCAATAGATGACAAGTAAAGGCTGCTGGTTTCCTGTCCTGAAATAGCAGGTTGCAGTACTGCTTTTTTGAAAATCTTCAGCACTATGTCCAGTCATTTTCAGTTGTAGATGAATTTTGAATCTTCTCTGTTATGTGAAGATGTTCAGTTCCCTCTTTACTTCCTCATATTCTGCATACATGCAAAAAGTTTACTGCTGTAAAGAGAGTTAATTAATCAAAAGCACCTCAGCAGTTATATTGTCATCAAAAACATACACAAATTTTAGGTGCTCCTGGTAGACCATATTGTCTTAGATGCTTGAAATGTCATAAAGTGCCTAAAGCTTTGTAATTATTTCCTTCATGAATATTGTATATTCATACAGTATTTTGCAGGCCTGCTTTTATTAGCTTTCACAAGTGTGGATTACATGGGGAACTTCACAAATCACAACAAGAGCAGTTAACCTGAATCACAGAATCATTTAGGTTGGAGAAGACCTCATTGGGACCAATCTTTGACCAGTCACCACCTTCTCATCTAGACCACAGCACTAAGTGTCACGTTGAGACATTTGTTGAACACCTTCAGGGATGGTGAATACACCTCCTCCCTGGACAGTCCATTCCAATGCTTAACAGCTTTTTACATTAAGAAATTATTCTTTATATCCAGCCTGAGTCTTCCCTGGCAGAGTTTGAACTATGTACTCTTATCCTGTCCCTAATTGTCTGGGAGAAAAGACCAACCCCCACCTGGCTACACTCTCAGATGGTTGTAGAGAGTAGTATGGTTCCGATGATCCTCTTTTCTCCAGGCTACATAGGCCCCACCTCCCTCAGGCAGTCCTAACAAACAGGACTTATGCTTCTGATGATTCACCAGCTCTGCTGTCCTTCTCTGGACATGCTCCAGCACCTTGGCATTCTTTCTGAAGTGAGGGGCCCAGAAATTAATACAGGATTCAAGGTGTGGTCTCCCCAGTTCCAAGGACACAGATACAATCACTGCCCTGGCCCTGGTGGCCACACTATTGTTGATCCAGCCTTTCTTGGACACCTGGGCTCATGCTGACTCATGTTTAGCTGTCTGCTGACTTGCAGAATTAGAACATATAGTCTAATGCACAAGTAAAAAATTTCAGAGTAGAGGCAGAGGGAAGACTCGACTTGCTGCAGGTTCTTCAGGAACCCAAGGAAAGCAATTCTCATTGGAACCTTGACTGCTTATAAACTTTTGGAGGAATTGATGGGCAGACATGAGTAGGAGGTGTGAATATAATTTTAACTAAAATGAAGGACTAGTGTTCATTAGTCATTATTAGGATGAGGTTACCTTTTTTTACTACAAGTCATATTTGTGTTGTCTACAAGATGGAGTATGTTTTTTTTTTTTTGATTGACTTTTAGAATGTTGTTATTTTTATAGGTGTATTAGTACTTACAAGTCTTTCAGGTTCACTGAAAGTAGTGGGCATGGAGCTTTAGGATGGTCTTTTGTTTTTTGTTAAAAAGTCTAAGTGAAGAAGGAATACTACTAATACTACTTTACGTAGATAATTAGGGCATAAAGTAGAGGTGAATAAGCAGGAAGACTCAGGAAAATAATGATACAGGGGGAGGTCAGTTATTTGTCTTGGTTAACAAATCTGCTTTTAGAAACTTCTAAGATCTTCACAAACTATGAAGAAACATTTGCCAGTGCTGCTACGCGTTTGCTTACTGCCTCATACAGTTTCACTGTCTCTCTGGGATCAATTACTTGTTGCACCGCCTCAAGCAATCACTTTTGACTGGCCTGGGTAATGAAGTTGAAAGTAACTTGGTGTGGGTAAAATCAGAAAGGAGAATAAAGTACATGATCATTTTAATTTCGTACAGCCATGTGTAATGGCCTATGAAAATAAGTGAATGTTTGTCTGCAAATCATAGACTGGAGAACATAGATTCTGCATATATTTGACTTAATGTAACTGCTTCTAACCTTTCTGGTGTGTTGCACAGGTTAATATTCAGCCTTCTGAATGGCACCACTCCATACTGCTGCCACAGACCTGGTTAGGATTTATGAGTCGAACCTACAATGCAGTCCTGCAGGTAATTTTGAGGTATATATTATTGTGGACATTAATGCTTATGCAAGTGGTATGGGTTTTAATTTTACCAGCAAGAGCACTCATACAAGTTACAAAAAAGTAAAGCTTAAGGTGCTTGATTATAACATTTTAAAACAGAAATAAAAATGAGTGTTCACCTACTGACAGCACAGTCTGGGATACTTTGTAGAAGTATAGTTTCTATTTACAGTTCAGGTGTCATGCAGGTTTGTTCATGTTTCGGCTTGCAGAAAGTGTCAATTTTTAGAATTTTTAGAAGATGAAATTTTAGCTAGAGCTCTAACCTATTGCTTGGATAGGAAATTTGAAATAGTAGTACCATAAAGGAGACAGAAGCTATCGAGGGGTGATTCATTAAAAAGAACTTCCCCTTAATCAGCATGTCATCCTGCTAAACTGTAAGGGACTCCTCTTTCAATTTTTTCAACTCTATCTAATGATTAATAAATATCTTAAATTATTTCATTATGTTAGCTGACCTGGTATCTAGAACAATGTAATATAATTTGATTTTCAACAGGAAAATTATCTAAAAAAGGTTTAGCAAATAGCTTCCTTCCAGAATGCTTTCTTTGTGCTACTGGAAGGGCTTAATTGTTTGTATTTCCAGGCCACATCAGCTGTTTTCAGCACAAGCAGCTCAGGTTGCTGAACAAATTCTGGAAGTTTTATTCATTGTTTTGCTATTCAGAAAAACACAGGCTTCTCTCACATTTTCAAAAGAATTTTTATCTTGACCATCAACAAAATGTGAGATCCTATACCAAGCCAGCCGCATTACAAAACAGGCAGCAGCTATTCAAATTGCAGGTTTAGGTCTTGGGGGACATTGTCTCTTGCACTTAATTACTTTCCTATTTTGCTTCCCTTCCAAGGCAAGATCTCACTAGGAGCTTAGCATGTAGCAGATTTTTTCTAAAGGCTCCATAGGATTTCTTGCCATTTTACAGGACAGTAGAGCCTATGTTTGTTGCTTCTTACTTAATCCTTTCACTTTTGTAGTACATTTCCTTGGAGGTGGCCAAAAGAGGCTAAGATGAGTAGTCTGGATAGTACATAATTCAGTGTTTCTGAGTTGCTATACTGCCTTCTTTTTAGTTAGTGTGTTGATGTACTCCTTTAATCTCTGTGGAGGGTCACTTTTTGAGTGAGACCTGGATTTTCAAGATTCACTGTGTTGTATTTTCAGGTTGGTATGTACAGCCAAACTACAAGCATTTAATACCAGAAAAATACAACATATATGCCTGTATTTTTTCATTTAAGGCTTAGTAATCTGCTAAAGAGCAGGAAATTGACAACCTACATAAGTTAAGTTATAGTTCTCTTGATTGGTGACAGAATGTTAAAACAAAGCTACTTTACATATTTTTAGATGACATATGTATGTTATAACGTTACAGCATGTTAGAGGGCAGAATACATATATTTTTAAATGTATAAAGAATGGTGTAGGAAATCACAGGGGGGTCAGAGTTATGTAAAGTAAAGGAATGAAAAATTCTGTCTTAAGTAGTGCATCAAGAAAGCAGTGTTTTGCTGTTAGAATCCATTTTAGCTATCAGGTGTCTAAAGCTCAGTCCCTGCTTGTTGTAGCCCTTCCCAAGGGAACTTGGCTCTGCATGTGCTAGATAGAGGCCTCACTTCGCTAATGCCATCTGCAGTTTGTTTTTCTTACTCAGAACAAAAAATTATGGATTATTCTCTATAATATATTGTATATTACAGTGGGATCCCCTTTGCAACGCAGTCGAGGTCACTTTTGAACTAACCCTTAGGTTCGGCTACATGTGTTACCTGAGTATTCTCTGAAGAAATCTTATGATGTAAATAAAGCTTATAGGATCCATTTTTGACTTTTTTTGCAATTTTTCAGGGGAGGCAGGCAGAACTGGAGATGCAGTTAAAGCATGGAAAAGAGGATCCTGAAGAGGTGCAGCACAAACAATTTACAGCCTGGCTATGGTAAGGAAGTGCCTGTGTGCTCCTGACCACTTGTAGTGGCGAATACGAGAACAGAGGAAGACAAAGTTTTAAAGCCTTTAATTTTGCAAGTTTAAAGACTGTATGAGCACTAATGAAAAAAAAAACTCTGAAAGTGAACAACAGCCAGTCGCCAGATACAGTGACCATGGTGGGAGAGGGGAGTGGAAAGAAAGAATATGTAAGGATTTCTGTATGCATGGGTTCACAGGTACTTTCCCCTCTACAGAGCCTGAAAACTTTGTAGGGTGAGCAGCTGGAAAGAGTGAAAGAATTCAGGGGTTTTATAGGATACTAAAGGAGAAGGGTTATGCAAAGATAAAAATTTCCTTCTTGAGAGTTTAATGAGCTATGTCACTGAAAATACCTTGATGAAAGAAATGCAAGTCACAATCTAATGTATGTCATGGTGGACTGCTGCTAAGTTACCATTATTAAGTGTGAGAATGTTGTTTAAAAGCAAGCACATGATGCACACCCTGATCCATATTCTGCACTAATTCTGTTGCAGTCCGGGGAGAAGTGTCTCTCTGTCAGTCAGGATTTAGCCATGTACATGCATGGCCAGGAGAAGGTGTGAAGTGGGAGGCTTTACCAGAGAAAAAACTATCTATCCATGGACAGTATACATATTTGGGTTTATGCTTGTTCCTAAGTGTATTGGAAGCAAAATGTGCACAAAGCCAAATGCTTTTTGTGTGTTTCAATCTGAAAGGTGTGTTATTAAGTCCCACTCAAGAAGAATTCAGAATTTGTTCTGAATTCCAGCTAATTCTGGAAGAGAGGCTTGCATTGTAAGATCCAGAATGCTACAGTGTTGTAGAAAAGAAACTTTATTAATGACTGTTCTTTTTCTTGATAGGGTATAAGAATGCCTGTAGCAATGCTGCTTTTGTAGATTTCTTCTGAAAGAATTTCTGCTCTTTATTTCCTAAATGGTGATAATGTAAGCTATGCCAAAAATGCAGGAAATTAACTGGAGCCCAGTAGTAGCTTTAGTTTCTTTTCCAGTTCACAGTTACTTGCGTGGTTCCTCAGGGCCCTAACTTCAGCAGCCATTAAGCATTTTTGTTACTCACTAGTGTTAACCTAATTGTGGACAATGTGGTATAAACTTTAGTGTTAATCCCTTATTGTGTAAATTTTGCAAATTTTTTTGGTGCAATTTTATTTTGGTGTTTACCAACTTCTAAGTGCTTCTAGTGTGGTGGCTTAGAAACTGTGTGCAAAAGCAGTGTGATTGTGAAGGAAGATCTGGGTAGGTTTCTTTAAAAGCTTGGGTGTAACTCAGAATTATAACATACAGCTCTGCTTTAGGAGACATGCATTTTCAGTCTAAAGTTGTTTTTTTTATGTGGAATGACATTCATGGGCAAGACAGAATTTTGTGTTTTAGATTAGAGGATCTCTCTCCTCATTCACATCTTTCAGTGTAGGAGGTTTATTGCGTCTCTGCTTCGGTCTTGATGTGAATGCAAAAGGAAACAATTGAAAACAAGTAGCCTGTTATAAATCACCTACAATGATGTGTAAGAAATTGTAACCACTCCTATGGCTTTAATTTAAATTGATTCAGGTTTATATACCATGTCATAGCATAACTGCCTGTAGTGGTTTCCAGAAATAAAGTAAGTGTAAAATAAATTGTAATGGTTGTTCTTTATAAAGCATTCAGATTTCATTATGCTAGAACACAGCACAATGATCTGGAAACTAATGTGTTTGATGTGCTCAAAAAGCATATTTACAGCTATTGCATGAACCAGCACTTAACAAAAAGTGGTATTAAGTCAAGTAAGAGTCCTTTATAAAACACTGCACATGAGCATGAAGAAACTTGGGGTGGTGCGTTGATTTCTTACAGATTAAATGCTTGTAATTATTTTGCACTAAGTGTTCTGATTGGCTGATACAGTTGTTAACTTAGAATAGACTCATGTAAGACAGAAGAGGAATTAGCTGAGTCACGGTCAGCTAAATGTTTTATGCCATGTTCATGTAATGAATATGATGTAAATTCTTTCTGTTCTCTTGCAGGGTCAGAGATATGTTGACCGATGTCATCAAAGCTGCTTCCAAGTAAGGACTGATAAATTACTACAGAGATGGTTTTTCCCCCATATTTTCAATAAAGAGTGTGACACTGCACATTTTCCTCCTAGATTTTTTTAAGATGATTTTTGCCCTCCTTAAATTTAAAGCATCCAGGTTTCATGAGTGTGTGGATTTAGAAGCTTCTCTCTGAGGTACATAATAAAAATGATGCCTTTAGAAGCTTAGGAAATTATTTAAGGCAAAAGATACTGAGAGACTTCAAAGAACTGAACTAAGTGCCTTGTAATTATTTGCAAGTTCCTCTTACCTGAGAGGAGGTAGTTTCACTGTTCCAAATGATGACATTCCACTAAGACTCGCGTTTCTTGTTTTAAAAAACAAGATAGAAATCCAGAAAATACTTTACTGTGATAATGACATCTTAGGATCTAGAATAAGCACCAGATTGGCAGTAGATATACTGTCACAGCAGCAGTCAAGGAAGTTTTTAGAAATGGAAGACTGATGCAGAGAGTCTGCTGGCCTGTAAGTGGTCTTATACAGTCATATTGTTCAGGTGCTTTTGTAAAATAATGTAAGAGTTCCATCAGGATAATATTGGATAATAATATTTTTTTTTCTGGGAATTACTAGAATATCCACATACTTCCTTATACAAAGCTGAACACAATTATGTTTTCCCTGGTTTTTGTCAGATTTCTTTCTTGATTTCCTTAAAGTTTTGCACTGTCATAGAAATGTTGAATCCTGTCATTCTCCATAGGTAGTGTTTTTGTAGTGTAAGGAAATAATTCAAAACTTTTTTTTAAGCTGATAATAATGGCTGCTCTGCTAAATCTTCTCATGCTGTGAAGTGGCATCTTGCAATGAACTGTCATCTGCCTCTCCAGCATTCTCCATTTGAAGATGTTTTTGTTTTGTCCTCTATGGAAATGCTACTATTAAGACCAACTGCTGCATTTCTGTTTGTGCTACTTGCTCTGCAGGGTAGCGGTCCTTATTATAGTGGAAAAAAGCTTCTTTTTTTATATAACTTTGTGTGTGCTAGCCTTTATATAAAAGACAGGCAAGAAAAAAAAAAGACTGAAACACTTCTTCCCTCCATTCTTTATCTAATTCCTGAAAATGAAATGTAACAGGTTGCAGCTGAGCTAGAAGAGAGCCCTATGAGCTTGCTAGGGGCAAAGACCTTCCCTCCTGTATTGCCTGTAGCATAACTTTTCTGCTTTGAGATAAATTTTTTGTTGCCAGCATCTCTACCATGTTTCTTAACTGTTTTTCTTCTTCTGTTCAGAGACAGCCCAGTGGTGAAAGGAAACTCTATTTTTGCTTTAACTGGCCTTGCAGTTGCTGTAGCCAAGTACGAAAGCAGCCTTTCTTCAGACACTGAAGAGGTGCCTGAGGTGAGTGAATCTGGGAGGGGGTCCCTTCCTGGGAGAGGGTCCCTTCTCTTCGTGGGTCCCTTCTCTTCGTGGAATACAGAGAAGTAATATGACCAGGTGTTTGGGAGGCTGGTAAGTGCGTGTGAAGTACTTTACATTTTCAAGTTCAAATTTCATCATACTCAGTGAATGCCATCTGTCAGATTCTGTGGTACCAAAGCTGGTAGAGTATGTATGTGCCTTGTCACAAGAAGCAAAATGTCTAAATAGTCATTTATTTGACCATTTTGATAGATGAGATAGAGGTCACTCTAAAGACGCTGAAAGCTAGCCAAACTTTTTTCAAAATTTCATTATTTTTGGCTCCATTGAATAGTACTTGATACAAAGTAGTGTCTGGAGAGCCAGCACTGACAAGTAAATGATGCTACTTACACTACATAGTAATGACAAAATAATCTCATTCATGATGGATCACAGCTGGAACACAGCTGAGCTGTTTAGGTAGAAGTTGATTTAAGAAAAAATAATGATGACTATTTGGGTTTGATTTTTATAGACTGAACCTGATTTTATTCCTATGAAACACTGGATTTCCATGGTCACAGAGACCCTCTTGAGTATTGTGAATAGCCGCTACCAGCCTAAAGGTCAGGTCTTCCCATGGTTCTATCAGGTATGTGCTGTGGTACTGAAGGCAAGGCAATATATCTATATTTCATACCTGGCATTCTAATAATAAAGTTTCCTGGTTCTGTTTGAGCTGTAGTAGTTGGAATAGGGGAAAATCAAGACTTTTCTTGCTCTTGTTAATTTTCTTTCATTGTACTTTCTGTTTATATTTGTGTTTGCTTGAAGTTTTTATTATCAAAATGGTAAAAGCCACATGCAAGGAATGTAGGATTGTAATGCATCTGTGCTACTGTTTGCTCTGTAGGTGTTTATTTTAAATTCCTCAAATTCTGAGTGTTATTGCCTGGAAAAGGCGTTAAGGGAAAAAATATGTTCTCTTTGGTGTTTTTCTAGAAATCTTACTCAGGTGAAAATACTGCTAGTATTATAGCTCGATCCTGTGCAGCCACAGCTTTGTCTCTCCTGGTGCCCATTTTCATTGTATCATGCAAGGAGAAGATTGAGGAGGTCCTGAGTATGCTGACTGACAGGTTACCTGGAAAACCAAATGCTGACGAATCTCAAGCTGTTCAAATCCACATGGGTCTTGGTTTGGGGATGTTCATCTCACGTTTGTATGAAGAAAAAGTCAGGTGAGAATTACCATATTTAACATAGTTGCAAAGATAACTTCCTTCTTCTGCATGTGGCCTTAACCTCTGAGGAATTAAAGTATTTACAAGCCATAGGCAAATGATTCTTAAAGGGCTTTGTAATGTTTCTTAAATGGTGCCTCTTATTATCAGTCTCCCCCCCACCCCCACTTTAGCCCCCTCCAGAGCTATCCTAGCTGTTTTGTCATTCCTTCAGGATAAGGGACTAATTTTCAAAATATCCTAAGGTACAAAGTGCAAAACAGTCAGCTAGAAGAACAGCAGATATTCTTTTAAATGGGACTAGCTACACTGGAAGACATAATTGTGAAATAATACACAACTCTCATTGGTTCCTTTGTAAGTGGTGCTCTGGACATGGGTCAGTGTTCACTTATATCATGTGAGTTACAAATGTGAGGATGGAAGCAGTGTAAAGAACTGTCTTTGAAGCATGCTGTTACAGCTGTATTGGCAGCACAGAGGTGTTCTGAAGTTGCTGGAAAATGCCTCCTTTTCAGAAAGATTGGCCTCAATTGCAAATTTATGGTGATTCCAGAGAAATTAAGAAGTAGGTTTGACTTCATATTCCTCCAGAGTTTTGACTGCTAGGGATTGTTTCTTCTTGTATACCCATAAAAAAATGTTTAATTAGTACACAAGCACAGGTACCAAACAGATTTGATAGGCAGTTCTTAATTTGCTCAGCAAAGCTAATGTTTCTAAGGCACCTGATTTTGTTAAAACTGAAGCATTGCTGAGTTTTAATCTTCATGCTTTGGTGTCTTGATGCCTTGCTGCCACTGACTCAGCCACATAACTTGGGAATGGACTACCTTTGGATGTTTAGTCAGTGGGACAGCTGAGCTACATACAAGCATTAAAAGACTCTTAAAGAGAATGGAGTTACATCAGCCCAGTATTTTGGAGTATGTGAATCAATGTTTTGGGGGGTTGTGTTTGTTTCATTTCTGTGGTGAGGGGTGTTTAGTGAATACATTTTTCTAATCATTTCTTGAAGACCAGTTTTACTCTTTCACTGCCCTGCATGGTTTGAAAGCTTAATCTTACACATTCTTCAAAGCATTGTATTGCAACAAATCAAAACTTATAGGAATGTAACTATAGCTTATATCAGATTATAGATCTAGTTTCCATTAAAGATGTCCTGTTCATTATGAAAATTGAGTATATGTTTTATAAAAGGGGTTGTCCATATGACATCTTGGGAGTGGGATGTAAATGTGTCTTTTTATCAGCAAGTTAGATGTTGAGGTGGAAAGAGATTGAGAGAGCTAATAGTGTGAAATGTCATGAATTTTCAGCTTATGAATAGTTACTGTCTAGCTGAGATGATGTTTTATGATCATCTATCTCCTACTGTCCTACTGATCTTTCTTTTGTTTCTGTCTTGGTTTGGTTTTGTAGTGATATACCTGGTCAACAGATGAACTTTGTTCTGATGAAGTCTCTGGATGTGTTGGAGAACTGCTGCTTTGACACCAGTCTGGAGCACAAGTGAGTTTACTTTATTACTAGTGATACTTAATTTTGAACTATACCTTTTTAATTCACACTTTCTTCCTTAATTCTACTTAGAAAAGTATAGGAATAGGACAAGGAGACAACAGGTTCTGAGTACTTCCATATAATCACCAGCTCAGGCAGGCTGGAAAGGCCCTTTGGAGGTCCACATGCTCCCTGAAACAGAGTCAGTCACAGACTTTGTCTACATCGTTTAAGTTTTTACAGTTAAAACTTGAATGTCCTTAGACAATAAAACATGTGTCAGTTGCCATGAGACAGCTAACGCTGCATGGCAGGATGTTCCTTCCACAGTAGTCATTTGTCTTTCAAATCAGGGAAGGAACCACAGTATCTTGAGTGGCTCAGTGTGGGTGCATAAGGTTTTCTTTCAGTTTGAGGATTACTCTGCCCAGCTCTTCACTGTTCAAAGGAAAGAGCAATAATTCCCATTTGCCTTTGCATTCCTTTCTCCAGTGCACTTTCTGAAAAGCTCTGAGGAGTCATAGCTGTGCACCACTGGGCTGTGAACCTCTATAGCTTAGTGAGGATTTCTGTTGCCTTTTGAGTCGCACAGGGTGAGACACAGAGACTCTACCAGCTGCACCCCTTTGTCATGCCTATTGCTGCTGGTTTGTTAGCTGTAGATCAAAGCCTCAGAGAAGAGCCAAGCCAGACTTCTCTGGCAGCAAGAGGCTGCCAGAAGAATATGAAACAATGGCAAGCAAGAGAGGGAAGATTGAAGAGGGGGTAATTTTTTGTGATCTCTATGGTTTTTAAAGATTAAGAGGAAGTTGGTGTCTAGTACAAGTTCTCTCTGTGAGCAAAGAAGTAATGTAGAGCTGTAAATGTTGCAGAGTTGTCCTAATTTCACATTTCTACTTGTAAACTGCTGCTCCAAAGGAAGGTCCTTTCCAGCCTTTTCATCCAGTGTGACACAGGCATGATCAGCTGTGAAGCATGAGCATTTTCACCAGTGTTTCACTCCTGCTAAATCGGTGATTTTCTTTTTCACAAAAAACAGGCTGACAGTGTTTAGAGCATAGGTCTGCTGAGCAGTGCAGGTGTGGGAATCACTGCTGTTCAGGCTCAGGTTGCGCCTGGTGGAAGGCAGGAGTCCCTGCAACCTCATGCTCTGGCAGTAAAATACTTAAAATGTGTTAGGAAATCTGAGATATTGTGTAGATGAAATTTACTTAAATACTCATTTTATGTAGCTGACAAATAAGGTTGCCAAGTGAGTACAATTGTTTGTTACAAAAAGTGGAGCAGAGAAGGTAAAGTTTAGTTTTAAAACATAATCAGACACTTGCTTTAGTGTCTGATTATGTTTTAAGTCTTTATTAAAAGTGAATAACATTAAATACTATAGCTCTAATCAGAAACTGTTTTCTTTCTATGTAGTTTTGTCAACCAGCAGTAGTGTAAACTTGAATTTAGAACTCTTGTATATAAGCCATATCCTTGTTTTATTGGCTAGTCATTAATTCAGATATACCAGTTACTTTAAAAAGTTTGTTTGATCTTTGTTGGAAAAAAATACCACTCCAAAGACACCCCTCTATGTCTTCTAGCCATGCTCAATCATCCTTAATCCCCAGTTACTGTAAAACATTATCTTAAAAGTACAACCAAAGTTATTCTCAGATGTCTCTTTTATACCTAGTGAGTAAAAGCAGCAGGTTTTTTTTTCTTGATATTTTTAAGTTGAATAGGAGAAGCTTAGGAGAATGCCTAAGATCCTAGCCATGCTCATTTGACTACTCACTGCTTGCTACAAGCAATGTCAGGGAGATGTGCACGGGGGGAAAAAAATAATCTACAAATAAGAGCAAGTGGGGATGTGTGCCAGTGAGAGATCACCTTCAGAGCAGTAAGTGTCTGCTATGTTTTAGTATCTCATGATGGAAGCCAGAACTGTCTGGAAGTTTTCTGACAAACCTGATGACTTGGAACTTGTTATGGGAGCAGAGATGCAGAATTTAGTAAAAGATATTTGGTCCAGAATGGAATTTCTGAACAAAAATCTGAAAAAGAGGTGGAGACTTTGGAGATGTTTGTGCCAGCTGCCCTATTAAATTATGTCCTTTGAAACTATGTTTTTGTTGCAATTTTAAGTAGCCTCAGGATCAAACAGTTAGTTGTGCTGGATATGTCTGCCCGGATGGAGCTGCTCCACTGTAGCATATGCAAATTTTAGTATGTACAAATTAGAATGCACACCTGACCGTTCCTCTTAGGAAATGCAGGTGAATACCTTAATTTCTTACCAGGCTAAGAGAGCCATCTTAGCAGCTCTCTGGCTTAATGACAAATTTCATTACTTTTGCAAACAAAACAACTCTTGAAGGAGTCTGACTGCAGCAGATGCTAATACACACAGTGCAATTACTATGTTTAGTTGGGATTTCCTGATTTATACTGTCAGGACACACAGAAATATGGATTGATAATTCCTTCATACTAGTTTATGGTGCTTGTTGTTGGGTCTACTGGTTCTTCAGAGAAAGAAGGAATAATGAGGCTGTATGTGTAGGATTTATTATTTAAATAAACACTTTCTTCTTGTGCTGTTCTTTCATCTGGTGTTTCCTGAAAACAATGTGTGAAATAAAAACCATTCGCAAAATTGACTGTGGTAATAAATTATCTACAGGGCTAGTTATCAGGCAAGGCCAAGAGGTCTTCTTACCCACAAGCTTTATTGGGGTTTAAAGGGAGTTCAGAGCAGCCAAACCATACTTAATCTTTTCTCTTTTGTTTTCTCTTAAAGCACTGGATGTATTTTAGGAGTAGGACTTGTTCTTTCATTTATGAGTCACAGTAGCCAAACAGAATTGCGAGTGCATGTTTCTGCTTCATTGCGAAAACTCTACAAATACCTGGACAGCAGTGAGGACCAAAGCAGAGGAGTTCAGGAGGTATGATCTATTTTATCACAAATTTTAAGTCTTCCTTTTATTTTGTTTCTTCCCTTTAATAATTATAGTCCTTTTGCTGAAACTTTTTGATCTGTGATAATGGAAGGTTTAATTTCTACTTTTTCTTTCATAATATATGGGCTTATGTCTGCTGCAGAAAAAAAGTGATAATAACAGCAATAATAAGAATAGAATAATGTGTAATCTTGTAAAAACATTAAGGAGCTGCCTGAAAACATAACAGACATGATTCTTTAAAGGTCTTCTTTAATTCCTTAACCCCAAATTAAACTGTTGAAAGTTGGATCATGAGTAACTGTGAATACGGGTCTTTTCCATACAGTTGTTTATTGCTCATCTGATCTACTAAAAGCAGACAAAGGTTAATCTCAGAGAGAACTTAAATATTAATACTTCATCCTTCACTGTGCCTTCTATATGTTTCTTTGAAATTTTGTGTCACTACCTAATGTGAATTTTTACTTGTGCATGCTGCTACAGCCCCATTTACTATTTTCTTTATGTTTTGAACACTGAAACTGAGCCCTGCATTTTAGGGAGTTTTTTTCCCAGGATACATCCTGTAAGATTTGACATGGTCCATGTACTTAGCCTGTAACTCTGCTGAGGTAAAACTTGAGAATGAAAACTGATGAAATTCAATTAGTTTGCAACAGAAAACAAAAATCAAAACAAGCAGATGTTTTGTATGAGAAAAGCAACTCTGTCTGTAGATGATATATGTAAGCCTGGAGCAGCTGAGCAGTTGAGTAATCATCTGTTTTCCTACAGGAGAGAGTCAATATAGTCAATAGAGATTGATAGTATTATTCTTATCCCCCTGTTGGTAATGTTCTGAAAGCTCTTTATTAAACGTCTTCTTCTATGGAGTTTTATTTTTTTGTCGGTACATATGTGTTGGGGATTAGCCTTTTGCAACTTATGCTTCATGCATTAAAATTACTTACAGCTATGAAATAATTTTTCTGTCCCCAGAGATCTTCAGATGCATTACTGAAATTAAACTGAGTTCAATACAGCAGCGTCTGAGATGAAAGGCAGCAGCTGTTAACATCATGAGATAGTTTGGGATGAAAAGGAAAACCTACTCTTGGCAATTAAAACCTCTGTAAGGATTTGTAGACATGAGTGAAATTTGGGGAGCACTCTAGGATGAATGCTACTATATGAGATGCAAGAGGCTCTTCCAGAGCTGTAGATGACTTGCATATAACCCAGTACTTGAGAAGTAATTCTGGCCTGCTGCAGCAAAAGGTACAATCTGCACATTACTTGCTACAGGTCAAATTGATGTCAATCCTGCACAGTAGGTAGGTGCGCTCTGCTTCCCTCAGAGTCACGTGTTGTTCTGCTGCTTAACTTTGGTACAGAGGAGGTTAGACATTTGGCACACTTGCTTTGTTGGTAGTTCAGACTTCACTTATTCTCCATGGCTAAGGCAGAAGAACAAAAAAGCTATGTTGCTGGTGGATCCTTCTGCAAGGACAGGAGGCTGGTTTTGTGAGCTGTGTGTGACAGACAGTTCTATGTGCTCATTTTCTCACCTGGTAGACCTACTTGTAGTCCTGATGGGAGCACAACATGCTGAGTTATGCTTACATAAATAATGATCAGATACTTGTGTTTAGAGAATAGTTACATTTGTGCAGAAGGTCAGGAGTTTGACCTCTGTAAAAAAGGTCAAACTCCTGACCTTCTGCACAAATGTAACTATTGGTTGTGTTTGTTTACATTATTAGCATCAATGAAGAATCTTTCAGAGAGGGAATAAATATCTGAAAGTATAAACTGAAAATGTTACATCTTTTCTATCATGCTGACACATTACTCAATGTGACCATTGCTATGGTGAGCTTGATTAGACACTAGTTAATGCAATAAAATTTTTTTTAGGTACTTGCCTATTCTGTGGCCTGTTCCTGTGTCTCTGCTTTCAGTGTAGGAATCATAGAAGCAACTGAGGCTGAGAAGGCCATGAGCAAACTACGGACCTTAGCAGAAAATAATCAGCAGGTAATAATTCTGTATTTGGGCTTTGCCTCCTCTCTTTCTCTCTTTATCTATTTAATATTGAATGCTGCTTTTCCCAAACTGTAATTCAAGTCAATTATATCGATCTACTTTCATCATTAACTAATACTGATGAATGTATTTTGCATACCATACAATTACTAAGATTACCACTTGATTCATTAATGCATATAGCCCTTACTCAGAAATAAAAGCAAGTTGTATGTGTTTGATTGCATTTAGAAGATAAATAGTTACATTTGATGTCTTTATTCCCTGTATCCTGCCATTTTTTGTCTCTTTTATAGCAAATTTCTATAAATTCTTTTGTTGGTGGGAAAATACATCAACTGTGCTGTTCTGAATTTTTGCTGTCCCTTAACCACTGACAGTGCATAACCATAAACATAGCCACAGCTTCCTGCAAGTGTGTGTTTCATCCCTAGTGTCCTAGGGTACCCCTCAAATTGCCAAAAATAATCTCATTATTTTAGTGCAAGTTCTTTTCTGGTTAATGCTTGCCAGGAAATGAAGGAGCTGGGGGAGGCAACCATTTTGAATCAAAGCCTGCTATTACATTAATCAACTGTTCAGAATGTTTATCTGAAAAACAGGAAGTCAGAGCTAACTACCTGTGCTAGAGCTTTTATCTTCATATCAGAAAATCTGCTCTAAAACCAAGGCTCTTTGTGTCAAAGATTTAATCTCAGAAAATCCCATGTCACTTGAAATAAAGCATCTGGTATTCTAGACAGATACATTATCTCTAATTGTGGGGAAATAATAAATATGTGAGCAATGTTTCAATAATAAATGTATGAAAGAATACAAACTCGTTGTAAAATCTGTTTTTAATAACTTCTTTTCACCTTACAGACCTACAGTTTTGCTTTAGCTTTAGGTGCAATAGTACATGGATTGTCAGCTTGTGGTCATGGGAAAGCTGAAGACCTGAGTAATAAACTAATTCCAGCCTGGATAAAAATTGTGCTTGCAGAGGTAAAGGAGTTTCTGTGCATATCCTGGGTTTTGTACTTGTTTTGTTGGTTTGTTGGTTTAGGTGGTTTTTTTTTTTTTTGTTGTTTTTTGTTGGTTTTGTGGGGTTTTTTTTTGTTTTTTTGGTTTTTTTTGTTTTTTTTGTTTTTTTTGTTTTTTTTTTTGAATGGGTGGGGGTGGAGGAGGTGGGGAAGGGATGGTGTGCAGTTTAAAATTAACAGTAGGAACATAATTTTCCTTGCTTCCTGCAAGGAGTGATATTAGGAAAAGTTAGGACTATCTAAATATGCTGTTTGATTGATAGTTGGAAGCAAGAGGATAATTTTGGGCTGTTTGCTAAAGGGAAAAAAATCCCTGTTTCTCTTCAATTTGGATAATTTATGAGAAATGCTTATCTCAATGAGGTCCTAATTTGGACATGTTCACTAATTTGGAACAGTGCCCAAGGTAAAGTCTAGGTTATTACGTGAAAATGTCTTGTGAAATCAGTTGCTGCTTGTCAGAACTAGAAAAAAGAAGGGTGGTTAAAGTGCCTTCGCCATTACAATTATTTTAATTTATCTGGAAAAGTTAGGTGTTTCAAATAAAACTCTAAACTTACATATTAAGACTGCATCTAAAGGTAATTATCAATAAAGAAACTAGTTTTGAGTTGAATTGCACTGGTATATTTTGTGGAATACAGATTGAGCTAGGAAAAAAATTGATTTGTCAATCCATGATGAATTTAAGATTTGGAGGAGTGAGGTGGAAGCTCTATGTAAAGCTTTTATTTATCAAGAGAGGGATTAGTATTATCTACCATGCTGGAGTCTGACCTGAAAAGGCAATTGGGATTAGAGGTATATTAGTGATAGCAGTCATGATTTTTAATTTGGAAGAAACAAGCATTTTGTCCTACAGTAGTGTTGTGTCATCACATTGGCTCACTGGTCCTGAATTATGCTTCCAGGGTTCTCCAACAATGGAGCGTCTGGCTGCTGTCAGTGGGCTGGTTGCGCTGGTGGGCTCTGAAGGAGGCATGATACAGGTCAGAATATGCAAGCAAATGGTGCCTTAATCTCATGGAGAAATGTGCCTAGAAGGCAAGATGGGATGCATCCTTCCTATTCCTACAGTAGTGGCTGTAAACCAGGACATCACATTTTTGCAGTAATTTGTGTTGGGTATGAACCAAGCAACATTGAATTGCAATGACTTGTTCCATTTTGCCATCATATGGCCCATGTGCAATGCCACTGGGAAAAGTTTTCAGCCATGTAAGCTTTCTCCTTTTCTCTCTCCCACTCCCAGAGAAAGGCATGGGTACAAATGTAATCTGTTTTCAGAATTTTTTCTCTGTTTGTTGCTTGTTTTTAATCTCTTACAAAATTAACCTTTTTTTTGTTTTTCTCTTGCAGCTGAAATCTGAGAGCATTCAGTCCTCACAGTTTCAAAGTAAGCTGAATGAAGTGATCAGAACCCTTACACAGGTAAGAAGGTAGCCTCTGTTTTCTCCTTTGGATAATGCACTAGCATACCTTCACACCTTGCACAAGCAAGACAAGTCTGTTTAAAAGAAACTACGTAATGTTTGTATCCAGCTTGAATGAGGCAGTGTAGGTAAATTTGTCTAACTAGTGGTTTATTGTCTCAACAGATAATTAGTTTCTCAGAGCAGATTGGTCTTCAGACAAATGCAGCAAGACTTCTGGGACGTCTTCACATGTCCTGTTTGTCTTCTACCCAGAACAGGGCATCTGGTAAGATGCTTTATTACTGCTTCTTAAAGAGCATGTAGAAGTAACACATCACAAAAAAGACAGTTAGGGACGCATGAGATAATATAAGTTAGACATTGCAGCCCTATGAAGTGACGTGACAGCCTTTGAATCAGAGATCTCATGGTCCTGTATGCCTAAAGGTTTGAACATGAAGCAGGAATCAGTAATAGGATGCCCCACATCTGCTTTTACTTGCAGTATGAAAGTAAGGTTCTAAATTGTTCTGTTCAGACTTGTATATCGCTTCTTTATTTTTTATAGGATAAACCGTAAACAGGTTTTACAGTTCCTATGGTGCATCTATTTGACATCTACTCTGTGCCTTTTAAAACTGATTAATCTACTATTTGTTTTAGCCCTTCCTACTGTATAAAAAAATCAATACTTAAAAACTAGTCTATGACAAGACTGAGCTAATGTTTTAGAAGTATTTTCCTAGAACTGATCTTCTCTGGTTAGCTGAAGTAAAAAAACTCATGTTCTGTGCCCTTTCAGGGTGACTGATACATCGCTAACTTTAAATGTTGTTTCAATATCCATTGGTAAAGGCCAGATAATTAGTCATTAATGAAATACCACTAACAAGCAAAAGCTAATGAAGTTGAAGCTGTCCGCTTTGGTGTGAACTAAACTTGGAACCAAAAATACAAAATGTAGATGAACATCACAGAGAAAAGTGTCTCAGTTTCTGCTTTTATATGTGCCTGCATACATGCCTAAGGTTAGATAGATATGAAATGTCTCTGCTGCATTAAACTTCCTAAAATTTTGAAACCCTTCCTTTCAAAGCCCAGCTTGCAGTGCCCAATGTATTTTTAAGGAAGTTCTTATTCCTGACTTTTCAGTTGATCTGTGAATTTGTTTTTTCAGATCTGGCACCTCTCACCACCAGAAATGTTTAGCTTGGCTTAAAGGTGAAAAGGCCAATACATCTATCAGTCTTATGGTCTAAATACTCTGAGTCACCTACAGAATCAGTTAGCTCAAACACATCTCAATTTGGCCTTTTAATTTACCTGGGAGCAGAAGGTTATAATTTTTGCTGATGATGTTTTAGAACATAAGCGGCTTTTTATCTTCACAGTTCCTCCAGATTTCAGCTACTTACCTGTAAACAGCTTTATTAGGGCAGCCATTGACTTTGCTATTGAAAGTGGAAAGAAAGGTAAGGATCAAACTACAGTATTCCTCTGGGAAATTTGTTATGGCTATAAAAGATGACTTTAAACCCTTGATTTTATTTGCTAAGAGAACTTTTCTAAGTACAAATTTGAACTTTGCTAATGCGAGGTATTTAAAATAGAAATTTAATTACACTCAAAAATATAGGGTAATATTGTGTAGTTAGGACTTTAGTTTTCTCCACCTGATTTTTGGCTTTTAAAACCCTTTTCTCTTCCCTCTCTGCTGGTGAGATGATATTTCTTCCCTATGAGAATGAAAGTCAAATCATTTTTAAGTGTTGGCCTGTATACTTAATTAATACTCTATCATCAGACCGACTTTATGCTGCCCCTTACTTCAGTGATGCTGGATTAAGACTCTCTGTAACAGAGTGGTATTAAACAGATTACTGCTGGGATAGATGCAAAGAAGCCTGAAAAAAGTATGGTCTTACATGAGGAAGCCTGGTAAAAGAGAGATGTCTCAGAGTAGTCTTAAGGAGGATAGAGTGGATTGCTTCTGTGTGGAGTTAAGTGTGCTCACTGCTGTCCTATGAGGCAAGCTTTGCTTTAAATGGAAGTTAAAATGCCTAAATTTTGACTACAGGAGGACTGAGTTAACTTATGTTGACATAACACAGTATGTAGCAAAGTTTAGCACTTATCTGACTGTTCATTTGGCCTGCATCTACAAGATGAGAAAGGAAAACAGTGTCAGAAAACTTTGCTGTTCTCCCAATAAGAAATGCAACAATACTACCTTAGTAGGTGAGGAATATCTATAAGTAACTTGTAAATAGACTGAAGAACAATGGACCAGAAAGTTTCTATTTATTGATCAAACAAAAAAGCAGTTTGACAGGACATTAAAAATGTATCCATTCATTATAAATGAAAAGGCTAATTCTCAGATGCAAAAGGAAGTAACAGTGAATTTGTAACATTTTTCAATTCTTTACCACAGCTTGAACTACAGTGTAGTGTTGATATTTTTTTGCTGAGCTGTTCAGCCAAATATGTGTGTATAAAATTTAGACTCTGACTGAATCTTCTGTTCTAGGCCCTGAATCTGTCCCAGCTGAGCTGGTGAAAGTAGCACTGGCACCCATTGCGTTAGTTGGAGAAAGCCATCAGTATCCACCTGTAAACTGGGCATCCATTCTTTCTCCTTTGATGAGGCTGGACTTTGGTAAGAGTAGTAGTTTTCTATTAAGACTTTTGTATTTGTCACAAGAGTTCTTTACTAATGTAGCTTTCACAAACTTTGGAGCCCTCTTCAGGGCTTGAAGTTAGTGCAGTGGTTAGTTTTATTATGCTTTCAAGACTGACTTGCTAGTGTTTGCAAGTATGTATTTGTCATCACCATGTGGACACTCTTTTAACTGAAGAAAAACTAAAGATGTGATCTGAGAATTTCCCTAAAATGTTGGTGAAAGTGGCCTGAACATTTAATTTGAAATATTTATATAAGAGCCCATCATAAAACTCAACTAATTGTATCCTGTTATCAGTAACTGCTAAATGTTTGGTCCAATGCCCATGTCAGAGCCTGCATGACACTTTTTCACATATTTGAACTGTTTGGTAGTTCATCTAGCTATCTCTAGTTTGAATACAATTTCTACTAAATTACACAGGGTAATAATTTTCAAGATAATGGAAAAAGATTCCTATACTGAGGTCTGCCATTTTGAAGAGCTGAAACGTGTTAAATGTCTGAAGGGTTTTTTTTATTCCTGCTTTTCTCTTAGGAGTCTTACTTTTGTAAATCAGGGAATTTTCAGAGGAAACACGACATCTGTTTTGTGGCTGTTTTAGATATCAGACAGCATCATAGTCCAGGAATATTTACTCCTTTTTCCTTCTGTGGATTAAATATTGACTTTATTTGGCAAGGAGGTTTTTTTTGTTTGTTTTTGGTTTTTTTTTTTTTAGTTTTTACTTTTCTTAGCATTCCCACATTTTTGTGCCTGAGTGAATTGCAATAACTTGAACAAATGCTGATAGTTCTTGCTTAAAAGTGCATGAATGTAAAGAGGAGTCTTCTAACATGTATGTGTTAAAAAAATGTATGTGTTATGTGTGTGTTCAAATCCTTTAAGTAGGATTTTAAGAAAAATAAGTTGTAATGTAATGCTCTAGTAGAAAAATAACCCTCCTTTACTTTATGAGTTGAGAACAAATTTAAAGGGAAAATATTTTCTTTATAACTTAGTTTGTTTTCTTCTGTTTTAGGTGAGGAGGTAAAACATCTCTGCCTTGAACTGGCTGTGACACAGGCCCAGTCATCTCAAAATGCAGCAATGCTTTTAGGGATGTGGGTGGCACCTCCCCTTATCTACAGTCTCAGTGTACGTATGTCAGAAAACTTGTGGGAGCTCAGCACCTCTTTCATATAAAATTCCTCAGTGACAATGTTTAGGCTGTCTCTCCAGAAAAGGATTACTGGGTTCATAATTCTTCAGAAATACCATTTAGTGAGTATTTATAGTGAGAGAGAGGTTATTCTGGGGCCTTGAAATTCAAGGCAGACTTAAGACCTGCTATACTTAATTTACTTTACTGCTTAGGACCCATGGTTTTGATAACCTGGAGACATAAAGCATGGCATGTAGGGAGAAAGAGTATTTTTTATTATAGCAGCTAAAAGTCTTTTGAAAAAGGTCCACCCTAATCTGTCCAAAAGCTTACCTACTTTTTCTTGGAAGGTCTCTTGATCTAGCAAAGTAGTAAAAAAAGCTGTCTTGAAAACCTTGCCTTAATTTTGTAGATACCCAACAGACTAACCTACAGTATAATCAAATTTAGTCTTATCCTTTATTCTTTTCTGTTCTTCTAGAATTAAATGTAGATTCCATGATATAGTATGTAAAACTCCCTGAATCCCACAGAATACTTGACTGCGCATTTCTGTCACTTTATCCAAGTTCAGGAGCAGATTCATGACAATTCTTAGAAAATTAGTTGCTTGTTTCTGTGATTTCAAGGAATCTTTTTTTGTTTTAGTTCATTAGTCTTAGATATGAAAACATTTGCTAGCAGTTTTAAGGTACACATTTGGTAAGGTACCAAAAAAAGATTTTATTTCTGACTACCACTTTTCCAGCTTCAGTGGGAATTTGAGTTCACAAAATAAGGTGAGCCACAGAGAATTTAAGCTCTGCATTTCGTACAGGTTATTCATTCTTCTTCACTAGCTAGCAACATTCATGGTTTTATGGCTATCATACTTCTGCCATTGACTGTCTAGACAGTCTGTATGCTTTATGTAGGAGTGCAGTGGGCACCATGTAAAAAAATTGCTCTATCCATATGGAGATGTGATGTCTAAAGTTCATTGAAAGTTCTTCAGTTTCTGTTAAAAAACAGAATATTGACATGTTTGAACTCTCTTTAATTCAAAAAAGTCATCAAAAAAGGGAAGAAGAAAAGACCTGAGAAATATTTACGACTTTAAGTGCTTTTTATAAGACGTGTTTGAGCCACTCTTTTTCTAATTTTATCCAACAATAGTTCAAGGTCAATAAAGAGATAGAATTTGAAATGGAGCAAAAATTTTTCCTTTTCAGATGAAAACTCAGAAATACCTTTTTATGTCCCTGTCCCTGTGGATGCAACATGTTGCAGAAGACAAACTGCAGTCTTTTACAGAAGTGCTTCTGATACAAAAATTTGAAGTGAAGAACCGCACAAAAAGCCCAGAAATTTGCCAGTGTGTTCTACACGGGCTCATCCAGGCAATGAAACTTCCCAACCCTCCTCAGTTTTGCTGGAGCTTTTTGTGTCAGGCTGTGGAGAAAATATACGAGCTTCTTCCAAATGAGGTTCAGGTAAGGAGTATATATGAGGTGTATGTACACTGTAGCTAGGTATTATTTTAATGATGGTAAGTCCCATCTTTTTGCACTGATGCATCAGATTCAAAACATGAATTAGATATACAATTTTTAATTATAATAGTTAAAATAGCAGCATAATTTAAATTTAACTTACTTCTGGTTATTTTAGAATATGTTGTTGTGAAACCAATCTAACGTGCACTCCTCCCTCTTACACGATTCAGTAATGGAAAATTATATATAGTATCAGTACTGAATAAATTTTAATGAAAGAGAAGGCTTTCTTTTTCCTCACAGAGGATTCAGTTTCTCACAGTGATTTAAAGAAACTGTTTAGCTACAGAAAAGACTTCCAAAGAATGGCACTTTACCATTAAAAATAAAATAAATTCTTTAAAAGTATTCAAATACCATTGTTCTTGTGCATTGATGTATGCCAAATTCCTCAGTTAATACAGAATTTCTAAAATTGATTAGGTGAGGTTAAAAGATAGATTAATTATTTGTCATTGTCATTAACAAGTTCCTAACCTCACCAATTTTGATGATGGAGAAAGCCAGAAATAGACATTTAGACGTTCATTTACTTTTCTGTTTGCAGAGAGGTGAACTGGAGATGTATATCGACGTAGGAAGATGTATTTCAGAAATGGCTGATTCAGAGATCAATCGCATTGTCCAGACCTCCAAGGTAATTACATTTGAATGATGCTCTTTTATCACCAGATCATGTGAAACAAGCAACCTTGTCATTTTTATTGTCACCAGACTATTTTAGCTCACTGGGAGCATTTAATTGTTTTACTTGACATGTAGGTAAGAGTGTTTTTGATTTAATCTACAGGGAGTAGAGAGTAGCAGAAGTGATACGAATCCATATCCCAAACTTTCTCAAAGCGATGGAAGTACTCATGATTTCACCTGGCAGGTTTGAAACAGAGAGTCTTAACTAACTTGGTGAGGTGGGCATTGGCCTCTTCTCTCAGAAGACGGTCCCAGACAGGATGAGAAGATGCAAAGCTGCACTCCTCTCTCTCCTAAGCTGCACCAGGAGAGGTTTAAGCTGCACATTAGGAAAATTTCTTCACAGGAAGTGTGATTAGGCCTTAGAATGGAAATGTCACACCAGGGAGATGGTGGAGACACTGTCCCTAGAAGTGTTAAAGGAAAGACCAGATGTGACACTCAGTGGCGAGGTCTAGTTGACATGGTATTGTTGAATAATATGTTGCACTTGATAATCTCATTGGTCTTTTCCAACCCAACTGATTCTGTCATTCTGGGAATTACTTCTGTTAGCGGAACAGGAACAGTGTGAACCAGAGTGTTGTTGTATCTTCTAAATCTCAGACCAATGATGCAAACAGCAGACCACAGTCCTCTTTGGTTAATATACCCACCTGCTTGAAACTGGACTGTAAATGCATCCTGGGACTAGCTGTCCTTGAACTGGTGGATCTGTGCTTCTGTTAAAAATGTGAAATAATTGACTGGAAAACCTTTAGTTCTTGACTTTATGTTCTATATTTATATCACACTCAGAATGTTTCCTGGTGGACAAGATGCAGATGATAATGGAATAAAAAAAGCTTTTCTCTTGTAGCTCACCAGTGGAATCAATTAGCAGTGGAATTCTTAGCAGCTGAAATGCTAGGGAAGTGACCTGTGTGGAAGAACTAGATGTTTTCAGATCAAGCTTTTAAAAACAAACATCTGTGACTTAAAGCCCCCTCTTCTGTTTGCTGTGAAATTCACTAGAGCGTCAAGTATTCAAATAGGCTGTTGAAGCTGAATTGTCATTTCCTTCTGTTTTTCACTTCTTATTTCACTCTGAAAAGCATCATTTAAGAAAACCTATTTTGTCACTACAGCATATCTGTCTTACAAGAAGACTTGAGTGTCCAGAACTGTTAAGCTGGTTCATTCATTTCAAAGGGGAATATAAAATTTAAAGCAGTATGAAAACAAGCTGTACTGAGTTACACTTTGCTGGCCTATTTTGAACAGTGTAAAGTTCAAGTAGCATGTACAGTCTTCTGTGTAATAATATGTCTTGAGGAAAATGAAGCCTACTAGTTATTCAAAGTTTCTTACTTTTTTTTATAAAGAGGAATGCAGAATTTACTGTTCCCACAAGAAATGTACCTTTCAATTTAACATGTTTTTTATTGCATTTGCAGGACAATATAGAGAAGGCCACATTCATGAAAGTGTATTTAGTTTCTCAAGGCAGATTGTCTCTGACGAACTTGAGTGCCGTGATTGATATTGTGGCAGAATATCACCAGAAGGAAAATATTTTATGGATGTTCTTGCATAGTTTCTATCATGCTCGCATTGTGAGACATGAAAATACAGGTAAGATTAGGCTTAAAGAAAAATCAACAATGCAATCAACAGATATTTACTAATCAACACTGATTCCTTTAAAATAATTTTAAGATGGTTTAACCAAAGTGTTACCAAATTTTTCCATATTAGAAACTACTGTCTTCAGAATTCCTGTATAATTCAAGTACTTATATAAAACTTTGCTTTTATGTTTTTCTCCAGTTACTTCTTTTTCTGTGGTCCAGCTACAAGTCATTTGTCTCATCAGTGTGGTTTACAGACCAGAGTTTTAACTAGATCTGTGTCTCCCACTCTTTTTAGGATAGTGTTACAGACATACATGGTACATTAGAGACCTCTTAATACTGCAACTCTGCTAACCTTCTGACCTAAAATCTGACTTAACTGGTATGTGACACAGAAGGTGGGGGGATGTTCCCATGAGACTGGGTGAACTAGGGACATAAATTTCTTTCCTGAACTCCTTGCACTGATGTTACACAGGGAATAAATTTCCCTTTTTTCCTCTTCATAACTATACCAGATAGTCATCTGGTGGGTTAATGATTTGGGCTAACTCAGCTATGGATCTGACAAAGTATTGGGACTGATGCAAGAGAAGTAGGAGAATCACAGGGAAAGAGAGAGAAGGAAGAAACAATAACAGAAAGATACAAGAATGAGGTCTCATTTTCATGGCAGAAAGGTTTTTTTCTGCCTGTGTTCACTGAACAACTTCAAAGCATTATATTGCCAGATGCCTTAACTGCCAGCTGTGTTTGAAGAACTTCAAAGAGTAGTGAGCTTTAATTGAGTGAAGTGAGGATTCTTTGGGTAAAAGAGGAGAAAGGGGGTACTTGTAAAGATTACATGGATGCAGTAATGTATGATGTAATGTGGTCTTGGTGGTGAGCTTCTAGAGGAGGTAGAACAGATTATGGATAGCAGAATCTGAATCAATGAAATGTCTTCCATCCTTGAGATGAATTGAGGGCTGATTTTATTTGCATGCTTTGACCATATTTTACTGATCCTCTCAACTCTGTAGAACCATTTTCACAGTAATCTACACATTGCGGGAGGCTTTAGGATTCTGTAGCAGTCATATGTGCAGACTAAGTGGATCCTGTCATTATGTGAAATAATTCTCACTCAGTTTTTTGTTGGTGGTTTTGTGGGGGTTTTTTTGTTTTGTTTTGTTTTTGTTTGGTTTGGGGTTTTTTGTTTTGTTTTGGGTGGATTTTTGTTTTGTTTTTGTTTGTTTTGTTGGTTTTTTGTGTGTGTGCATGTGTTCAGTGTGTCACCTGCATTATAAGCAATATTTCTGTACTATTAAGGGCCTGTATGTTTTCTGTCAGTGGCAGAATTAATAAAATGTGATAGTGGTGTTGGTGATCTTTGTTCTTCTACAGGTGGTACTTTCCTGCTATAGTGATTTTCTGTGCTTGCTTTTTAATGAAAAGCAGTGTTTGACATGAGTCAGTATTCTTATTCTTTTTCTAGGAGTTCTGAAAAGAATGGACTGGCTGTTAGACCTGATGGGCTACATCAGAAATGAAGCGTACAAGTCAACACCCTTACAAAAAGTTGATCTGAAAGAGGTAATGGCTGTGAAAATTATTTGGAGCAAGGACAGAAGAAGGTTCTGATATATTTCATATTTTTCCTCAGAAATAAGAATTATTCGCCATGCTTTTGTATTTTAGAAGATTGTGATCTCACCACCACAGAGAAGATCTTCACAATTTTTGTGAATGAATGTGTATTTAAAACTCTTACTTTAAAATAATATTTACATTTAAGTTATGATAGACCCTTAAGGCAACTAAAGGAAATAATTTCTTAACATTTACTGTATTTAGAACAATTGAAGGAAAATTTTGAATTCACTAGTAGAACTGTCTAGGCAGGTCAGAACTGTGCAGTTTCTGGTCCTGAGAGGGCTTGGACAGTTTTAGAGAAATAATGTTGTTCACCAATTTTAGATCTTCCATTTGAGGACATGAAATATGCTGCTGCTTAGATCAGAAGGGCATTAATTACATTGCTGCAATATTTCCCAACCATTTATAGCACCACAGGGGTGACCATCTCTGATTTCCCTCAACAGTCAGGTTGCTGTGAAAAAGTTATTTCCTAATTTTAAATGAGTTGTGGATCAGCTTTAATCTTAAAGATGATTTTAGAAGAGTGTGATCTTACTTTTCTTTATATAGACATTTTAGTTTGAATTTATAAAGATGCTTATGCTCTTCAAAACATAGAAGGATATTAAGAACTTTTTAGTTCTTGAATTTTGAATTTTACTAGAATTTTTAGATGATTGTTTTTAAGAGCGAGTCGTCATCTTGATTTTGGTCTTGGGTTTCTTTGGTTGATTTCTTTTTTGGATGAGAGTTTTTTTGTTGGTTTTTTTGGTGAGGTTTTTAATTTTTTATTTCTTCTTCTATATTATTCATTTAATGAAGTGCATTTTTACCTTTTCCCTGTTTAGCGCATAGATTTCCTTGTGTGGCTGTTTGCAGCTTCTGTTTTGGCCTGGGCTGACCATGGTGCACCATTACTGCTTGGCCTCAGTGCTGACTGGTCACTGTGGAAACACCACATGGTATCACCAGAATTATATGAGGAACACATTGGCAAGCACCCCACTGATAAATTTGCTGTGCAAGAGACTCTCACTCTCCTTCCAAGTAGCCTTTCCCTTTTGCTGGCTAAAGAACCGTGGAAAGAACAAACACAGAAGGTAAAATTGCATGTAGTGCAATTTGAGTAGCATCTTACTTTACATGAGAAAGCACCCCATTTTTGGTAGTCACCTTGGATCTTAGAGCAGTTATTTCTTCTATATCTTATTCCATCTCAATTGTGATCTCACTTTATTTTTAATCAGATATGAAAGTAGTTTCTTCAGTAAATTTGAAAGTTGCAAAAAATATATAAAATTCCAAAGCTGGGAGTCAAACTCTTAAGAAAATACAGCCAGGAGAGGAGAATTAGGAGCTGCTAGTAGCAAGTCAGTGTTTTAAACACTTAAAGAAGGATCCTCTGCAGCTGGACACACCAAACTAAATTCAGAGCAATCAAAGATCTTCTTCACAGTCTGCAGTATGTGTCATTTATTTTGAAGTATGAGTTGAAAATAAGTGTGGAAAATTGTGCCTATTTTGGCAAACCTTCTGTGCAATGCATGTAGTTACTATATGTGTAAGTATTGTTATTGGTCTATAGATTAATAGTTAGCTGTTTTGTCCAAACTGGAATCTGTTGAGAACTGCTTTCTCTGAGCAGGCTTCTGTGCTCACAGTAACCCCTGAAGTAAGAATGTCAGAGGAATGCAGGGGTGAGCTAAGTATGCAAGTGCCTAATTAGGTTTTAAGGAAGAATGTGAGGCCTTGCCCTGAAAATCATCCTTATGATTTTAAATACCATATTGTCATCCATACACCCTCCACTGCCAGAAAAAAAAAAAAAAAAAAAAAAAAAAAAAAAAAAAAAAAAAAAAAAAAGAGAGAGAGGTCAAAAGAGGAACAAAGGCAGTAAGAGTTCTGAAGTAAAACATTTGGACAAGAGACTGATAAGAAAGAATTATACTATTAGGTTAAAGGTATGAACAGGCAAGATGGAGGGAAGCTGTTTAATGTTCCTTCTTCTTAAAAGAATTATTGCTGACATAATGAGAAGGAACAAAGGGAGTTTCAGATTCAGCTATGGGAAGAATTGCGTTGACAGGGAGATGTACTCTAGGGTGTTTTGTTTACTTTGGGCAGAAGCTTCATTGGCCACTGCCTCTGATTAGATAACTGAATTTAGCAGAAATCAAATGTTGTCAAACCAAAAATAATTCATCATGTTCTGATACAGGGCCTCTTTTAATTCAGATTTTTTTTCATATTTCTATCTTCAGTTTATTGACTGGCTGATCAATATGATGGAATGTCCTAAGGAAGCATTATCAAAATCTACCATGGACCTGCTGAAAGGTAATGTATTTTTAATTGGGTCCTCATTTTTCCATAGCAATTAGTACAGATCAAAATGCAGTTCTTATAAGGAGTGAGATTTTGTCTTTGAGGTAATTATCACAGGTAAGTGGACATTCTTGTCTGTAACACTACATTTGCTGTTCCATCTTCTGATGCTTATGATGTAGCACTTAGGATCCAAAGGACCTAGAGGTACATCTAGTACACAAGCTTATTTCATTGATAGATTTATCTGTTGTTTTTGAAATTACCCTTAAAAATAAGAGGCAGCATACTATTGGGAAATCCTCCAGTACTAGAATAAAAATCACATAACTTACATGCAAGAAAAGACTACACTGTGTGGAAGGGGTAGGAGGTGAACTAGGACAGCCTAGTAAAAGGGTCAGAAAAAAGTAAAGAGAAATGAGGGTTGCTGAAAAGATGCATGAAAAGAAAGATGGAAATGAGACAATATGTTGAATTATGGTAGGAGTTGTAGCCCTAGCATGCATCCTTTTGCTTTCTTACATATGTAGGATCTGTGCAAGTCATTTTAAGAGGACACCACAAGTATTCTCAAGTGAAATGCACTTGTGCTTCTTTCCATGAACACAATGCACTTCCTTTGGACCATCTGATTTGTTGGACCTAAACAAGGCTTCTTGAAATCCAGTTATTAAGTTATTTGCATTAAGAGGATAATTACCCTTGCTTTGATGTCTGCAGTTTTAGTCACTCTCTGATAGTTTCCCCTGTAATGTCTGCTAATCTCCACCAGAAGCAATGCTAAGGGCTGTTGGAGAACCTCCCCTGTATATGAGAGAGTTCTGATATTCACCATATATTGTCAGTATACCCTGATAGAGATAAGTCAGTGTTCCCCCTGAGCTTCCCATTGATTTTTTTCTTTTTACATACTAGAACATGAAGCTTCCATCTGAATAAATAGAATGTGACTAGGTTGGTTATTAGATTTTGTCTAAGCACATGTTTCTTTCAAACTGAATGAAATCAGTGAGTTGCATTTCCAATCAGTGAATTGAGCAGAGGACTTAAGAATTTGTGCTTCTGTTGTTCCCAGTGCCTCCTATGTCCTAGCTTGCATCATTGCTCATTGAATTTGAGCTTTCTGCAATGTTGGTTGATCTGTGTGCCTAAGTGATAGACTAATTAGAAGATGATGTGACATGATTTCAATAGGAGATGTGCTACAAAGTGAAGGAAGGGCCTAGTACATCACCACAAGTGAAAGAATTATGAAAAGAGTCAGTAAAAGGAGAACTAAACCTATACCTGTGCTAGTAAAATTACTAGGAAGAATACTCTCACATCTTTTCCTTTGGACTGCACAACTTAATGTAATTTGTCCCTGTCTTCACAGTTACACTTCTGGCCTTGAGGTCTCTTGCAGAGTTCAAGAAGAAAGCAGTTTGGACTAAAGCTTATGGGTGGTAGCTGCACACCGTACCTTATCCAATGAAGAAAATCGTCCATACTTGAAAACATAATATTGTTACTCAGGCATCAAGAAGCTGTATTTCAAAGACAGGAAATCTTGCGATTTCCTATCGCAAGATTTTTCTATTGGGTTTGGGGTTTTTTACCCATTTGCTTCATCACAAAAATTCCTATGAAAAGCAATATTTTGTCTTTAAGTCATGTGTTATTGTTTTGCAGATGTGCTGAATCTAAATGAAAAATACACATTCAGTTTCAATTGAATTGTTTCAGTAACATCTGGGAACCTCAAAAGCTGGAGTGAATATTCCTTTAATTTGTGGAAGCTTTGAAGGAATGGCTGAAAATAAAACAAACTACTAAAATTTGATGGATATAGCGTATTTATTAAAATATGTTTTAGTGTAACAGACTTGAAATGGGCATTATTTTTTTGACTGATAATTCTTCCTTTAGTAATAACACAATGTTCTTGTGCAGTAATGACAACACATTATGACTACATAGTGTGAGCAGGGTTTCTGAAGAGGGGTGGTATGCATGTCAAGTTTGCAGTGATAAAGATTGCTGAAATGAGTCAATGATTCTGATGGCTGTTGTATCTGCAGCTCCAGGACAGTTGACATTTTCTTTCCACTTGTAACTGTTCTTGTCTCCTTGACACACTGCACATAAGGAGAGTTTTTCCTCTGCCTCTAGGGAAAAGGGACAATATAGCAACTCTTTTCCACATTTATCATCTTAAATAGATTAGCCCCTGATGTTTTCCTTATTTATTACTTTTTTTTCTTTATGAAGGAATAGAGACTTTTTCACTTTGCAATCTTGCCAAGACAGGTTTTAAAAGAAATTTTAATGTTTAGCAATCCTCCTTGCTGAAGTAGACAAAAATTACCTGAATATAATTGAGCACTGTTCCCTAGTGTCTTTCAAAACAGTACTGGTAAGAGCGTTGTTTTTTGATCAGGAAATTATATTTCCATACACCTAGAAGACACACCCTGCTGGAGGAATTATCTAATTTTCAGGACTGATAACATTTCCTCTGTTCAAGAAATTCTCCTCTGACTTCTTAGTCACTTGGTCTGTTTGCCCTGGAGAAGAGGAGACAGAGGGGAGCCCTCACTGCAGTTAGAGCTTCCTCATGAGGGGAAGAGGTGGGGCAGGCACTGATCTCTTCTCTGTGGTGACCAGTGACAGCACCTGAGGGAATGGTCTGAAGCTGTGTCAGGGGAGGTTTATGTTGGATGTTGGCTGTTAGAAAAAGGTTCTTCCCACAGAGGGTGGTTGGGCTCTGGAACCGCTCCCCAGGGAAGTCACAGCACCGAGCCTGACAGAGTTCAAGAAGCATTTGGACAGTGCTGTCAGGCACACAGTGACTCTTGGGGATGTCCTGTGCAGGTCCAGGAGCTGGACTTCAATCATCCTTATGGTCCCCTTCCAAATCTATGATTCCATTACTATTTCTAGGATTTTCTCATCCAACTGTGTGAAGGCTGAGCATTTCTTCACTGATTGGGTGTGTGAAAGATTAATGTACTTGTTTGCTTTTCCAAAATAGATAATAGTAGATAATTAGTGGTAGTTTTCTGCTGCATATGCAACTCTATACTGAGACAACTGTCTAAAGGTGAATGTGCAGAAGGACTCACTGAAAGTCCTTGTCAACAAGTGTCCATCTCAGTTCATGACTTTCCCTTTGTGTGCACTTCTAAGTAACATCTAACAAAGCCAAATATGTCACATTTTAATGGTTCCATCTCTAATGTACTGTTTCAAACTAACTTACACCTTTAATCATCTCAGTTTGCATGTTGATTAGCATTTTAATTCAGATGAAATTTTGTCTTTTTTAAAAGAAATTGCTGTGTGATGTTTCCTTACTGTGTTTTAGTTTGCATAGAGGAGCAAAATGTAAACATCTAAATTAACTAAATTCCTACTGATGTGTAGTAGAACATGGAAGCCAAGGGATGGCATAGCATGGCCTGAGGGTGGTAATGTTAATGGAGCTGCAGAGAGCACTGAGAGTTTAAGAGAGTATTTGAAATGTTTGAACACCAATGCACACAATACAAGAAATAAACAGGATAAACTTGAAGCATTTGTCAGCTCCCAAAACTATGAGACTGGGATTAGTGAGACTTGTAGAATCAGTTCCATGACTGGAGTGCTGGCATGCAGAGCTCTAGGCTGCAGGGCTACAGGAGGGATAGGCAAGGCAGGCAAGGCAAAGGAGTTGCATTGGAAGGCACAGTTTTCACTGTCATTTCACTGTCATTTCACTTGCAGTTAGGAATAATGTGGTTGAAAGCCCTGAGTGAAAATTAGGGAGGTGGAAAACAAAGCAGATGTCACTGTAGGTGTCTACTGCTTTTCACTCAGTCACAATGATTATTTATTCTATGGGCAATGAGGAGAAATCTCTGGACCAGTAGCCCTTGTTCTTATGGAAAATTTCAGTTACCTGGACATAACTGGAAAAGCCAGAAAACTGTGACAAGGGGGTCTCAGAAATTCCAGAAGTGTGTTGAAGATAATTTCTTGCCACAAGTAGTCATTGAGCCAACTAGCAAAGCTGTCGCCCCAACTTGTTCCCCATCCCCAATTTGCTGTTTGTAAATAGAGAAGGAGAAGATGGGATTTTTAGATGACTGTTTTGGCCACAGTAATCATGAGTTTAAATGATGAGTTTAATTTTTTGGTGTAAATGAGAAACAAGTCATCAGAGTTGCTATCCTAGATTTCAGAATAGCAAGCCTTTAACTGCTCAGGAAGCTAGTTAGCAGTGTCCTCTGGGAATCTGATTTTAAGGGCTTAGAGATCCATGAGCACTGGTCCATTTTTAAGAGCAACCTTTTAGAAGCACAGGAGAAGGCAAATCACACTATGCCAAAAGTCAAGCACGATGGGCAGAAGAGCAGCTTGGCTGAACAGCAACTCCTCTTGGAACTCATAAAGAAAAGAATAATCTCTGTAAGAGTGATCAGGCCTCACAGGATGATTACAGAGCTGTGGTTCCCATGTGCAGGGAGAAAACATGAAAGTCCAAAGCTCAGAGTTGATACTGGCCAGTGTTGGGTCAGATTAAAAAAAAAGAAATTCTGAATATGTTTAGAGCAAGAGAGCTAGGGAAAATATTCAACCAATTCTTGATGAAGATAGTCAACATGAAAAAAGGATGAGGAAAAGGCAGAGGCATTATGCTTTTGCATGAGTCATTAATAACATTGATACACATTGGTCTGGCCTGTCTTCTCAGTCAGAGAACATACAGCAGCAGTGACTTTTCTTTTCTGGACACTGAAACTGTAACTGAGTAGTTATATCAGTTTCATCTTTATAAGTCCATGGGGCCTTATGGGATTCATCCCAGAGCGCTGGAGGAACTATCTCTTGGGAGTCTGGGGAGATCCCTGCTGACCAGAAGCTGGCCAGCATTTATCCAGTTTACAAGAAGGGCATGAGGAAAGACACAGACAACTGCAGGCCTGTTAACTTCATTACCAGGGAAAATGTACTGAGATCACATGGGATACTATTGAAAGGCCCTTAAAGAACAATACAGTCATCAAGCACAGTCAACATGAGTTCATGAAGGGAAAGCCCTGAGTATGATAGGCCTGATGTATCATACTCAGGGCTGATGTATCATAGAAAGGCATGATATGCCTTTCTATGATACAGCCACCCACCTAGTGCAGCTTTGATGCTGCCCCTTACAACATCTGTCTGAACAAGCTGTTCAACGGTGAGATGAGTGGGTTCATGCACTGGTTAAAGAACTGGCAGGGTAGAGTTCAAAGACTTTTAGTGCAGGGAGCTGACAAACAGTCATCTGCAGTGTTCCTCAGGTTTCAAATCTAGGGCCAGTTCACTTGAATGTATTTATCCATGATTAGGGGGCAGGAGTTGAATGCACAATTGTATTTGCTGATAATCTAAACTTGAAAGTTGCTGTTGATTCTTGAGGGACAAGAGACCTTGAAAAAATATGTGGATAGTCGAGGATTTGGTTATGATTAATGGCATGAAATTTACAAGGTAAAACTGTGGATTCTGCGTCTGGTACAGAGGTACAAGGTATCACATTCTTGATACAAGTCTAAATGGGTAGAGGAGTCACTGGAGAGCCCTGTATAAAGAGATCTGAGGGTGCTGGTATCTCAAGATACAAAGATTTAAGTTCAGAGAATCACAGAATTATTGGAGTGGGAAGGATCCTCTGGAGGGCAACACACCTCTCCTCATTGGCTCCTCCACCACTTGTATTAATAAGTTGTCTTCCAGTATCTGCAGGAACTTCCTGGACTATGTGCCGAGCCATGTTGTGCCTCCAACAATTATCAGGATTGTTGAATTCTCAGAGGATCATGGCCCATGATCTCAAGGCTACTTCCAGTTCCCCATAGAAAGCCTCATCAACTTCCTTGTCTTAGTAAGGTGGCCTGTAGTAAACACCCACAACAGTGTCACCCATTTTAGGCTGTCCCTTAATTTTTACCCATAAGCTCTCAACTCCTTGTCTGTTCCTGGGCAGAGCGTGATGCTCTTTCACATAAAGGCCAACTCCACCACCTCACCTCACTGACCTGTCCTTTCTAAAAAGTACACAGGAATCCATGACAATATTCCAGTGGTGAGCTATCCCACCATGTCTCTGAAATTGCAGTGAGAGCATTTCTTCTTTTTTATTCCCTGTGCTCTGTGCATTTGTGTATATGCACTTCAGGGAGGCAGTCAACCATCCAGGTTCCCTAGGAGGGGTGTAAGAGGATTCCCATAGCCATACACACCCTTGATGTGGTTAGCCCTAAGACTCTCAAACTGAGGCAGCCAAGCTTGCACTGGCTGGCCTGGCCCACTGCCCAGGAGGAATCAGTGGCATGAGAATTGACACTTTGGACCCCAGACATTGAGTTTTAAAGCCCATCTCACCAAACTGGCCAGTCTGCTGCCAGAGCTTCTCATGCCCTTTTTAGACAGGTAGATCCCATTCCTCCCTAACAGGCTACAATCACTGAAGTACAACTCGTTGTAAAAGCCATTTTCTCAAACATCTTTTTGCCCGGCCAGTTCTGACCTTTTCCAGGAACTTAGGTGAGGCATTGGAGCTGAAGTTACAGAGGTCTTTTGTGGTCACACATGAAGGCTGACTGCCTCAATCTCCCAACTGCCTCTCCCAAGTTACCTCTGTACCCCAAGGAGGTGGGGAAGTCTTCTTCCATGAGCTCCATGCCTTTTTCATGCAGTTTACAATTGGGGGACCTCTCCATAGTGAATTTTAAACAATCCTTTTCCTATTCCAGGCTTTTACCCAGCTGTAAGATTCAAGATGTAACATGTTTTTGACATAAAACAGTAAACATGGCTTTATCTGTGATAGGTTTGACCTCAGCTGGCTTCCAGATGTCCATTCAGCCCCATCTCCACAACAGGGAGGGACATTCAATCTCCCTCCTCCTCCTCAACAGGACAGGGAGAAAAGAGGATGAAAAAGTTCATGGGTCAAGATAAAAACAGAGTGACCATTTACTATTCACTGTCACAAAAACAGATTCAACTTGTGGAGAAAAATTTATTGCCAATTAAAAATAGAGTAAGATGGAAAGAAAAAATTAGAATTACCTCCCCCCTATGCCACCCTTCTTCCTAAGTTCACTATACTCCTTTATTCCCGCATTTTCTACTGCCTCCCTCCCCAGGCAGTATAAGGTGGGTGTGGGGATTGCACTTAGGTAGCAAACCTTAATCTCTGCTGCTTGTTTGTCTTCTCATTGTTGCTCTGATCCAGCATTGGGGTCCCTCCCATGGGGCACAGTCATTCATGGTTTCTTCTCACAAGTTGCAGCTCTTCAAGCACTGATCTAGCGTAAGTCCTTTCCACGGGGCACAGTCCATTAGGAAAAAGCTACCTCAGTAGGGGTCCCTAATAGGCCACAGTTCCTGTGTTGCTTGTGTGGGCTCCCCAAGGGCTGCAGCTTCCCTCAGGGCACAGCCACCTGCTCCAGCCTGGGGTCCTCCAAAGGCTGCCCTGTGGATATCCTGCCTGGTGTGTTTCTCCATGGGTTGCAGAGGGATAACCTGGTCCACCATGGTTGTCTTCATGATGCAGAGGAATGAATCTGCTGGAGTGCCTAGAGTAGTTCTTCTTCTCCATTGACCTCGGTGTCAATGCACAGAGCTGTTTCTCTTACATTTTTCTCCCTCTTCTTTCTCGCAGCTGCTATGTAACATTTCTTACCTTTTCTTAAGTTTTCAGAGAGACGCCATGCTGTCATCTTTGCTGTTTGGCACAGCAGTGTCCTGCAGTGGCTACATTTTGGAACTGGCTGGAAACAGCTGTTTCTGGCATGTTGGATTGAATTTCCAAGGAAAAAAATGTTCATGTTTCAACTTTAGCAAGCTCTATAGTGGTTTAATGTGGACTTACTCTGGCTGTCTTCAAAACTGCCATCTTATTCAGCTGCTCTATATGTTTCTTAACACTGTTCATGCTTGAATCAGTTTGGGTCAGACAGAAGCCCAAAGTGAAAGCACTCCTGTTTCTCTACTAAGTTCCAAATTTCTGTTTGCAGTGATTTGAAAAAAACTAATCCAGGGTTGACACTATACTATTCTAAGTGTGATCTTGTTCCTTATGGTCTGTAAATACTCAGTGGTCAAAATAGTCTGTGGGCATTGTCTGCCATATGTATGAAATAAATAGAAATTATAATAGATGACCTTTCATAACAACTTAATTTAGCTTCACTGTTTCCTTATATAACCTCTTTGGCTGCATGGTTTGAAAAGTCATACAGGCAAAAGCCTCTTCATATTTTAGCAGTATTTAGTTTCCCTTTAAATATTACCTTCTCTCCTAGTCCTGCTATCTAGGCTCCCTTCCCACAGTTTTTAGTCAGCTAAAAAAAAAACAAAACAGCCTTACTTTTCTCCCCCACATGCTTGAATTGAAATGTAGGTGATAATTAGTACAGATGAAACATCAGAAAAGCTCCTGTCAGCCTCTAAGGAATTTTTTGGCTATTCTTGCCTGTATAATCCACCGGGTTGCTGTGTGTATTCCTCACTGCCAACCTTTGAAAAGCCTATGTTCTAGCTGCATTCTCACAGTTTATCCTAGAGAAGTATGAGGAGCAATACAATTGAGTAAAATGCCTAGAATTTTGCACATGGCTTTTGACAGTCATTCAGTTCCCTTTTAGGAACAACATATTATTTGTCCTAACTACATCACACTTATTTTGCACATATCTGTCTGCTGTTCAGCATGGAAGAAAATCATTGTGGGGGAAGAGAGTGACATGCCAAACACATGATTACAAGAGTTTATTTCTGACCCTTAAACATCCCCTTGAATATATAGTAGATGAGTACCTTAACACTTGCCTGTCTGATTTAGCTGCATTTTCTGGAATCGCCTTTTGATAACTGAAGGATGGGGCCAGAATGTGAAGGATCCTTAGTGAATGCCTGGTTTAATCAGCATGTTAATCAGCATGTTAGTCTCTAGGTTGCAAAGGTTCTGACTTCTGCTCCTTGAGAGATTCCAGTTCCAGCCAATTTAGCATTTCTAGGTGAGGTACATACACGTTGGCCTAGTATAAAGTAATCTTACAGATTAAATGATATTGTCATTACAGAATATCTGTAGCTATAGATAAGAACTAACCCTGAAATAAGGGTATGGCTGTGAGTTGCAACACACTTCAATTTTTTCAGAATTATGTAACATATATTAGAAAAGAAACATTAATTAAAAAAACTCTGGCCATTTGAAGTCAAAACATTCAAAAGTTTTCAAAAGCTGCTGTATTTTTGAGGTGCATTCAAGAGGTCTGCCTTTTCTTAAAATTCTACACAGCCAGATAATGTTCATGCAAAGAGGAGTTTGGATTGAGAAATCTTTCCAGTTTGTTTTTAACTATCCCCTAGGAATGTATTTTGTCCTTCCAAACAAAATATCAACTTAGCTTCTTTTATTTTTGATGTTGCTGGTCCCTAGGTGTGCCATTCTCTCAGAGAAGAGGTTCCGGATGATAAAGCACATACCTAAAGCAAAACACAAAACAGTGTAAGAACAAAGGAGTAGAATTCAAACTGTCTAAAATTAATTTAGAAGGAGCTCATCTGGCAACCTTGCACAGTTCCATGTACTTAGGAACAAAACAGAGATCTTTCAAATTCACATTAAAGCCAATGACAGAACAAAGACTTCTGTATAATGCAGCTAAATTCAGTTGAAATTTTTCCAAAGTGTTTTGATGAGAAGAAGGGATCTGTTTACATGCAAGTTTTGGAGTGGCCTTGTTTTTTCATCTCTTCAAATAATCATGCTGTAAAAGTTTCAATTTAGATATAATTTTTCATCCCAGCTAGGACTTAGGAGTGAGGAACAGTTGCACAGCTGTAAGGCTGGCATCACTAAAACAACTTATATACGTTTGTGTTTTTATCCACCATATTCATAGTGTATCTTGCATATTTAACTATTTGTATTTGAAATATACTGGAAATCAAAACAGGTAGTGGTCTGCAGGAGATGTAGCAGAGAGAGTCAGAGTTTGTGAAAGGCCCAGTAAAAGGATTTGAATTTTTGTTGCAAGAGCGTCCCAGCTGTGTTGAGACCCAGCTCTCTGGAAGATGAGATGCTTACCTGCAAAGAGCACCAGCAGGTACATTTTCAGGACATAGGGGAAGTAGATTGAGAAGGTGAATGGAAATGGTAGCTTGATGGAGTACGTGCCAAAGGATTCAAAATAAGGCAGTGATACACAAATTGCAAATCCTGCAAAACATGGTAAATTCTTAGTCTAAAGGAATCAGAAGATTATCAAAAGCTTAATAAACAAGTCAAATAAACATACCTTTTATATTTTATATACCTATATATAGTATATATATATATACACATATATATAGGTATATAAACATGCATTCATATACATATGCATGTTTTCTTCTTGAGTTCAGTTTTGTAGGTTTGGGGTGCTAATTCCTCTAAATACTACAATGAATAAATATATCCTACTCACTAACAAGTTCTGTCAGAAAGTTTCAGTGTGTTCTAGTGGGCAGATGTAAGTGTGATAACCTGCTAAGTATGGCCTGAGCCAGTAAGGTCAGCCTCAGCGGGGGAGAAGCCTTGGAACTTGCTGTCTAGCACACTCAGTCTCGAAGGGAGGAATCCATATGTCTTTTATGAGGGTGTCTTTCTGCTTTACTTAGGCAAAAAGGACATTCTCCCAGATTTTTAAAAACTTAGCACCAAGCAAACAAAAAAACCTTAAAACCTACCAGACACACAACCCCAAAACCCAGATAGTCCCTGTTAAAGAAAAAATAACAGAAAAGAGAGACAGAGGTGACATAGAGGTTAACATGAAGGTACACAAACATTTATGACAGCTTTGGCAGCACGTGAGGAACTATGTTAAGCGCAAATGGCAATTAAGTGATTGCATTTTACTGAAGAATATTGAGGAAGCAAGTGGTTGGTACCCTACCCAACTCCTTACCTTTAGCCAGAACTGAAAGGGGATAAAGTGGGATGCACAGGGAGAAGTTGAGCCATGTTAGTGGTAGGTAGTATATGCCCATCCTTGCCAACATATTGTAAGTGTACCTGCAATAAGAGGAAAGCAGATGGGCTCAGAGGAAATTATGTCTTAAGAATAAATTCACTATTGGAAAATTCAAAGGAATTGCAGAAGAGCTTAGAGGTGTCTAAGTAAATTTCAAAGTTTTTGTTCAGACTCCAATGCCTGAAAGTAGATGGTTCAATTTTTCAGAAGAGTTACCTGTGGTGCTACCCTAGAGCAGGCAGACAGCAATAAAGCCCTCCAGACAAAAAGCTCTATCAGAAACCAGCACGATTTCATACTGCTCTATCAGAAAATGGATTTCAGATGGGGGCATTGCAACTGAGAGGGGCTGGCACAATCACTGTTGCTTGGGAACTGAGACAATCCCAATTTATAACTGCTGAGCTAGCTCAATCACTGCTGGAGAAGGTTAAACAAGAAGACAAGGGCAGGTACATAACTGGTAGTACATCTGTCCCTCTCCTGGACTTCAGCAGGGGTAGTACGTCCACAAAAAGCGGGGGCTCACCAGTGTACTGCAGCAGTTTATTTTTACTGTGGCTGCTACTGTTGCTTATTGGGAGAATAGAATGCTTAGTACTTCAGTCTCCAAAGGTGACCTGATCTTGGTTTGATCTAAAAATGGTACAGCAGCTCTCCAAACACTGGAGAAACAGGTCTGATTGCATTTTTGGTCAACTGAAAGACTTTTTGCACTGTGAGCTTGCTAGACTTCCTGACAGATAAAACTAGTATTAAACACACCTGTATACCCTTTTTATTGATTAATTTGATTAATTTTGCATCATACCTTGACTGTGGATGAGTGGCCCATTGAAAATGGACTATTGTCTCTCAAGGCTGCCCTCTGCAGCCTCAGGATTTTTTTATTATTGTTGCTCTTAAGGCTGAATCTCAACACAATACAAAAAAGAAACAGCTACTCCCTCTCTATACAATTCCGTGGGCTGTTAGGGTATAAGCAGGAAAAATCAGACCTTGCTCTCAGTATATCACTAGCCATAATGCATAATAAATAGTCCTTCAGAGAAATTTATGTCCCTGAAACTTTATGTGGAAAAACTTGTAATACTTCAAGAGTAGTTGGCTAAGGGATGGGAGAGATCCCTATGCACTTTTAGACATGAATATTTCTTTGATATACTAGGATGTGTCATGGATGCTGTAAGATAAATCAGGTAAGAATTCTAAATTTGTATGAGTTGTACTATGGTTTATTTGAATTGGTAATTTGCTGCTACAGACCACAGGAGCTTTCCTGTTAAACAACTGCTGTTACTGCTGTGGTGTTTAACTCTGTTCTTTAGCAAGGGTAGAAAATAATGATGCATCAACATCATTGATTATGCACTGACAAATCTTCACAGCCAATATTGTTTATACTGTTGGCATTTCTTCAGCTGCACTGAACCCTTTCATTTCAGATTAGGTTCTACTGTTTTAGTTTTACAAAATTCAAGAAGAAATGGGATGGAACTATAATCAAATAATTAACACAAGCAGTAGCCTATTAAAATGTACTTTGAAATACTCTGAAGGTGACTTTATTAATTCTCTCTGACACTTTCTGTTTCAGATCTCTTTTATAACATAAGTTTCCTTTGCTGCCTAAAACTATATTCTTCAGTCAGTGCCCTAAGCAATATATTTAAATTATCAGAAAGGCATTTTATCAAGAAAAAAAGTTTTGCTGCAATACATGGGTTGCTGTGAGAGCTGTGTCTTCTTAAGATGCTTCTTAATTCTGTACGTACATGCTCTAAGTCTACAAAATGAGGTGTATAGAGGCTTACATCACATATGAGAAGTATGTGTTGTTCTTGTGGTGTGATATATACCTTACTACACCAAAACTCTCAGTCTCCTGCAGCAGGAGTAGGAACTCTTGGCTTTTTGGAAAGCACAGGGCAATCAACCAGAATAGTCATTCTGCCTTTGCAAGAAGTTCTGATAGTGCTGCCTTATTGTGCTGTCAATCTCGGATCAAAGCAGATAAAAAAATAAAATAATAAAGCAACAGGATAGTAATGGCAACCAGGATGGTTTCAGGAATTGCTGTTCTCCAGAAGGTAAATGTGATTGCTTCTAAATTTTTGTTGAAAACATCAAAGCCTTTGAACTACAAATGTTAATGCAGTCTGCTAATGCATTACTCCATCTCACATCTGTAAATTACTCTGCGTCTTAACCTTGTGGGTCTTTGTAAAAATCATTAGGTAACTTTAAAAGTTCAAGCTTTTATTTAAAAATTGACAATATGCTTTGCCAATTTTGAATCAATTAAATGAGCCTGCTGCACAATGAGGGTAGAGTTCAGCTGTCAAGAATAACCCGTTTTTCCCTCATGGTTTTGATGTGACTCCTTACCTGACCACATCTAATAAATTCCAAAGGAAAAATAAAACACAGACGACATATTTCCCTTGAACTTCTTCCTGACTGTTGATCACGACAAATAAAATAATTAGTCTCTCAGTGATCTGAAAAGAAAAGAAAACTTTGAATTCAGTTAGCACTTTCTCTCACTGTTATTTCTGTGACATTTTGGCAAAATAGGAGGCCACAAACGGATACAGTTTTCTTTACACAAAATCAGCAGTGAATATTTTGTTTCATGGCCTGCTTTTGTTCAAGGTCCTTCAGCAAAGAGAATTGGACCCTGCTGGCTGTAGCATCAAAGACCTGTTATGGTACTTGTGGAAGCTGGTTTGCCAGCTGGGATGACTTGTGTTTGTAGCCAATGAAACCTGTGGGTGAGCCCAGGGAGGTTGTGGAAGCAAGGACTACTCCTGCTGCACCAGACTACCTGGAGGGCTGGCAGGGATAAGTTTCCTTGCTTATAGGCTGTGTGGGAGGCAATAGGACACAGAGGGCCCTTCTTGAGAGGGGTCATATGCCAGAAAGAACTAATCTTACACTCCCATATCTGCTCCTCGTATCTTGGAAATCTGTGTCCCAAGGAATCTCTTTCATGTAAGATTTGCAGAAAGAAGGAGGAAAAGTAGAATTCCTTATCTTTCTTTCCATCTTATTCTTGGTTACAGGAAGTGGGTTTAAGCTTGTCACTTACGTGAATGATTGCCATAGTATTTATGTCCTAGCATTTTTCTAGTGGTTGAACTTTATCCAACCCACAAATGAAAAGATAAAGTGGATTAAACAGGCAGTGTCTCCAGCTTAAAATAAATACTTCAGTAATATTAAAACTCAAGAACTTTTTTTTTAAAGTGTGTCCTTTTGCAGCTTTCCTGACAACTTTCCTAACAGTATCCATGCCCTGCCTTGTAAAGTAAATTAATCAGTACTCCAAGAGTTGTCAAGCTGTTCCTAGAACAGTCACAATTTGCTCTGATTTACACTCTATTTGAAAGTGTTGAAGTAGAAAACATGCACCTAAGCAGTTGGTATGAACTGATATAGCTTCTTTAGGTTAGATTTTTTTACCCAATGTCATGTTTTCCATAAGGTAAATTAGTTTTAATGATTTCACAAGTTGTGATGTCAAGTCAGTCAAAAGTTACAAAATTAAAGTGGATTACCACGGTTGTTTTTTTAAGCATTGTCATTCTTCATTTGTTTCCCCAGACTCCCACCTTAAACAAAGAATTTTGCCTTGCAGCAAGTTTGTGTGGTAGTTTTGCTATGTAATATTTACAGGTTCCTGCACAGACCATTCTGGCCACAAGCTCTCTTTTTTCACAAACCACATCTGTCAGATAAAGTAGCCTTCACTATTCAGCAAAATTACGTCAGAGCAATTTTTCATATAGAAAGAGAGCATGTCTATCCCCCAGGGATCTGGTTCCTCACCTTGGAAAGCACTGAGGGGCCACAACAGCTAAAAGTGGTTTTCCTGTTTCTCACCCTGCTATGATTGTCTTCTTGTGCTGCTGATCCCATAGGTCCCTAACTGAGGAACTGATTTTTAAAAAGGTCAGATGTTGGCAGACTTCTGTATAGACAGGTCAGGAAACAGAAAGTGAGAGATAATCTGCCTGTGTTTGCACACTGATGCTGAGATGCGTGGAGAAAACATGGGGGAACTGGGAGTATTGATGCAAATCTGAAAGCAGATAGAACAGAAATACAAGAAACGTGGCAGGGCAACCATCACAAGAAGGAAATCAAAACAAAGGTAAAAGCCGTGTGAGCACTGGGTGGGACTGTGTGCTGGAGAGAACGGGTAAAATAGGAACTGAGTTAAAATTGTTAGATGTAGAGTGGTAAAGAATGCAGCATTGGTGATGAGGGCATTTTGTCACTGACCCTAAAATCAGACTTGAGATGTGGAGTGAGAATTCTGCATTATTTTTAATACAAGAGCTATTTCAGGGAATTGCCACAGGCAGTTGTGCTAGAGACCAAAGCCTTCATCATGATGGTGAAAAGATGGACATGTTCTTAGATGTCAGAGCTGGAAGATTTTTCAAATGACCACTCACTTTTCCAAAAATGGCTGGGAGGAAATGTGCTCGAAAACAGCATGGGGTAAATGATTGAGATCCCATCCCAATTCCCTGAGAGAAAGGACAAGCAGTAGAAAGGTAGTTACCATTTTAAACTACAGTTTGAAACTCCCGTTTCAAATGGATGTGTGCTGGCCTGTGACAGAATGACTACAGAGACCCACAACTCAGCCTTATAATCTGGAAGTGGAAGAAGCTGTGGATTCTCTTCTCTCCCCAGGATACAAGCAGAAACGGGCAGTGAGAACCATTTACCTGGGGTTCAGCAGATTTCCTCCATCAGAGATTCATATTGGGGAAGGGTAACAATAGAGGCACGCAGCTTTGCTGATTACACATGAAGGAACCCACTAATCAAACTACAAAGTATGTTAAGCACCTGCAAGAACAGTAAATTGGACATGGCACACACTGGTCATCTTGAGGTATTTTGTTCCCGTTAGACTGTGGTCTCATCTGGCAAGCAATGGGCTGCATAAAGCAGCCACCAGACACTAAGACTGGAAGGATGTGCCCTTGGTCTGAAGCACATCTGTGGGGCAGGACAGAGCTGGCTGCTCAGGACAATTTTGATATCCCCGTGAGGACAGACAATGGCATCCTCCCTCTTTCTCTGCATAAATCAGCAGGTCACCTGCCTGCTTGCCTTTATTCTCTTCCCTTTCACAGCACTCCTAGCTTTAGGTAACCCACGCAGATCAAAGGTAAATGCAGAGGTCAGTCAAAGGCTGGGGACATTTTCTGCAAGTGAAGAGGCAGGGTGCTTCTTGGAGAAGAGTAGTACGTTTGGATATTGTGCTGATGTATGTACACACGCATCTGTAAGCATATATACATGGAGTCATGTACATTTATAAATACACCCATATATACACACGTAGAGAAAATGCATGTGCTGCTGCTCAGCCGTGGATCATTTACTGTATGGACATTTGTCCTTGCATGAATGAAGATGTGATATTCTCTGTGACTATTCTCATGCTTTAAACAAAAAATATAAAGCACGAAACTAGAAGTCCTATGTTTTCACATTCATAAAAAGGAAGTATGAGCTGACATATCACAAAGCATAAATAGAATGTTTTCAGTTTTCATTCATTCTTTAAAATCAAATTGGAATTTCCTTCCTTTTCTGACACTGATCTCTCATAGGATACAGCAAGTTCTGTAGGGTGATATAAGTTTCTGCAAGGCAGACTGAGTTTTTTAATCAAGTAAGTGAAACGGAACAAATTTGGCTAGAGAAAATAGCACATTCACTTTCATTTTTTAATAACCATGACTGTGCAATTTCATACTCAGTACCTGAAATGGCTACATAGTTCTTCAATTTAGTGTATATTAGAAAAAAAAAAAAAAAAAACAACAAAAGAAAGAGAGAAAAGTGCCACTAAATATTTAAAGTTAAAAAATAATGTTTTTAGCACAAAACTATAGTACATTGCTTTTGGTTTGGTAAATCCAATCTGTTTGCACAGGATGAAGAACTGCTCTTTGTTTCACAAAAGCACCAGTCTTTTCTTAGATCTTTCCTCTCTCCTTGCTATGGTACAAGTCCTTTCAGCCTTTACTCCCTAGCCAGACTAACACATTTCATTACCTTCTGTTTTGGTGGTAACAATGACATATGACTCCTGCCCTCCTCCAAGTATTTAAGGTGTATGGCCTGAGAGATGTCCCTTAGCACCAGCTTTGTGACCATCCCCTGCCTCACCTTACCCCAGCACATCCATCACACAGGACTCATCTTTCTTTCATGGTGAGTTAGCCTTGATCTACCTTGCTCTTTTCAGGTGCCTGGTGGCCTGAGACTTTGTCCCTCAATGAGTTTTTCCAGAAGACTCTGAGTTTGTTTTTCCACTATCTTATCATGTATCTCAAAGTGTTTTTCTTAAATGCTACTAAACCACAGCAGATGCAACAGGCAGAAATCTTTCACTCAAAGATTCATTTGCATCTTGCATTTGCTCCAATGCCTGCAGAACAACCTGCCACCACAAGGCCTTTCACAGCTTGTTTTATTCAATGTTATTCAATGTTAATTTATACCTCCACCCATGTGCTTCCCTGACATTGCCTGAGCCAGCTGTTCTCCCATCCTAGTGATCACCCCAAGTGAACTTCACATGCATATGCCTGTTAATGAGGGATGCATATCAGGGTATGTTTTAAGCTCTGAGTTGGAATAGGTGATGGGAGCACAGAACCAGGCAGCCCCTCTCAAATTCTTGCACCTTTGTCAGTGCCCTGACTGTGCAAGAGTCTAGTAAGCTGTAGCAAGGTAAACATCTCTTCACCAACTGTCCTTCCCTAGTTCATTGTGGAAAATGACCTTTTTTTTCCTTCCTAAGAGGCAATGAAGAAAGTGTGACAAGGCACGCGGGAGCAGTGGAGGCACACAGCTGCTTAACCTACACAGCAAAAGTGGGTAATCCACGGGACTAGCAGAGTCTCCACTAAAGAGCTTATACATCTTGTTTGGACAGCATGAGGCTGCTGGTAACATCAGGGGAAGAGAATTGCTCATGGTGAGAGTGCAGCTGAGGAAAGAACCAACGATCCAAAACTGTATTTGGTGTGAGGTGAACACTGAGAGTCACAGTGCCATATGGTTCCCTGAGCCGTCTCTCCATGTTTTCCAGGAAAGCACTGCACAAACTGCACTGCCCAAGGAAGGTCACAGTTTTCTTGCTCAGAATATCTGTTTCATACCGATGTCCTTTGTGGCAAAAGAGAACAGTGTTTGTGCCGGCCTCGCTGATCTCTGCCTAGTGTAAGTCTGGCGAGGAAAAAACAGACTATGTCAGGGCTGGGGAATGTGTAAACTCTGTCAGGACAAGCCTTGCTTTAATGACTAAGAGCAGGGTGCTCTTCTTTCCAAGACATGTGAGATTTGTTACAGGTCATACTAGATAGGAGTCTTCTTTCTCCCCTAGATTAGCATCAAAGCCTGTGGATTTAGGCAAGGAAAAGCCATTCCTTATATTTTGATGGATTTGCTACCATACTTAGGGAGCAGTGTAAAGAACAGAGATCTGTATTAGTCAATTAGTTAATTAGTTATTTAGACAGTTAATGAAGACTTGAAAAGAGGAACATCTTCACGCATGAATATGTCATTTGACAAAAACTGGCTATCCAGAAAACTAAAAACATGACTAACTACCTTTGGTTTTCTGCCTTTTGACTGCTGAGAGAAATACAAGTTTCACCGTTACTCACATACTAAGGATTGAAAAGGTTTGAAGGTAAATTCAAGTAATCATTTTCCTTTTTCCAGTGCATTAAGAAAAAAATAACAAAACCTGATATTAGCACCCAAAAGGAAAAATAAAAAATAGCGTGGCAAGGAAATCATCAGAGTATCATCTTCCTTGCTGCCAAAGCATGTGATGTTTTGGCTGGTTTTCTGCCTTCAGCTGAACGTATGACAAACTACTAGGGGAAAAGACCAGCGTGGTTACTGGAAGTCAGGGAAAAAGAAGAGAGTGCATCACCTCTGGAAGGAGGGGAAGATAATTTGGGGGGGGCTATAGGGATGCTGGGAGGTTATGTAGGGAGAAACTTAGAAGGACCAAGCCCCCCTGGAGTTTAATTTGATTACTGCAATTGGCCACTGACCCACATCTGCTGGTAGCCACTCATCTGGACATTTTCTGGGTCTATGCTGGGAATCAAGCATGGGTACTCACTATTCAGTTTCACTTAAAAAGAAAAAAGTTGACAGGAGATTTCTTTCCCAACCAGCCTAGTTCTGAGGAAGCAATTCCTGCAGTTAGGAAACTACCAGGAAACCAGGCTGCCTGAGGAAGGGTGCAGGTGCAACATTCAGGGTAGTTGAGCCTGGGCTTGTCCCCAGGGGCAGCCATGGCTGATGTGTGTTGGTCATGGAAGGAAAGCTTTGAGAACAAACTAACCTGCAAAAACCTGGGGAGGAGACGGCTTTTGTCAATGCCAATGAGGATGTGCAGGATCTCCAAAACAGACAACAACTGGCAAAGGCGCATGACGAGTCCTATGGAGTGAAACGTGTCAGCCAGTGAATCTAAAGGCAAAAGTTAGAGGAAGATTAGAGGATGGGTTTACAGTTAAGGTCTGGAGCAACTGCTGGGTTTGCTTTTATGCTATCATCCCTGGAGATGACAAGAAATAAAGTTCACACAGTACCAAACTTCTGGGTAGCAGAAGAAAAGCTTCAGGGGGTGGAGGAGGCAATCCGCTCAGTGTGTGTGTAGCTCTGACAGAGGCAGGAAGCTGAGAAAATAATTAAATTCCTTACACTCAAAGCATGAGCAAACACTGTGCAGGATGTGTTGGTTTAGAGATACTGCTTTAGGGTATTTCTAAATAGGAGAAAATGTTGAGGAAATGCATAAGGAATTTGTAAACACTAAAAAATGCTGAGTTCCTGCCTGTATCTGCACTGCTGAAAACAAGCAGTCCAGAAAGTAGGCATTTTATATGCCTACGACTGTCCACCATTATAAGTAATTTTAAATTTCCAGTCACTAGTTTTCTATTTTTGTGTCTTAACCCCAGGCAACAGAAAGAGAAATATATTGTAATTTTTTTGGAGACAGAGAGTAATGTGTAACAACCACAAAGATATTCTCTCCCGGTGGCTTCAGTAAGATTAATATTTGCCATAATGACTGGACCGGGTCATTTAAGGTTTATGTCTAATTCAAATGTTACTAGCATGCCACTGAATATTAAAGTTCATTAGCAAAACAAGAGCTTCATTGCCAGTGTGACAAGGGTAGAAGACAGGCACAAGTAATTTGTTCAGTCTTTTTAATCGAGTGCCTTTCTGATTGAATTACAATCCCTGGTATTGGACATACACATGTTCAGAATTTTAACTTTATCTCTAATTTGATATTTCTGTGTGCCTATCACTGCCACTTAAAATGTCCAATGAAAACAGAGAAGGAGCCTTACCTTTTCCAAATGTCATGAACCTGATGATCATATTTGTAAATATCCAAGAATGTCCACAGAATTGCATTAAGTCATACACAAACAGGTACACGTTCATGGTAGAGCTGTGGAAAGTGAAAATAATAAACTATGTGACTTAAAATAGCATTGCAAGAAATTGCACCCTCTTTGGACATGTCAATAAATCAAAGGAAAAGAGCTGAAATTGTGAGCAGCCCTGTGAGAAGGACTTGGGGGTGCTGGGGGATGAAAGGCTGGACATGACCCAGTCATGGGCTCTCCCAGCCCAGAAAGCCAAAGGTGTCCTGGGCTGCATCCAGAGCAGCGTGGCCAGCACAGTCAGGGAGGGGATTCTGCCCCTCTGCTCTGCTCTGCTGAGACCCCACCTGCAGGGCTGCATCCAGCTCTGGGGTCCCAGCATGGGAAGGACATGGACCTGCTGGAGAGAGTTCAGGGGAGGGTCAGAGCACAAGAGAGCAAGATGATCAGAGGGATGGAGCACTTCTCCTGCGAGGAAAGGCTGAGAGAATTGGGACTTCAGCCTGGAGAAGGTTTCAGGATGACCTAATTGTGGCCCTCCAGTACCTGAAGCAAACTTAACAAGGTGAAGACTTTACAAGAGCAGGTAGTGACAGGACAAGGGAGAACGGCTTTAGACTGAAAGAGGGCAGAGTAAGATTAGATATTAAGGAAAGAGTCTTTTCTGTGAAGATGGTGAGACACTGGCACAGGTTCCCAGAGAATCTGTGGATGCCCTGTTCCTGGAAGTGTTCAAGGCCAAAAGAAGGATGGTGTTCTGAGCAGCCTGGACTAGTGGAAGGTGTCCCTGCCCACAGCAAGGGTGTTGGAACTAGAGGAAGCTGAATGGAACTTATCAATTCTCCATGTCCCTTCCAACCCAAAACATTCTTTGATTCTGTGAAATATACACCAAACAGGGTGTGTGTCTCTCAGAGGTCCCAGAACAGAACTCTGTCTAATGGATTAAAGGCTCCCTTTCGTGCTGTACTTAAGATATGTTCAGAAAAATTTCCAGAGTTCCAGCCAATCATGAGGGTGATCTGTGGCCATAAAGGGAAATTTGTGCCTCCAGAGGAAGAAGTATCTAAACAAAGACAGTCTATTAACTTCTGGATTCAAGTTGCACTTAATAAACAAAATCTCCTGTGGAAGAAGACTAACTTTTGCAGCTATTCTAACCTAATTTTCATGGACAGTATGGCTTTTTGCAAAACTTCATAAACTCTAGATATACCTAATTTCCCACAAATGTATTTTCTTCTCGTCTATTCTGAAAAAAGAGGTTTACCTGTCCTCCAGCTGTAAGACTATTTTTTAGGAAATTAACTTGTTAATTTTTTACTAGAATTTATCTTCTGTGTTGGACCTATAAATTTCCTGCCCTAGTAAGTAGTATTCTCATCAAGTAGTGCCTTGATCTTTGTGTTCTTGTGGTGTGCCTCTGTCAAAAAACTTCATTTCATTTGTATCTGTACATTAACAAATGGAATAAATTTCTCTGTTCAAAAATACGTAAATTTGATGAATGCCTATCCTTCATTCCTTGGACCATAAGTAACAATACTTACAGACTTATTTAAATTGATCTAGATAAACTGATCTTCTAAATTTTTATTGTAGGTAAATTTCAGGGAGGCTATAAAAGTGCTTGTCTTCCTCTCTTCCAGTTATGTAGGATGATAGCTATTCACATCATCACTTCTATAGGCACAAAAAGATTTGTGGGAATAAAATATTTCCCAAAAGACATCGTTGTCCTTTGATACTGTAAAAATAAGACATATAAGGACCCAAAACAAAGGAATCTATTCCATATATACCTTCCTTTTGGGAAAAGTAGGATACAGCTGAATTGAACTAAAGTCCAGTGAGATCAATTAATATTTTAACCAAATTCCATCTGTTTTATTACTGAATGACACTTTGTTCCATCTTGTGGTAAGAAGAACTTGAGAAACTACATATTATAAAAAGACAAAAAATTAAGAACATTGTTCTGTGTTACGAAACAGCCTTGTTACTGGATGGATAGGAATTGCTGTATGGAAGTTACAGGAACAGACATGAAAATCTTGAGGCTTTCCAGTCAGCAGCTCCACCACTCCTTTGGTCTGATACTGCTGTGTGGGCATGGCACGGGATGCAAGCTGAGCATACAGCTTCTCTCTTCTGAAGTTTAGTTTGCTACATCTGTCTGTCATCCTCAGAGCCTGTTTTTCAGTGATTTGGTTGTATTTTCCAAACTCTTCCTGCATTGGCTGGCTAGAAAACTGTTGTTTTTGCAGTTCTTAAGGTACTTAATCTTGACTACACAAGGAGTAACATTTGTAAAAACAGCCTCACATTGGTGTTTTCGCAGTGCGGCAGCTGTTGCATATGGGAACACATAATCTTTAAAATATACCAGGAACTGCTGAAATGTGTGCAGACTGCTGACACTAATGGAGGACCCCATATTCCCCAAGGAGTGCAGGGACGAAGTGCTGGGCAGAATGCGGGTGTTCCATGGCAGACAGACCCTGGCCCCAGAGCTGTGGGGGCCTCAGCTCCCTCCCCCACTGAAACTCTCACTGCAAAGAACCAGCCCTGATCTGAGACTGCATCACACTTTTCCAGCCTACTTTGATAATCCCCACACAAAAGGGGATAACCAAGACCAAACAAAGGCTTTTCACAGAAGTGAAGAAATCTGAAGAGACTGAAAGGTGATTTCAGTGTGATAAAGGTGATTTCAGTGTGATAAAAGGAAGCTGAAATGTAACTTTTCACCAAGGTCCTTCTCATCCAAAGGCTGACCTCTTTACCTACAGAAACAGAAGCGGGATGAAGATAACCTATTTCCCTGTCCCAATAGCTCTGTATCACAACACAAAATTCAGGCATCTGCTTCTGTGTGAAATGTGGAGGGCAGAAGAGATTGTCTTTATTTAGATCCCGTGCTCCTATTGGCTCACAGCAGGGATGAGTCCACACTTCACCCCCAGAACTACTTCTGCAGCACTGTTGCAGACAAAACACAGACTATCCATCAGGTAGGGGTTGAGCCCCTGAGCCTGCCTCAGACTTGCTGGCTAGTCTTCCAAACCTCCCTTTGCCACCTTGCTGCCACATGTCTCCCTTGCAGTGTGATTTGGTTTAAGGCGCTCAAGTTTCTTTCATTTGAAGGCATTGTGGGGGAGGGAGGGTGGTCACAGCACGTTTCAGTTCTCTGCCTGCACTGATGACAGGAGGAAGAAACAAACATAGCTCTTGCAGGAGACATGGATCCAGAAGGCTGCATTTGCTGTCTGCTGTTTTAATTGTCAGTTTCACCTTATTTACAATATCCGATTTTATGCCAAATACATTGAAATGCTACGGATGCACTTATCATATATAATATCAGCCTTGCTTAGCTGAAAATTTATCTGCTTTCTCTGTGGGCTCAAAACCCGGAAAACTAGATGACATGTAAGAAATGTCAGAATTAGCACACACAGCAAAGATTTTATCATTTTAGTTGCAAAGCCTGATGCATTTCCTTGGGCAGAAATTTCACAAAGTGTAACTATTGCATTTTATTACTTTCATCACGAAGGTCTTCAGTGTGTCTCTTTGGTAACTATCATCCAAGGAAGCACGGAGGTGGGTGCCCTCAGTGTCTGAGGGGTGCTCAGGACCATGCTCCCCCAGGAGCTAAGGTGACAGCACAGCAGAAGCACCCAGATCAGGCCAGCCCTTGCCCCATGGATGTGTCCCTTGCAGGGGCACAGGACAAAGGCCACACTCAGGATGCTCTCAGTGTTGTCCCACATGGAGGATCCCACCCAGGCCAGCGAGCACAGAGCACTTTCCTGCCCCTTGGGACTCCTGTGCTCTGCTGACCACACATGAGGAACCAGCCCCCACACTGAAACCAGAGAGCAATGTTCCTTTTTCTTTTTTTTTCTCCTCAGCAGGAAGATCTGCTAGAAAATTCCCTCTGCTGACATAGTTTCCTTCTAAGTCACATTAAGTCATGTTGGTCTGAACTTATGTGTCTTCCCCTTCCTAGCCCTGACAAGCTGCAAGCCCTCTAGTTCAGGAAGAAGAGAGCTGCTGAGTACAGCTGCTGTACTTTTCTCCCACATGCCACCCACTGCTTTCTCCCCTCTCCTTTTTGCATTTGAGCGGTCTGTGTCACCTGCACTCAAGAAGCATTACCTGTTGCAGGGTTCGGATATCTCCTGCTGCTCCTGAGCTTTCTCCTTTTTCCTCTCTGCAGCTGCAACAGCTGTTTGTTAGGAGATCACCCCTCCTCTTTCCTCTTACCCCACCCCACGACGTCACCGTGTGTAGCCCTAAGCAGGAACAGCGCTGCACTTCCCGAGAAAGAAGCTTTTGTGCCCAAATATTTGCGCTGCATTTGAACCTCACTCAGCCCAGCCAAGCCAAGCCCAGCCTAGCACAGCTTAACCTCCCTTACCCTAACCTAACCTAGCCTAATCTAATCTAAATTGGTTTCTTGCTGTTATGCCAATCAGCCAGTCTGTAAATCCCACTAACTTATTTCTTAACCATGGGCAATGTTTTGAAAGATTACTGGACAGAAGAAATGTAAAATTATTATGCTTTTTTTTATGCTTAAATCAACAGCACTACAGCAATGCTGTCAACTCCATCAAATGATAAGGAAGGAAGGGAGCACACCCATCCTTTAAATTATTTCAGACAGAGGAAAGAATTTTTCACTTATTATATAGAAATGTGGGGGTTTTCATGCCCCTGTGAAATTTGGGCACTACTTGCAGAGTGAAAATATATGTGCATCCTAGTTTACTTCTGCCCGAGGTGTCTTGGATATCTCAGCATAAGTCAGATGCAGAATACCCAACTTGTTTATAAACTCCCTTCTGCCAATAAGTAAGTTTCACCACAAGCATTCATGTTGAAATCACACCCCACCCTGCAGAGAGATTTGAAATCTGAGGCTCTAAGTGAAGAGCACACTGGAGATGTAATAGGATGTTGTGTGTAGGTCCAAAATGCTGGAGGATAAAATGTCCCTTACTGGGTCCCATCCCTGTTGCAAGTGTCACTGAGCTCCTGGCAGCACCATGCCTGTGGTGTCCTGGAGAGGCATGAAATGCCTCCCTGGCTAGTGAATGATTTCCTGGCAGGCACAGTGGGACACTGTGTGTTCCATGGTTATGTCTCCCACCTGAGACCTGAGCACAAGGGTCATACAGTTACAACTGGCTTTCCTGCCCTACGGCAGCTTACTTTCACTGCTCCAGAATCATCTTTTTCTAGGCTAAAGAATTCCTTTCTTTCTCAGGAGGAAATAATATATCAGTGTTAAATAGAGGGTCAAGAAATCAAACATACCACTGTTGAAAGGCCCACCCATGAGCTGCTTACTCACTCCCCTTTGCAGCTGGACAGAGGAGAGAAAATTTAGCAAACGGTTCATGGGATGAGATAAGGACTGGGAGATTCCCCAGCAAACACCATCATGGGCCAGACAGGCACAACTTAGAGATATGGAGTGAACTTACTGCTAACAAATCAGTGCAGGATAAAGAGAAGAAAAATAAGTCCTTAAAAAACCACCTACCCTCCACCCCTCCCTCCTTGCGAGCTCTACCTCCTATCCAGCTGGCACAAGGAGCCAGGGAATGGGTGTTATGGTCAGTTCATCACCCGTGGCTTCTCCTGCTGCTCAGGGAGAGGAGTCCTTCCCCGGCTGCACTGCAGGGTCTCTCCCATGGGAAACAGTTCACTGAGAGCTCCTCCAGCGTGGCTCCATCTCAGCAGCAGCAGCTCCCTCCAAACTGCTGCAATGTGAGTCCATCCCACAGGCAAGAGTCCTCCCAAAACTGCTGCAGTGTGGGTGGGTCACTCTTCCATGGGAGCAGTCCTCCAAGGACAGGCTGCTCCAGCCTGGCAGCAGGGGCCCTCTCTCCACAAGCCTCCCACAGGATCACAGCCTCCTCCAGGGCACTTGCCTGCTCCAGTGTGGGCTCCTCTGGGGGCTGCAGGTGGATCTCTGCATCCCTGTGGCCCTGCATGGGCACAGCTGCTTCACCATGGGCTGCACCACGGCCTGCAGAGGAATGTGGGCTCCGGTGCCTGGAGCACCTCCTGTCCCTTCTTCTACACTTGGTGTCTGCAGAGTTGTTCTTCTCACACGTTTCCACTCTGCTCTTCTCTGGCCACAGCTACAATGCACAACAACTTTTGGGTTGATTTCTTCTTAAACCTGTTATCACTGAGGCATTACCACCATTTCTAATTGGCCCAACCTTGGCCGTCAGTGCACCCATCTTTGGGGCCACCAGGACTGGCTCTGCCAGACATGGGGAAAGCTTCTGGCAGCTTCTCACAGAAGCCACCCATATAGCCCCTTCTGCCACCAAAACCCCAGGCCATGCAAACCAAATACACAAAGCCACCAGCAAGGGCTTGCAGGCTGGATTCCACTTCGGATCCATGGTGGCGACCACCCCGCCATAGCCTGGTAGGAGGCAGGGGCAGCTGGGGCAGCTGCATTTGGCTGGTGCTGGGGAGGTCCTGCCCACCACTGAAGCACTTTGAGGGCTTTCCTTTGGCAGCATTGTGGCTCTGTTTAGTCAGTGCTCATTTGCTGCTGAAAAAATATCTCCTGGGGTAGTGGCATGTGACAGGAGTGATGTTGTCCTCCAAAGGGAATGATGTTGGTACCTACTTCATGGTGAGGAATGAGGGGCAATGAACAGAGAATCCATTTCAAAGGTGTTCTTCTGACCTGAACTATAATGTTCTTATTGATCCACACATTTGAGTGGCTATGCACTGCAGGGTTGGAGCCAAGGTACAGGGCTCATTAAACAATTGTTGCGCAGATATTCAAGTTCTCCTTTGGGAAACGTAGAATACAATTCTGCCAGTAGCTTGTGGTTGATCTGGCCAGTCAGAACCTATTGCTAGGCCTTAGCACAAAGAACCCTTCTCTAATTTCAAAAGTTTTCCTCCATACAACTTTCATTTGAAAACACACATGAGATCTCTTTAGCTGTGTGATTTGCAGTGGTGTTATTTTAGTGTGATGAATGCAAGAAAGTAACAGGTAAGAGGTTTTATTAGACTAGATAGAGATGAGGACACTTCTAGGGACACAGATTTTGACAGAGGCTTTCATGCTTAAAACATTTAACACTTTTGTATGCTGCAAAGACATTAAGACGAAAGGAAATACCAAATGACAGTGTTGTAACACGTATTAACTGGATGTGAGAACAAGACGGTAAGTCATGGAAAAAAACCCTACCTTTTTATTTGAGAAAATTAACTTCTCCACTCCAACTATTCTCTTGCAGACTAACTTCTGTCTAGAAACTACTTACCCAGCATCCAAAAACTATTTGTATTGCTGTTGCCATCTCTTAAAACAAGCTTTATGACTGTTCCACTTATGATGTTAAGATCAAGTCTCACAGGTTTTTAAAAATCTAAACAGTTTTTAACTGCATTTTGTTTCCCTGCATCATGAGGTAGGGAAAACACATTCTATCTGGGCATGGTGCTTGTGTCAGGGATCTTTGCAAGGAGGTACTTTATGTAGAAAGTTAATGGCAATCCTGAAATGCTTCATGTGATGTGGAAAGAATTTCATTCTCTTCAAACAGGAAACATTACCAGGCTAAAACATCTGTTCCTTTTATGCACAGCTTTGTTTCCAAATCCTTGCTATAAAACCAATATGTAAATGTGTTTTTAAGAAAAGAAAGCATGTGTCTTAAAATTAATTTTCAATGTTCCTGTTAACATTATGTGCCCCTTCCTTTGTTATTAGATTTTTTGGCTTTGTGAATTCAATCCTGCCAGTGGATTATGCTATTTTAAGCACTGGTAAATCACATCTCTGAAATGTGTGCTTAGCTGTAAACACACACTCCCATGCTATTCACCTCAGTTAAAGTAAACCCTAGGCTGCCTGGAGACCATGGGGCTGATGTGGTGCTGCACTGGCCACTCTTACCTTTCACTAGCCAGTGGAGGTTATTTGCACAGTGCTGTATGATGTTTGTGCTGTGTGACCATGACTGCTAGGGAGGAAAGGAAGGCTGTGTGTGGAGGGAGCAGGGGAAGCAAAGTCGTCTTCACTGCAAGCAAGTAATAGGGAAAAGTGTCAGTGTTTTTGTCTGTACTCTCAAGCTGGGCAAAAGAGGAAGCAGCAGCCATGCCATCTTCATGCCTCTCATACCCAGCAGATTTTATAAACTTAGCAGAGACCCTGGCTTGTAAGCAGGTCCTGCCTCACCAGAGCTGACTTGCTGGCATCATCTAACAGAGCGAGTCAGCCCAAAGCTCCTGGCTGCTTTTGGATGAGAAGAGCTGTACTGGGAAAGGCACCCATTGTGCCACAAGGGTCCACCAAACAGAATTTGATCAGGTGAAAAATGACATTTGGAAATGCTTTTGGAGAAAAAAGATGATGCCAGACAGCCTGTTCAACTTTGTGCATTCTTTTGCATTTTGCCGCCTTTCCTGTCCAGACCTCCTCCCAAAATGTCACTTGGAGAAGATGTGACATCTTACCCTCCTTCTCGGAGGGAGCAGGTCAAATGGCCTCTGGATTGACCTGTGTACTCATAACCAGCCCCTCGGCTCCATAGGAATATGCTGGTTCAGGGGATTCGTGATTTTCAAGCACTGATTACAAGCATTGAGTCTACAATATTACCTTAATCCCCAGGCTAAGGTAAACAGAAGAAAGCCACTGACTGTCTTCTCTGCATAGGATCAAAATGCAAATCATTGTGTTTCTGTAGCACAGCTTAATCCTGTTTTTCATTAAAACCTTTCCACATGGAAGCAACTTATTTTTATGATGCAAAGGATGAGTTTTTAGGCTGATTATTATAACCTGGTTTTACTGTTCTTAGGGAATCTGAATCTGCATATTCAGGGATAATATAATCTGGTTTTTTAGGGTAACAATTTTCTATAATTTGTTTTTCTTTCAGGGAGCAGTGTAAATAGTATCTTTCATTTTCTGTTAAAAAGACCTGGCCTTTATCCTTTGTCACGTCCTTCCTTCTCATTCCCAATTAGCCTCTTTCCAGCAGCATGGGAAATTCACAGGTTTTTCTTTGGCGGCAGTGAAAAGATTGACTAACTATCAAAGACATACCCAGTTTTGAAATGAGTCATGTTTCTACAGTATCTGTGCCTCCTAATTCCCTGCTCTCAGTTTTGTTGCTGGATGAGACCCACAACTCCATCAAATATGTTACTACAATAATAGAGGAATTACTGCTAGATGGGCTGGGAGATTTCACTTTATTGAAGTGTTTGTCCTGACCAAGTCTCTTATAATGGAAGTTGTGATGACAGCTTCTGACATTTTCTGGGAATTTAATGGTTTGCAGAAATACTGAACTGTGGGGAACTGGGAAGGAGAGGGAGATGTGCCCAGTTTTTCTTTAAAAATGAATAAACAAATAATCAATCAATCAAACAAACAAACCAAGAAGAAAAAAGAGAAAGCAAACTGAGTATTTAATATCTTGAACTACTTCTAATGATCAGTAATCATGTCCAACATAAATCCTTTTAAAGTACAAGTGAGTAGCCCTGACAGGATTTAATACTTATCACAAGGACAACACTCTGAGTTCTGTGGCAGGCTTATTTTTAACTATTAAAATATTAAAATATTATAATCTCAAGAAAATATCTGTTGTGGCCAATACGAGCTTTCACCATAAGTGGAGACCAGAACAGAGTTCAACTCAACCCAAAGAGACTTTAAAAGAAAGTATGTTAATTAATTACAGAGCAAGCAACATTTTGAAAAATAGTTGAAGTCAAATAGGCTTTATTACTTTATTGAAGAAAAGCTTTCTGTTTTATATAAGGATGTCTGTCAAGATATTTCCTTTCTGGGAATTGTAACACACAGTACTCCAGTTAAATCCAGAGGAAGTTGTGCAGGTTCTGGTCTACCAAGATAAGAAACTTAAGGAATAGCTTAGACAGTAAAAGTTATAGTGAGTAGATGTAACAGTTGGTAACTGGTGTGCAGGGGCCAGATAATGCTATTTGAAATCTCAGTAGCTGATCTCCTAAGTGTGAATTTTGACTTTGCAAATGCACTTCCATGTTTTAGCAGTTATTTTTTAGAAGGGAGTTAATTGTGTTTACTTTTATGTGTTCAAAAGCAGATGATATTATTTGCTTAGAACACTGGATTCCTCACTGATGAAGGTAACATGGTTTTTGGATTCTTACTGTGAGCACTTGGGCTCAGCAAAGTTGGTTCTAGAAAATGCACCAACCTTGCAGCCTCTTGTGTAGAGAACTGAGGCAGGACGCAAATTTCCCTGTGCTCATCTGCTCATCACTTACCATTGCTTCTTCCTCACCTCCACTGAAATCAAACCAGAGAGCTACCAGTTCACATGAGATGGGATCTTCAATTTTGCAGTCATACAGGGAGAAAAATAATTAATTCAGTACACAACTGATGAGGAGCCTGAATGGTTTTTGGAAGCATCATGGGGCTAGCAGTCTGTGGCTGCAGAGGATGGCCACACAGCAGCACTGCATTTTCCCTCAAGTTTGCAGGCTGGGCTGTGATACCAGGAAGGGTGAAGATTGAGAAGAAAGTTTCCTGAGTATGTCATGATGCCAGAAGTGTGGGAAATTTTGGTACAAATAACTCATACCTGCCTGTATAAGGATTAGAAGATCATTGAATGTTAAAAAGCAATCACCTTATTAGAAATTATCAGTTGCAATTTTACTTGATTTGTTCATATTGTTTTGCTTTGCATTAAATTTCTGAAGCAAACTAAATTCATTCTGTCAGTCAACACTGAGAACTGACACTTTCTTTCAGAACTTACTCGGTATCTCTGTCACCCTCATTTCTTGGTCTTCTCTCTGATTGCTCCCTGGAAGAACCCAGTGTTCCTCCACAACGGGGAGGGGGAAAACAGATTAGGGCTGGCCCTTACAAGGGACAGACTGGACTGGAAGGGGTGAGGACCAGCAGGATGTAGCAGTCTGTGGGCATTGTCTTCCCATGAGCAGCAGTCTTCCTGTTCCCTTTTCCTGCCCACACACAGCCCCAGCCTCGGTGTGGGTCTGCCTGCTCCACCAGAGCCACCCCTTCTCCAGAGCTGATCTGAAGGAGAAGTATCAAGGGCTAATCCTGGGTCATTGTTTGGAGTTATTTCCACAGGCTTTTGTCCTGCTTTGGGATTTTCTTCTGGTTTGGGTTTGCTTTTTTTTATTTCCACAATTTAAAAATTAAGTCAGAGCTGATGGAACAAGCCAAACCCATGGACAAAGTGCTCTGAACAGCTGTAGTTGATAGTTGACTGAGCTTTGTGAATCATTTTTTCCAAAATAAAGTCTGGAATAAGCATTTTTCAGTTCTGCTGTAGCTATTCTTAAATTTCATGTGGAAGACAAGGCTTTTGACCCCAGCCCCATAAATCTATGCCAGAAAACTAACTCTGCATTGATGAAAACTTGCCATTTTTGTGTCCCAAAAAGTGCAATGCAGCTGAGTCCAACACAGATAAACAGGGTGCTGTAAGACTAGCCACGAGAACAGCCACGAGAACCGTGACTGGGACTTGTGCTGCACAGCACTGGTGTGGAAAAATTTATGGAGCTTCTTGGCTTACTATCTGTCCCTTCTGGGAAGGATTTTGTTTCATCAATGCTAAATTTTCCACGGGGATTTGAGACTTCACATTTACTGTTTTATTAATTTCCATTTGAAAATAATGTAATGTGTTTGCCTCACCTAGCTTCTAGAAAAATGCTAACTGGAAGAAATACTAGAGGGTTCCAGCTAGCTGGGGGCATAATGCACAGCTCCCCTGGTAACACAATGGCAATGAAATATTACTCCAAAATGTTACAAGGGCAAGATGAAGAGAAATGGTCTTCTGAATCTCCATCTTTCTTACCTTACGCTTAAGAATCCTTACCTTTCTTGAAAGTAAGAATATAACAAAGGCATATTGGCTTGCAGTTTTCTTTTTGTTTTTATTTGTTCTGTGACTATGACTATTACAGGGTCCCCATATTTAAATGTCTTCTAGATAGTGTCTCAATTCAAATAATTTCTGTTGCCTCACAGCTGGCCAAAAAGTAATTGAAATCGAGTGTTTCTTTATGAGCTCCTGTCCATCACCTCTGAGATCTTGTTTTTTTTCAAGAACAGTTAATTTTTCTTTCAGTTCCTTTCTGTGGACCAGTAGCACTTTACTGATAGGCATGTTTATAAAGACCTGAAACACTGTCTTGCCAAAATACATGTACATTCACCCAAAATTCTTACGTTTGTCTCTAATTTCACTTTGCCCTCTAGTGTCCATTCTGATTTTTGCCCTCACTGCAAAATACTGTGTTGATTGAAATACCTCAAAAGAGATTTTTATTTGATGAGGAGATTTTTAAGGACAGCTATGAATTAAAAAGAAAACTTGATGATACAAAACTTTCTGAACAATTAGTGGGCCATAAATGAACATATTCCCATTGCAGACAAGTTAGGCAATAAAAACTGGAATCCCTTGCAAGAGAGCAGCTGAAAAATATTTCATGCTATTTCCAAAAGTAAATAACAGTAAGTTGAAATTTCCATTTCAATAACAGTTTTCTACATTACAATAGCCACCCAAGGACATCAGAACCAGAAGTGTCAGCAAGCTGAATGTAATTTTATTGTACAGGTTTAAAGAAGTACAAAGAACAAACAAGCAACAGAAATGAGATTTGAAACAGTCCCAGGGTGGGTCCATTTCAAGTGCTGTTAGTTATGAAGCAAAGAAATACAAATTGTGTTGTAACATTTGTGGCAGGGTGTCACCAGGTGGAAAAATTACTCTGATAATTTACTTTGGTGTTTTGGTCTTTTTTGTTGTTCTGGATCATGGTGAAGTTGCTAGCTGTTTTTATTTCTGGTATTTCAGCTTTATCCATGAGAGCCATGTCTGCCATCTCTTCTTTACCTTTCATCCATGAGTGGTAGAGAGGAGAGTATGGACACCCTGCAAAAGAGACCTGTGTCATAGATATGACACCTGAGACCCTGTGCACCATCACTGCTGTTCATTCCAGTCAGTTTTTTGCTTAGATAAAATTTTATTATCTTCCCTTTCAATACTTTTTGGAATGGTTGGAGATCAGAAAAAGCTTTAAAGTTGTTCTTTACCTGATGCTTAAACCAACCTCTGGCAATTTCAGCCCTCCAGGACTAACACCACCCTCTTTTGGGATCCACAGACATGCTCACTCCTCCACATAATTATGCCAGATCCAGAAGCCTGTGCCAAATGTACAACAGGATGGCCACAGACAGATGTTTGTTTGGGTTTTTTATAAAGTTTTTAGGGTTTTACCAAATTTTAAACTCTATTCTTTGGGTAGAAGAGACTTGATATGCCTCTGTTCCCCTCACAGCAGGTGATTAGGAAAAGCACACTTTGAAATGGAGTTACCCAGGGACAGTTTCCCAAGGGTAAATCCAGGCCCAGTTTTATTGCAAGCCCTTTTAAGGAATTTGACTATATTGTAATTATTACTGAAGGCTGTGTGGTTTGGAGGGGGAATTAATTGGAGGGCTATACATCGATATGGTTCAATTTGTGAGCAAAGGGAAAGAGGTATATTTCAGGCAGCAATAAAGCACCGCACTGGGCAGTGGTGTTGGAGGTTGCAGTAGCCAGGATGAATATGCCCATGAGCAAGTAGAATGTGCCTCAGACAGATGTGGGTACTTTGACATAGAAAAGTTACTTCAAATAACCTTATGAAAAAAATTGAAGTGAATTGGAAACACTGCAGGAAGGAATAAAACCCTTGCCCCTCAAACAGTTAGAGGCAATATATTTCAATTAAAAGTAACACTGTCCAACTGGGAAGTTACTTCAAAAGCCATAACTACTGCAAAAAATGTACTGTGTAGACAAATCTTTCTAGAATTACTTTATATCTTTGAACAAAGCAAAGGCTAGAATTACTCAAATGTAAAAATTTACTTGCTCTGAAAAGAGGATACAAACTCTCAAAGAAAAATGCATATTCTCAACCTAAGTCAGGCTCACTTAAATAAGCAGTGTACTACTTTATCTTTGATGTAGTCTGCATGCAGGTTAAATAGAGATGGAAGGTAGCTGTATGTTTTCTCTACATGCAGGTGAAATAGAGATGGAAGGTAGCTGTATGTTTTCTCAGCAGAAAACACCTTAAGATGTCACTATCTGTCAAAGGCTGCAATATCTTCCTAGGGAGTAACTCACTGAAAATTCTTATGGATTAATTTATAGGTAGAGTAGACAGCTTACTTATCAAAGAAATAAACTACATTACATTGAATAATGCATTACATTTGCAAAATTAATTTATAATTAATTTAAGCATAATTTAAATACAATAAAAATTAAGTAGAGCACTGCCACAAGAGAGATCCTAGAACAAATAGTAAATATTATTTATAATATTTGATTAATAATATTATAAATTATGTGAGGTTAAAATCTTTGTACCTTAGTTTTTAAGCTTCCTTATCACCTTATCAATCAGTTGGAGACATCTCCTCATTTCTGCGCGGCTGATCTCCCAAGAGCACAGGTTGTGTTGTTTATCTTCAAGAAAACAGTCTATTTTTTGGAAGTACTTTTTCAATTTCAGCCTGCTGACTTCTTTACTATGACAGTGCTGGGTGTGCTTTTTGATTACACAAGCCTCCAACTGCTCTGTTTGCAGATAAAGTGCATTTTGGAACTGATCCAGTACTGTTTGATCCCAAGCAGCTAGAGTCAGATTTTTGCTGAAGATATAGAAGATATGTTGGAAGATCTCTTCAATGGCAACTCCAACAGTCTCCTTCTGCCTGGGCTGCAGAACCTGGGTAGGAAATCTGAAGGACATTTTCTCTCTTAGACATTGCTGGGGAAACTCTTTTCCCATTTTATCCAGGAGTCGCAGGCTGCTCTCGATCACTTTTCTTTGCTGCAGAGGGAGGTGGTTGCACTGAAGACTGGAGATGAGCGTGGTGCTTGACAGTATGAGGCCAATTTGTATCAAGCCAAAAGCATCCATGATAAGGACAAGCTCTAATGTTCCTTCTTTCCTGTGTATAAATTCTGAGTGCTATGCTGGTTGCTTTGAAGTTATTTGTAGACTCCCATTTCTTCAAAATCTTGACATTTAATTATTCTGTAGGAGAAGTTTTCTTTCATCATTTGTTGGTTTTTAAGGTTTTCCCCCCTGTGCATACTTTTGCAACACTTTCATTTTCTGCTTTATGACTTCATAGTATTTGTTTTGTTTTGTTTTGCTACTTTGTTCTTTTTTTCAGATGGACATTAGAATTTTTATATATGTGTTGGATTATTTATTGTCTTTACAAGTAAAATTCTATAGGATGCATAATGAGAATCCAAAATAAGGAGTTACAGAAGCTCTTGTTTTCTTAATATTCTAGGAGTGGAAGAATATGCTGAAATAAAGTAATATTTTCAATGATTGGTCAGGGACCTGCTGAATACTACTGCCATCTTGTCTCCTATAGTATGATTTATACTTCTAAGCTTCCATTAAGCTTTTTCTACCTATGTTCTTTCAGGAAAAATGTTAATTTCTCCTCGCTTTTATTTCTTATGGATACATGTCATTAGAATGTGTCTGTGTGTGAATAAAAATGTGTATTAATATGTGGGTTTTGATACATAAACACTGCTAATTAAATAAAGCCTTGATCTCACTTAGACACAATAAAGACCTTGCAAATACAAACACATTAACATGAGAAGAAGTTAGGTATTTGAATGAAATATTCTTTTTCCCTCACATGAGCAATAATTAATATCAATGCCAATTGAGTACAGGTCTGAATTCTGACACTAAATGGGAAGAGAATGAATAGGGAGGACAAAAAATACAATTCAGGCATTTGCTTTCCCATGCCATGTAATGGAGGCAGTTATGACTATCACAGTACTTTGGGATATCTGGCTCCTGGTTTTGATTGTATTTTGGTGAAAGCTAATCTTGAACTGCCATTCTGTTGTCCCCCCTGTCTCCTGTAAATATATATGTGGTTAGAAAGGCAACAGTCTGTAAGTCATATGGTCTGGATGAAGAGGTCAGATAAACTGGTTTTTTAGTCTGAGACCTGGCCGTGTATTTTTTGTATAAAACTTAAAGAAGACTGGCAGAAAATAAATCCCCTTGGTTCCTAGGTGGTCCCCAGAGATCAGAGGGGCTAGGTGCAGCTGATTGGAACTAACTTGTCACTCAGAGTCCAGACACACTGAATGAGAACCTAGAGACAGCAAGGGTGTGAGTTACACTGTAAATCTGGTCTGGTCTCATTTGCAATCACAGAGTCACAAATGGCGCATTTTTATGATTCAACACAGTCTGGTTGGCTTGAATAAGAACTTTCAAACCCAGATTCACCAGTAGTTCAGTTATTTAAGTTACAACTTCTTGTTGTATTTCCAGAGATAGATTTACTAGACATGAAAAATTGTATAGTGCTATGTGCAAGTGTTCCCAGGTGTACTCTGACACAGTTGGGGATCAAATCTTGCCAAGAGGTTTCCCTGCTCTGGGGAGGAGAGATGATTGAGCCCATTGACTTGTCTGCAAGGCACTCATGTTCTCATCCTCTGCCATGAAGGATTTCAAGTACCAGTTTATACATGTGGGAGAAGTGACTGTGAGACTGCAGCCAAATATGGTTTCTGCCAGCATGAATGTGCAGCCAGTTAATGAAGAGTACAGAGAGAGATTACAAAATCATGGGTCTTGTGCAAGGGTGGAACACAACACAACAGGGACACCTTGGTGTCACTCCCGTTTTCACCTGGCCAGGTGCAGCAGTAAGGGTCAGCTACAATCCTCCTGATGAGCCACAGTCATTCCTTCGTGACATATCTCATGGCTCTCAGCCTCCTTCCTACAGGATTTTTGTTCTGTTCTTGCACCCACTGCTATGTGGTTGGCTTCATTCCCAGTCTGGTAGTCACTCCAAGCAGATTGATGATACCGTTTTAGAGCTCCCTTCATGTTCAGCATGTAGGTATTTGGGAGGCTTTAAAAAGTTGCTTAAGCAAACTTGGACTGGATGTACTGCCAGTGTAAGGAAAAATGCATCCTCTATCACCTATGACAACAAAGAGTAACATCAACCAGAGTGGGATGCAAGAAGTGTAACATGAGATGTTGAAATGTTTTCACTTACTGGGATTATTTATTACTTTGGAAAACAGAAGTGCATCAGAAATCAGTATAAAACGTATGTACTTCAGGAAAATTATTCCTTAATGATGCAACAATTTCCATAAATTATACACAAATATTTTTCCAAAACCATTATATGAGTTTAATCCTTCTAGTGATCTGAACAGATAAACTTCATGATATTTATTATATCTTCCAGGCACACAAGTTCTTTCTTTCCTCTTGCAAAATAGTTTTGTCCAGGTTTCCTTCTTAGTGAAGATCTGAGGACACCATACTGAGTGTCACAGAAGAAAAATAGAAGATGGTCTCTTCCCTATTTCTTAAGAAGATGTGGTAGGTCCAGGTGTTTTATTCTCTTGTCTGTCTTAACATGTTGCCTACATTTTCTCATAGAACAGTTACACTTGACTTAGTCCACCAGGGGTTGGTTTCTGTTTGATTTTGTTTGTCTATGTGTGTTTGTCTAGTAACAACAAATTGTTCCTCCACAGTCAGACAGTTTCTTGATTATTGCACTTAGCAAAGCATAGTGACATTGCACGATTCAGGACACAATCTACTCTAATCATCTACCTTCACTGCTTCATTCAGGAACAAACAATTCATTAAAAGTAATGACTGGAAGGAGTAACTGAGATACAAAGCTGCGGTACAGATTGCTGTTTATTTCTCTGCCTGTGGGTGAAGCACAGACCAACCACTCTAAGCTAGAATTAAATGAGGGAAAGAGTTGACAAAACACAGCTGTGTCTCCAAATAGACCTAACAGATCGTTACTTTGGAAAGGTTATCTAGTCTTCAATTCACATAAAAGATTTGCTCCTAAAAGATCATCTAGCTATAGATGTATTCATTACAGGAAGCATATGCCCAATTTTGTCTTTCTAACATCTTGAAAGGGCTGTAAATTACTTCTCTAATGAAACTTTATATTATATTTTATAACACAATAGAGAAATTAAATTAATATTTGCTATCCAGGGGTTCTTTTATCTCAGGCACCAAGGCAAATGGAAAGTCTAAATTCAAACTGTGTATAGGATGGCAAATGGAGCATTGAGACAGAACATTCCTACAAAATGGTCATCTTTTGATCTCTTATAACTACCCTGTGTTGAACCATTTAATCTGTTCTAGATTTCAGTTTCTTTTCTCCATTCAGAAAACACAAAACACACTGATTTTAACAAGTCCATATGTAGCAAAGGAGTTGGAGTAGGTTTGGCTTGGCACAAGACAGCTTCCTCCCCATCTAGCTTGACCCTGACCATGTTAGAAGAAAATATTTTTTCATTATGCTTTCCAAACAGCTATGTGTGCCAGTCTTCTCCCTTATAGGTGATGGAGTGGCTTGGGTTGGAAGCCTGGGGGAGCTGGGGGTGTTCATCCTGGAGGAAAGGAGGCTTGGGGGTGACCTCATTGCTCTCTGCACTGCCTGAAGGAAGGGTGCGGCCAGGTGGGGGAATCAGCCTTTTCTAGGGACAGGGCGAGAGGACACAGCCTCAGGTTCAGGTTGGACATTAGGAAGAATTTCTTCATGGAAAGGGTTGTTAAGCATTGAAATGGACTGCTCAGGCAGGTGGCAAAATCACCATCCCTGGTGATTTCAAGAAATAACTGGATGGCAACCTTGATGCCATGCTCTAGATGACAAGATGGTGTTTGGTCAAAGGTTGGACTCAATGATCTCAGAGATTTTTTACAATGTACCTGATTCTGTGATCCTGTGATCATCTAGTTCCAACTCTCCTTGCTGTGGGCAAGGAAGCCTTGCACTTGACTAGGTTGCTCAGAGCTCCATCCAGGCTAGCCTTGAGCACTGCTGGGGATGTGCCATCCACAGCTTCTCTGAGAAGCCTGTTCCAGTGCCCCACCATGCTCACAGTAATGACTTTCTTCCTAGTATCTAATCTAAAATTACCCTCCTTCCATCTAAAGCCACTGCCCCTTGTCCAACAGCCTACCACTACCTATCCTTGTCAAAAGTCCCTCTCCAGCTTCTCCAGACTTCCTTTAGGGGTAGGAGAGTGCTGTAAGGTCACCCCAAAGTCTTCTCCAGGCTGAGCAACCACAGCTGCCTCAGCCTTTCTTCATAGGAGCATTGTCCCATCCCTCTAATCATCTTCATGGCCTCCTCTGGACTCTCTCCATCAGTTCCATGTCCTTCCTGTGCTGGGACCCCAGAGCTGGATGCAGCCCTGCAGGTGGGGTCTCAGCAGGGCAGAGCAGAGGGGCAGAATCCCCTCCCTGGCCCTGCTGCCCACCTGCTTTGGATGCAGCCCAGGACACATCTGGCTGTCTGGGCTTCAAGCACACACTGTTACCTCATATTCAAGTTTTCTGCCACAAGAATTCACAAATCCTCCCTCTGCTGAGATATTTTCAATGAGTTCACTTCCCACTCTGTACTCCATCTGGGATTGCCCTATTGCATGTGCAGCACCTTGCACTTGGATTTGTAAAACCACAAATAGGGTGGTTCAACAAATCCAAGTGCAAGAGTAGGGTGTAGGGTTCTTGAGGGCCCACTTCTCAGGTTTGTCCAGTTTCCTCTGGATGGCACCGCATCCTTTTGCTTTTGTGTCACGTGCATCGCTCAGTTTCATGTCATCTGCAAACCTGCTGAGCAGCACTCAATCCTCACTGACTATGTCATTTGTAAAGATCCTGTCTTCCAGCTCAGAGGGCCGAGGGCAACTGCTCTTACTATTCAAAACTGAGGCAAAAAAGGCATTCAGTAGTTCAGCCCTTTCCTCATCACTTGTCAGTGTTTCCCCATGAATCCAATAAAGCTCCGCCTCTTCATCCTGGTTGAGGTGGATGATCCCTGAGTGAGTGGGGGCCGGGAAGCGGGCGAGGGAGCTGCGAGCCCGCCGCAGCAGGTCCCGCGGGCCCGTCCCGGTTGCGCACCGCGGGGCTGCGGCCGGAAGCCGGGAGGCTCGGCCGGAGCCTTCAGGGGCCGCCAGCACCTCCCGCCGTCCGCTGCCGGCGCCGGACGGGCGTGCCCGCCCCGGGAGGGCCCCGGCTACCGCAATAACCCGCCGTACGGACCGAGCTCGAACAGCTTCTCTTAGGAGAGCGACCCCTCATCTCTGCCATATCGCATTTAAATCCATGTATGTCATGTGTTCTTTATATCACACATTTACATTATATTGGTATTCTCTTTATCAATGATCTGGGAAGGGATCAAGTGCCCCCTCAGTCGGGAGACTTGGCGTCACTCACCCAGTTTGTGGGGGACACCAAGCTGGGCGTGTGTTGATCTTCTCGAGGGTAGAAAGGCTCAGCAGAGGGCTCTGGACAGGCTGGATCGATGGGCCAAGGCCAACGGTGTGAGGTTTAACACGATGAAGTGTCAGGGCCTGCCCTCGTGGATGAATACCCCTCATGTTGGGTCACAACGACCCAACAGCAGTGCCACAGGCTGCGGACAGAGTGGCTGGAAAATTGCCCAGCAGAAAAAGGGGGGCTGGTCAACAGCAGCTGAACGTGGGCCAGCTGTGCCCAGGTGGCCAAGGAGGCCAAGGACATCCTGGCCTGTGTCAGCAATAGTGAGGCCAGCAGGAGCAGATAAGGGATTGTCCCCCTGTCCTTGGCACTGCTGAGGCCAGACCTCAAGTGCTGTGCTCAGTTCTGGGCACGCCACTTCAGGACAGACTGAGGTGGTGGAGGTCCAGAGAAGGGCAATGGAGCAGGTGAAGGGTCTGGAGCACAAGTCCTGTGAGAAGCAGCTGGCGGTGTTTAGCCTGGAGAAAATGAGGCTCAGGGGCTCTCTACAAAGGAGGTTGGTAGAGAGGTGGGGGTCAGTCTCTTCTCCCAGGTAACAAGTGATAGGACTAGAGGAAATGGGCTCAAGTTGCACCAGGGGAGGTTTATACTGAGTATTAGGAAAAATCTGATCATAGAAATAGCTGTCAGGCATTAGAACTGCCCAAGTGAAGTGGTTGAGTCACCATCTTTGTAGGAATTTAAAAGACATGCAGGTGTAGCATGGACATAGTTCAGTGGTGGATTTGGTACTGTTCAGTTTATGGCTGGACTTGATGATCCTGGAGGTCTTCTCTAAACCAAATTATTCTAATCTGAGCAGCACATATTTCCTTATCCTATTGCTTCAACAAGAAAATTCTACCTTTTCTAAGAGTGTGTTACAGAATCATGAACTTTCTGAGTTGGAAGGGAGCCACAAGGATCAGTGAGTCCAGCTCCTGGCCCTGCACAGGACCATCCCCAAGGGTCACACCATGTACCTGAGAGCATTGTCCCAGTCCTTCTTGAACTCTGTCAGGCTGGGGCTGTGACTACAGCCCTGGGGAGCTGCTCCAGGCAGTGTTCAACCACCCTCCCAGTGAAGAACATTGTCCTAATATACAGTATAATGGTTACAGGTTGGAAGGCACTTTATTTTTAGAAGAGCATTAGAAAACCATCTTTCATATTGTATGATCAAAACAAATTTTTCTTTATGCCACCTTGAAGAATTTTATTGTATAAGGCTAAAGAACAGAGGGGAGGTAGAACTTAATATTCTAGAAGTAAGTCCCTTGCAGAACTCCATAGTTTTGCACCAGTTTTCAAATCACAGCAGATTTTAAAATGATGTTCAGAAAAGTGTGAAGCACATCAGTAGTGATGTTTCCCAGTTACTTGAACAGAAGGAGAGGAGACCCTGAACTGAAACAGTGTACTGATGGAAGTCAGCAATTCTAGACTAATACTGTTGAAAAAAAAATGAGATACCAAGGTTTGTCTAGAATATATACTTTATTATTTGCAGTCTGTGTAAATTTTAATATGTGACTGAATTTTCTACACCATTTTCTCTGTTTAAGCACATCCTGGTCTTTTCCAACCACCCAGTCAATTGCACCTTTAATATGTACAGTCAGTACTTATGAATATTGCATATGCATCTATGAACTTAGAAAAATAACATGCAAGGAAAATTGTTACCTTGAAACTGATAAAAAACAAAGATAGGTAAAACAGTCAATCCCCTTTTTAGTGTGTTATGGCTTTGCACCAAGTATCAGATGTCAAAACAAACAGCTTCAGATGCTTCTTGTTAAAGGCACTTACTGTTCTTCAAATACACTTTCACATTTAGTTCTATTGCATTAGAAGTGTATCTCTGGGATCATACTTTTATAACACAGCAGAACAGTCCAAAAAGGCAGCATTAATAAAAAGGAAAAAGGGGGGCTTATATTAAAATATGAAAATGCCAAGAATTAACACAAACTTTAAGGATTTGGTCCTTATAAAACAGGCAACAGCATTCAGGCAATAGTGATTTCTTTTCATAGACACTGACAAAATAATATCCCCAAAAAATGAACTCTTCCAGTTCCAGTGTATAGATATGTCTGAGTTGAGTAGCGTACCCTCTAACACCACCCCCAGTAAAAACACAGCTTTTCAAGACTATTCACTGTCCCGCTTTGGCTGTGAAGGAAGAAACCTCAGAAGAGTGTTAGACATGGACACACTAGCAAGCCTACAATTCTGTGTCTCTGTATCTGGATGGCTGTCCATAATAGCCCTTCTTAGAGTGGTCTGCCAGCTGCCGGCGGTACTCCTCCTCCTCCTCCTCCACATCGCTGCCGTAACCCACGCGGTTCTCCAGGTAAGGTCTCACAGGAGCCTTCTGGGGTTCTGGAGGCCTGGAGCTAAAGCAGCAGAACATGCAAAGAGAAAAGAGATCATGTCTACTCCCATTATGAAAAAACGAAAATTAGTTGTGCTTAATATCTGCTTTATGGCCACATACAGCATAGAAAGGCAGATGGAGCAAATGAAACCCCTTCTAGCCAATAAAAAACTGCATGACTGTAGTAAACCTATCTGGAGAAGCATCTTATTTCCATCAAGCTGGAGGATGATGCTCAGATTTTATGTACTCAACCTACCTGGAAAAATACCAAAATTCAAAATTTAAACTGGACACACAGAGACATGAATAGCTTCAGAGTACTCTGTTCCCTGAGCAGAGAGGCGTCCAGCCTTGCTACAACCCCAACTGACATCGCCCTTAATTAGCTGTGCACAAAATTTTTTCTATGCATCCTTCTTCTTTGGCATCCTCAGTCTTCTGTCTCAAAGTCCAAAGACTTCTTATGTGACATTTCTTAAATTGGTAGCCTTTTCTATCACAGCTCTCACTAAGGCACTTAGCCTTAAAAGTGGGCAGAAAAAACCCACACATTTGCCTTTTATACACTACGGTGCTACACGTTTGATGTGACATTAAGCAGATATAGAAAAATAGAATCTGTCAAGGCAGGGTATTTCCTCAGTTTCAAACCCATGATTTTTGCAACCCCTACTCTGGAAGAAAAGGATGGTATTCTCCTTACATCTTTCTCACAGGGATTAAATACTTCTAAGCCAATCATTAACACTCCTGTAAAAAGCCAACAACACTGATTTCTACATGTAAGCACACACTGCAAACATGGTGAAAGACTAATTTGCATTACTTTTATAAAGCTTCCAATGCTATATAAAAAAGAATGCTATTCTGAACCTGCCAAGAAATCTAGAAAACACCAGTTTTCCAACTTTGAATTTTAGATTATTTACTGTGACATCAAAGCATTTGACTCACTAGGAAAAAAATGTTCCATTTCTATTGGCTATTGCTAAGATACAAGAAAAAACTAAGACTCCTGAAGAGCAGAAGACAAAATCCATCATGCAGTGCTCTTGCATAGGTGTAAATTCCTAGAAATGTGCAGTGTGTAGGGTAAGATAATGCAGTGGTTGATCCATCCAGGACTTACTGAATTTTAATGAAAGACTACTTTCATGAGATTTGATGGGTCACCTGTATCAACTTTCATCCTTAGCTTACCTAGCCACACTACATATCTGTAAAGAAGAAGCATTTAAGCAATTAAGTGTTATTAGAACAGCATGTATTTGTTAGGATAGACAGTCATCAAATATCTAGCATGGGTAGAAGGGACACCAGAGGACATGAATGCAGGCCAGCTTCTGTAATACTGACTGGGGCAAAAAACTGTGTCTGCAAATATTTCAGTGAAACAATACAGTGTTTCTTCCCAGATGACTCAAATACTATAAATGAACTAAAAGAAAAAAAGTCCTATATGAATTCACTGAAGAGTTCACTAAAATTCTGCCCCACCTTTATGGTAATCTTTGAGGCATCACAACAAAATGACACACCAAGGCAGGATGACTTGAATGAACAAAAAACTGGCAAGATCAGTTTTCCTCCTGCCAGCAAAGTCCAGAATCAAGACAGAATGTTTGGAACTGGATACACCTTACCTCATGGGCTGGGGCCAGCTCTGTTCTGACTTCTGTGTTTTGACAGGGACAGCATAAATATCCGGATGCTTTTGGGCTATTTCAAGCTTTAGAAGAAAGTAGAAGAAAATAATTGTTCTTTTTTGATCTTATATTTGGATCTAGGATCTAGCAGGACACTGCTACATCTGAAATAATTAAAGCACAAATTGGTAATATCCTATTGATATTCCTACAATCATATAATCTTTTGCTAGAGTACTAATTCAAAGCACACTTGAGAACAATGGATTGCCAAAAGCAACAGGATTATTATTAGAAGTCAGGTTTTTATAGTTACAACGGGAAACCTTAAAATATGGCCTCTTTTTATACACAAATACACACAATGAGCGAGAGTATGTCTCTGCATGTGGTTTCACAAACTTCTCCCTCCATAAGCAACACAATGCAAAGGGCATGATATTAGTTTCCAGAACTTTGGTGGTTCTACAGGCTGCAAAGCACAGGAGGGGGGAAGGCATCTCTGCATACCCTGGCATTCTGGGCCTCTTGTAGCTCTTGCATTCTTTGCATCCTCGCCTTGTGATCCATCTCCTCAAATATTTTTACTTTCCTCAGTACTGATTTTGGAGTATTTTCTTGTTCGCTTCCTTCCTCTTCCAACTTTGCCTCTTCCTGCTCCTCCTCTGCAGGCAGGACTGCTGGCTGAGAGTTTCTCAGAATGGGACGCCCAAAGGCAGGTTTCACAGAAACAGGTGGTGGTGGAGGTTTAGCTGATACACTGGAAGTCTCACTGCTGACAGCAACATTACTCAGCTTGGAGTCATAGTTCTTGGGGAAGTCATATGGGTCCTCTCTGTTTTGTAACTTCCCCTGCAAGTATAAAACCCACAAAGTTTACATCAGCAACTGTACAATTTTAGCTTCAAAAGAAGGCTTTAACCTGAAAGTAGTCACTTTGCCTATGTATTTATCAGGGTCAATCTTCGTATGATGTAACACTTCAAAGATGTTTGAACTGCTGCAACATTTTGGGCATATGCTCAGAGACTACACATCAGCCTATGACATTTAGACTTTACTGACATTTGTTTGTCCTATTTGTTGAGGGTTACCAGAACTACCTGTGTTAGAGCACAGCACAGAGAAAACTGATGCCCCAAATAATTTTTCACTACTGCTTAACATGAAGTATCATGACCTAAAACTTAGAAGTGCACAGAACCCAATGTTTTATATTCAGCTTTTGTTTTCACTGTGTATGTCCTCCTCTGCCCTATCTTCATTGTCAAGGCACACTTAGGCTGTAATTTGAATATTTTAGAGTATATGACCTATTTTTTTTTCCCTCTTGCTTAATTCCTGAGCAAACAGTTGACAGAAACTTCTAGTGATGGTCAGGTGGTAGAGTCTGATTTTGTGCTTCACTGTAATAGCCATGAGATATGTTTTTCTGGGTGATTAGCCTACTTTTGATCTTGCCGAGCTAAAAAAGTGCCTCGAAGTTTGCTAGTAGATACAAAAAGGAGTTTACTTTCTTATTCCATATTAGAGATCGCACGTATTTGAGAAGAACTGTTATCCAATAAGTCTTCTTTCTGCTTGATCCTGCAACACTTTCAGTCATTTCTTCTGTCCACACTTAAAATGTTTTCTAGTCTCTGACCATTTCTACTCTCTTTCCAATCTGCCACCCTGGAGAGCTCTCCAGAAAGAGGATGTTAGTACTCAAATTTTTTTAGTATACAAATTTACCTTAGGTGGTTCAGGCTTGAATGCTGGAGGTGGACTTGGTTCTCTAAGGATCTCCCTGCTACCAGCTTTTCTCAACTGAGCCCTTGGTTCTGGAGTAAACTTTTTTAAACTCTGTGAAAGAAAGAGATAAAATCACTGCAGTAGCCAGTAATTCAACCATCTTTCCTCTCTCTCAATTTTACAATTTTGGGAACAGTAACCAGGAGTCAAAGGATTGCCAGCAATCTGACTACAGTCACTGCAAATGTAATTGAAAAGTTCAAGGTCATGAGACATCATCAAGAAATCTATAAATTTAGGCAGAAAAGCAGAGCTGTTATTATTTTCCTCTTCATAGTGTAGATCTAAAACACTATCAGAAGCAAGGTAAAGCTGCTGTTTAAAAAAATTCTCTGATTTTTAAGCCATACATAAAGGGTTTTCAGAAAGCCCAAAGTTCAGGCTTACCGAAAAATCCAATCAATCATCTCACCTCCTCGTGATGCACAGGTTCAGAGGATCGGCTAACAGATGAAATCCTTGGCTCTTCCAAAGTCTCATCAAGTTCATTGTCAGTGTATGCACCACCTTCTCCATCTGTATCCTCCAGGTCACTGATCAGCCGGCTGTCACAGCTCAAATAGTCAGCACCCATGGCAGTAAGGTAAGACATACGATCATCTGCGTCATCTTCCATGCCATCCATCTAGGGGAACGCCAGTAAGAAGGAAGGAAAAAGCTTAAACAGAACTCCAGTTAAGACTCAACATCAGGCCAAACAGCGCAGGCTCAACATCAGTCAGCCCTTAGGAATGACTTCATGGAACTGAAAGAAACTAATGCGGAATCGCAATGAAAAGCCCTGTGGAAGTTCATCCCTCATCATCATTCTCCCCTAGCCCAGCACTAGTGATGAAAGCTCCAAAGTGTTACAGATAGAATAATAAATTTTTTTAGTTAAAGACATACATCAACTGACTATTTGTCTAGCCTATTGGCCACTGGCAAATGAAATTCTGAGGAATTTTTACTGGCAAGAGATACTTTGAAACATGTGTATAGCTTCAGAGAGTATGGACTGACTGCTTACCTTTCCTTCCGATACCCACACTGCTTCTCCTTGCTGTTGCTGAATTGTATCCTTCAGGCTACCATACCAGCTATCATTGGCCGAATTCAAATTAATGGTTGCTGTCAAAATGGAAGGAAAAGGTGTATGTAACACAGTAAATGCAATCCTTTATCCATTCTTTGCTGTTTAACACTTTTTGGTTTAGGTATGTGGGAATGTTAAACAGCCACTTCATTTAGATCATTGACAAAAGCATGGTATTCTTGCTTTATTTTTGGTCCATTTCTAGGCTTATTAAATCATTTATCTTTTAATGGCAGTACACCAGCGCACAATTTCTTTTCCATTAGAATTTGGCAGAACAAGGAACTTTGAAAGAAGTCAAGGAAGGCATTACTCATGACCACACCTTCACACTCTTTTAGTTCCAGCCTGCATGAGTTAATATGCAGAGTAATAAGTAGATGTCTCGAGACTTACACAGTCCCATCCACTCCTCTCTTAGTCAGCAGGTTAAACAAACATTCTTCCTTACCTGTAAAGAGGTGGGAGCAAGTTTTCTTCAGTTTGTTTGCTTGCTCATAAAGTTTTCTTGAGCTCTTGTTTGATGTAGGACATAGCCTTTGTCTCATGGTCTTCACACCCTGTTTACTGTCTGGGTTAAAGAAGACCACAATTGGAAACCACTGGGTGTAATTTAGTAGGTCCACTGCTTTAGGAGTGACATCCAACAGAGCATGTTTATCCTGTTAAGAAGAAAGGCCAGTCAATGTGATGCATGTGGGAACAAGTGGAGGTGACTGGAACATGGGATCCTAAGAACACCAGGATATTTGTACCCAAATAAGAGCACAACTTGTGGAATGTTTTCCCACAGTTATACTATGTTAAGAGCAAGAAGAGCACTGCATGACCGTAAATGCCTCTGGCAAATTCAGAAAGCATATAGTAAAACAGATTCTCCTCTGTCCAAATTTAGAATGGACTTGAGAAGGAAAATGTAATTTCTAATATGAGGTTCAAAGCTATAAAAATTACTAAAATTGCTGTTGAACAACTTCTAAACAGTTTTATCATTAAGCTTATTACAGATTTAGATGCAGTGAAAATTTGAGTACGCTGAAAGTTCCAGGAGCAAACAAATCAAACACCATGCCTTTGAGCATAAGCAGTTTTCAGAGGAATGGCCTACCTGCTCAATGATTTGCCTCACAGTGTTCAATCGCACTACCCCAGTTGACTTCTCCGAACCTGCATCTCTGGGTTCTGTCTCTGCAAAGACAACATTTTAGCTTATCTAGAGTGGCCAGGCAGCTGTGATTATTAAGTTATCCGTTCTCTCAGTTAAGGATGAAAAAGACACTAAGAGGACAACTTACTTGCTGTCTGGTACAGGTGAGGCAAATCATTTGACAACTTCTCCATAGCGACATCTGCAATAGGGCCAAATATCACAACAGGTCTCTTAAAACCAGCTGAAAGAAAAATATGTGGAGAGAAGAGAAATCCGGTAAGACTGGTTTTATATATAAAAGACAAGACCTTCAGTTACTATACAAAGTTGAAGTTATTAAAAATATATTTTAAAAAAACTATTTCTCAGAAGTTTGTGCAACAGCATAATAAATTACTTTTACCAGCTGAGAAAGAGACTGTTTCATTAACAGCTTTCTTATTCCTTCTAGTGGAATTGAATTTAGAATATTTTACATCTGAAAATGTACAGATCTTCATTTATATTTCCATCCATCAAAATTCATGAACCTTGACACAGTGGGCTTTGTGTGAATAAAGACACAAATGATAAACCTACTGCAATGCAGCTTTGAGAAGCAAAGAAATGTAAAACTATGTTACTGCTCATGTCAAAGCAAGTGAAAACACAGTCCTCAGAGTAAATGGGGGAATGCCATTACCCAAAGTCTTCATCGTGGCATCTGGGATCTCCTTTAAAATACTCTTTACTAGTTTGTTTTGTTCCAGAATACTGTCATGTGCTACTGTCATGTGCCAGAAAATCAGCTTGATCTGCTCACCACTAGTAATATAGCTAGTTTACACTCATGGGGGATTGACCACATGAGTCATGACTATATTTGGACTGTTGAAAATCCTCAAGTTCTACTTGCTCTGAACCTACTGTTGAAATGCTATTTATGAAGATTGAGGTTGATCTCAGGTGTATGGATTGTACTCTCAGAGCTAGCCAAGAAGAATCCAAGGAAACAAGGAAAGCCCTGCTGTTTCATCCCCAATTCATTTTTAAACCTTCAAACTGGCAGGTATAGTTTGGAGGCAGGAGAGAACAACAGCCGTTTAAAAGGGTAAAAAAGCTTTCTCACAGACTAATTAGTAGCATCCAGAAATCCCCTTAACATAGTTAGTAGTTGTTAGAAATCCCTTTCTTAGCTGACCAAACATTTGGATGCTAAAGCAGCCAGTAATAAATGGGCAGCCAGCCCAAAGCAGTCTCACCTACCTTCACGCAACTGAACGCGCTCGTAAGCTGGGAATTTTGTGCTCACAGACACAATAGCTGTCAGATCTTCACGACTCTTCCTCAGATTCTTCTTTGCTCCAGATCGCTGGCCACGTGTCCTCCAGAAATCTGCCCTATCACTTGAGCCATCTTTTTGGGCATTTTGAACACTGGCCATCTGTTCAGCTCTGACCGAGAAAGCAGGGAGTTCAGAATTAGTCAAGGAGGGCAAAGGTACTTTCACTGATGACCAATGGATTTTGAATTTGCAACAAATAATTTTGCCAGATAGATAGAAAGGAGTGGAGGTAAAAGCACACAAGTTCAGGTGCCTTTGCCTTGGAGCAAACACACTGTCAGAACAGTGCTCTGACCTGCCACAACTGCAAGCTGCGGGGCAGGAATGAGTCCTGAGGTCTTAAACTGATCACTTACACGAGTGTAAATAAAAGAGTGCAAGTGCAAAGAGGTGGTGAGAGAGGGCAACTCAGAACCGAAGGCCTAAGAAATTACTGTCACTATTCTCCATTGGGCCTCAAAAGTTAAGTCACTAGAGCACAGAAACAAAGGCAGGTTTGGTCTGATCAATTACAGAGAGGAGAAAATGTACCTACCAGGAAACAGACAAGGGAGTCACACAAGAAGCATTTTGCAACTTGTGTGCATCATATACACTGAGCTTTTTCTTCCATCATAAAATCACAGCCACACTCAAGAACTTAAAAGCTACAGTCTAAAAATTCAGCTACAGTCTGGTTGTGGTTTTAGGCATTTTTTTGTCTGATTAATTTTAATAGTGTTGTGCACTGTATACATTTCAACAGTTATTATTACCTCCCATGAATTTTGATTAGGAAAGCATATTTAAGCAAAAATATTGCTGCGCTTCATTAAATATTTTACACAAAAATACAGACTACAGCTACAAAAAAAAAAACAAGCAACCAACCAAAACAAAACAAAATCCCCTAAAATAAACCCTAAACTGCCCCCCCACCAAAAAAAAAACCCACCAAAAAACCCCTGCCTCAGAATAAATACTTAAAACACTGTCCACAAGGATATAGATAAGAAATTCAAGCACTGAATTCTTCTAAAATTAATCATCAGAGTATTCTCTCACAAAAAGTCACAAGCTTCCTAAGGTGAAGGGTTTTTGTTTGTTTAATTTTTTTGTTTCATTGGGGTCTTTTGTTTGTTTTGATTTGATTTGGTGAGGGTGAACATACAAAGAAGAAGGTGGGGGGAAAGAAAGCAAAAATCTAACAAAAATAGGACCCACCACCCATTTTCTGGAAGAGGAACTGAAGCAGCTACTGTTCAAAGCTTGGTTGACTGCTGAGACAGAAGCTCTAGGTCTGTGCTCTAAAAAATGAGCTGGTATGTAGGTAACATCATCCTCTCTCACTGTCTCCTTGCATAATGCCATGGTTCTAAAATATGCAGTTTTTATAGGCAAAATTCTTGTAAAAATGAAGACAAAACAATTCTTTCATTCTTGTAGAAGGGAATAGAAAGGAAGAAAGGTATGACATAGGAAGCAAAAATTACTTGGTGAAGGCAAAAAATCTTACTTCTAACAATGGGTAGGAAGACATGGTGCCACCTTACCTGCTCTTATTTGGAATGAGGCCCTTTTCCAGTTCATTTCCAATTCTCACAGCCAGCCAGTTTCCCAGTTTGCCATCATACAGTGTATCAACTACTCTAAAGATCTCGCCCCTGGTGAATGCTAAGCTCTGTGGTGACTCTTTTTCACACTCAAAGTGACTCCTGATGAAAAATGAATCTCCTCTGCCACAGGCCATGATGTCTCTGTAGACTAAAACAAGACCTTCATTTTAGCTTTTTACACTTGAAAGAAAGATTAAGCTGTGAGTCTAGCAAATACAGCTTGGAAATGCTAAGCATCTGCTCAGAAAGATGAAAAAACTCAGATCTACATTCCCCTACACACTCTTATCAGCAGTGTTCCATACTCCTATGTGCACAGCCCTTACAGCTCCAGGGCAAAAGGCAGCTGTGGTACTACAGTCTTGCAGCAGGCTGTGTCTCCCAAAAAGAAAGCAAGAAGCTTTTTTTGCTCCTTAACTGCTCATGAATAAAATTGTCCATTTTCTGCTGACCAAATCCCTTCTGACTGCCAAAGCACAGCAGATCTTCTCCCAGCTGCTACAGACAGAAAAACAGAGGAAAAAGCAGTACCTTACGACTTCTCAGCATTAAGAGTTGCTTTTTGCTATAAAAGACATGTAGAAGTACATCACACATGTGTGTATGGAATACAGCTATCTTCTCAACTAGTGACAAGGAGATAAACTAAAATGCTATCAAAAAATAAGCACAAGAGAGATTGTTTGTGGTTTCACTGACAAAGCGTGGTTTAAAAAGATTCATAGATGTACACACATTTTTTTCAAAGCACCTACCTTCATATTTGCTTTGAGCCAAAATTGTCACAGTTTCACCTTTGGGAATTTCTAAGAGATACAAAACTGCATCTTCCCGAACAATGCCTCTGAAGTCTTGAGTGTTTACCTACGTAACAAAAAACCCCACAACTGATAAATCAACAATAAAGGAATAACCACAGATTTTTCTTTCATCTGAAAAATCTTAATATTCTCTTCCCTTATTATTTTTACATATATCTATATATCTACATCTATCTATATCTATCTATCTATCTATCTATCTATCTATCTATCTATCTATCTATCTATCTATCTATCTATCTATCAGTAAATTATTTTCTCTTGTTAATATTTAATTCCGGCTATGAATAGTAATCTTCCTGAAATAAAATATTCTGCTAGATTGTTTCTACAACTTTAACAGCCTCTAGAAGGGCAAGAGAAAAAAGGTAGAGGGAAAATTACATTAATCTTCCATGTGAGTTTTCAGAAAAAAGCAGAATGAAGTGATTAAGCGTCACAGATGATATAAATCAGAAACCTGAAAAATAAATCACCATAACCCAAATAAACTGGTGGAAGATGAAAGAAGAATTTTTGGCCCAAATTCTTCCCCCTCCAAGGAAGAAACATTGTACCAAAAATTCATTGTGCCATTTTACAGCATTTTTCTTGATTAATAGTTCCACAAAATTATAAACAAACTAAAGTTTGGTAAACAATGCTCCTTCAAGAACTCATTTCTGTAAGATCCCTCCACCACATATACACCCTTGTAAAGCAATAATTTGATTCCTAAGATCATAATTTCTTCCATATTTCAGTATACAAATGAGAGTTACAGAGAGATACAGAAGTTATTTGCATTTCAGGGGCACATAGTCATACCTTAAGAATCTGATCTCCTTCCTGCAGTCCCTCCTCATCAGCTGAGGTACCTTCTTGAATTCCAGCAATAAATATCCCTACATCATTTCCACCAGCCAGTCGTAGACCCACGCTGTCCCCCTTCTTGAATCTCACCATTTTTGTATTGGGCCTACAGGATTTACAAACAGAAAAGGGAAGTAAGGGCAGATATTAAAGCAAATATCAATTTTAGGATGCCAGCCAAAAGAAAAAAATTACAACCCCTCAACAATATAATATTAGTAATATTTTTATCTCCTTTCTTTCACTATATAGGCTATATTTACAGAGGTAACCCTTCAGTGAAGGCAGGAAGCAGAGAATTTGCATTCTTCAGAATGGAAAAAGAACTAGGAATAGTGACGAAGTGGCATACACAGACCTGCTGAGCAGGGAAACAGGTCCCTGTTTCTGAAACCCCAAAGTAGCTCCCCACCTACTGCATCCTCTGTCATACGAACACCTGTGGTTTTTGTGAAAACAGACTGAGTTATGAACAATCATACTCCTGCTTTTTTCCTTCTGTAATCTAAAGAACTGTCATATGAATTAAACGGATACCTATTTTCTCTACTGTGTAACATGTTTGTTAGATGTCTTCAAATTTTCTTGCAATGAGGAATATTTTCAAGTATAATCTACTGATACGTTAACAATCAGTCCCCTCACATTGCAGTGGGAGAGACTACTGCACTAGGCTCAGCTTTTTTGCTGTCAGAAAAGCTGCATGACTGAGTGACCTTCCAACTCAGAGGACACTACTTATCTGTCAGCCACTCTCAGTAATACCCTAAGCCTGTATTATAAATTCCCTTTCACCAAAATAATCACTTGATTAATTTGCACATCTCTGACAACATATGCAGGGTCCAACCCAGAAAGGGTTTCATTTAAAACAATACACCAAGCTACAGAACATTTTCAAAACTTAAGACTTCTCCTTACAATTCCAACACTCCTATTCCTTCAATTTTTGTATTTGGAAAGTCTCAAAAAAAACCATAATAAACATAATAATAATAATATTATATTATTATTAAAAATAAAATAAAACAAAATTCTTGCATGTGTTCCCATGCAAGGCCGGAAATACAGGGTGTTCCACACCTTCCAGGCAGATTTGAGGCATACATTTCTAAAACTAAGTTGATCTCAAATATCATCAGTTAGAAGCCATGTCACCTCTTCTTGGCATTAAACAATAAAGGGAGTATCACTCCAAATGGGATAAAGAACACAAACCCACGCAGCTAAGAATCATGCACAAGTCATTGGAAGAATACAGAATGCAAAAGAACTCAGCAAGTACCACCTTACCCATATATTGCTTCATCTTCTGGGCTGGGTTTAAGAATTGTTCGTGTAACTGGTTTTGGCTGAGGCACTAAATGTTAAAAAACAAAAGAAAAAACCAAAAGAAGTTACTCAGATATTGATAAAGCTATAAATGACAGGAATTTTTAGCTAGATAGCAATTAAACCCTCCATGCCAAAGACTTGATTTAAAAATCAAGCATGTCTGACTAAAATTCATTTATTTCTATTTTTTTTTCATTCTTGAAAAAGGGAAAAAAAGTTCAAGGAAGGGATACCTAACTCTTTAAGGCAAGCTAGATCAGACTTCATTTGTCAGCTTAGGGCAACAGTCTAACAGCAGACGTTTTAAGAGAGTATTTGCTTTTTTCAGGTGGTCGGTCTAATAAGCAACTGCCATCAAAAAAATATCAGTTGTTTCTTCCCTGAACCACAAAACAAAGTGGTACAGGGAAAAAACTACTTCTTCTGTGTGTCAGAATGGGGCTGACATGAAGAAAATTCCAGCTTTGTCATGATGGAGGGAATGGACATTCTATGGCCAGGGGAAAAAAAAGCAACCAAAACCTTCAGGCTCTGACCTGGGTCATCTTGGTACTTCTGTTCTTTGTTTGAGTCTACAGCTGTAACAGCAGGAGCAGCAATGTCACCAGTTGATTTGAACGGAGTAGGCATTGCTCCCATTCTGGACATCCTACTGGAGGGATCCTCTTTTGCACTAGAAGGAAGACATAGGAAAAAATGTGTAAGGAAACCTGATAAGAATGCATATATTTGAATAACTTCTTTGATAAGCATGAGAAAAATGAACTAGAGAACATTTCTTACCTTGGTTTCTCTTTCAGTTTTTCATTGGATGAATGTGAATCTAGATCAGAATGATGTGATCTGTCATCTTGAGGAGAGAATGATCTGTTTGACTCTATTTCAGAAATATCTGTAAAGATATGCAATGCAAATGAAGACATGCAGGATTTGTTTAAGTTATCTGCTCACCTGATCAGCATGCACATTCTGATATAGGATACACTGAACATTTCAGCCCACTCTCATCTCCAGTTGGATTTGACAAAGATTCAAAAAGTGCCTGTTAGTGTTTCCACCCCTGCACCCTCCCAAAATATTTCAGGAAAGTTTCACACAACTTCTAACAAACACAGTCACATTTGAGCATACCACATATGCATTAGCTAGTGCTAGCAGGCTTTGATTTGAGGTGTCATGAGGTTTCCAAACCAAAGACCACCTTCACATCAACAGTCCCCACATCACTGCCCTTTTGCAGCAAAGGAAACAAGAGCGGCCCTCGGATCTGAACTGCACCTCGGACTTCACAGTTCCACTCCAGGAACTGTGGAAGTTCCACTCCATATTCTGACACCAGAAAAGCAAGCACCATGTTCCACATAATGTAACATCCTGCTCTCCCAAACATTCTGAGCTCTTCCCAAAGCAAGATCAGGCTGAGAGATACAGCTCACACACTTATATAGAACGGGTGCTGGGAATAGAAATCAGTTATCCAGGGTCACTTAATTTCCTCTTGTCCTGACATTTCTTGAATGCTGCCATGAATGTTAATGCCCTCAGAAGGAGAGACCAGTCCAAAGCACTTGTTTGAAAAGTTTTTATTAATGCACTGGATTTGTTTGCTCCAAGAAGTAAGACTGATTTTGCCAGACCAACACTGGTCCTTCTATCTCTGCCCCCTCCTAAAATGTAACTATATGGTTACTACAAACTTATTTTCACCTAAAGGAAGGGGACTTGTTGCTTAACTGAATATTTCTTAGGTTTGCTCGCATTTCATTGTTTTTCTTCAAGAACCTAACACCACTCTACCACAGCAAAACAATATAAGCTCCATTTTGTCCTAGCACAGAGCCCAGAACTTTGGATCCCCATTAAACCTCACCATCCATTTCCGAGTCACTGTCGTTCAATGAAGGAATGTTGAGCAGCGTCTGCTTTCGGTCCCTGAGAACAACCAGCTGGAGCTTCCCACGTGATTTCTCAATCAATTTTCGGGCATCAGCTAAAGACATGTTCTCTGTCACTGTACCATTGATCTGGACAAAAAAGGACAACGATATCAAACAAGTCCACATGGTGCTCAAGTTTAATAGTGAACTTGACTATAACATGACTTAGTTCAGAATAACCACTATAACCAGCACCTGCCAAACTGGTAGCAGCAAGACCAGAACAGACCTTGAGAATGATATCTCCTTCATGAAGGTTGCCATCTTTGGTTGCTAGGCCAGTACGGGTCATTTCCTTTATGAAGATCTGACTTCCAAGACGGAGTCCATACTCTGGAACCAAGAAGATAATCCACTGCAGCTTAAAAGATGAGCAACGATGCATTGTTTTAAAAACTAGAGAGTGCTCATGCATCAAACACCATTATACCATGAGAGAAAAAAAAAAAAAGGCAAAAAAAAGAAAAAGCAGCAGGCCTAGTAAACCCACTTCACCCTAAGCCGAGTCTCCAATATCTGTGCTGCCATTGTTATTGAACAAGAAATATTCCAAATCCAATTACAGTTGGACGACTGGTCTGCACCTTCAGCAGCAAAACAATGCCTTTGTTCTGGAGCTGCTTATTAATGTACTAGATTAGCTACTCTCTGATTCGTATTTTGCATGGCATAGAGGGGGAAAAGGGTCTAAAAGCTCTAACAGAAGTATTTCTTTTCATCAGTTGCTGCATGCTGACCCTGTCCTATCTGTACTCCGGGAAATGTTTTGGTTGCTTCAAGCAAATGAACTTTTTTTATTCCCCTTCCTCCTTCTTCCCCTGTGATCTAAGTTACTTGGGTCAGTATATTTGCTACTTAAAAAGAAAGGCAACATCCTTAAAAAACATGCTTCCCAGAACAACAGAATGTTGTCCTGCTTTAAAATATCACTACATTTCAGCAAGTCTGCAAAGTACACATATGAATGGCAGAGATTATTATGGTGTAGCTAAACATAAAAGTTAACAAATACAACTTGTATTTCTCCTTACTTGTATACATATTTGCATTATCTTTACATGTGGAAACATTACATGCAGAGGAAGAAGAGGAAGGAGAAGAAAGGACTTTTGCCAGAGCCAATGAAAAAAAAGCTATTAGCTCCTCTATACAAAATCTAATTAGCAAAAACTTGTCAAAATTACAACAGGACAGATTAGGAAAAAACCCAACAACACCATCCAACCCCTTCAGAAATTAACCAAAACACCCCCTGAAAAACACCCCAAACAGAAAATTATGTACAAGCAATTCTCAGACATGCTTTCCAGCATAAGTCTTATTTCACAGTGAAAAAAAAAGTCAGGCTTTTAGCTTTCATTTACACACTTCAATACTCAGCAAAGAAAGGCTGAAATACTGCTATTTCAGGTTTTTTTTTCACTTCAGTATACTTTAATGACCAGAACTAAACAAACTGTATTACTACAGGCAGAATCTACTCTTTACCCTTTCTAGTTAACCTTTTTGTAAATGTGCCAAATGTAATCTGAACTGTGATCAGATCCATGTTTTTCCTCAGAACCAGGAGAAAAGGGCAGAGAAAATGAAAAACCATGGACACAATGGCTTGAAAAGACTGAAATTATGTGAACAAATCCTTGTTCAAAGGTAAAGTTCAAGATTCTGGGCAAAACGCATCCCAAATCAGCCAGAAAGAATGAAAGAACAACTTAAACCATCAGTTTAAAAAGTCAGCACTTAACCTGCGAAAGTAGAAAGCAATTCAGCTCTTCTCTTTTCCTCACCAAAACCCATGCTGTACTGGAAGTTGACTCCTCCCCTCCCCAGTTGCACCCACCTTCATTATGTCTGCCTTTTGTTAAGAGAACACTGATTGGTGCATGCTGATCCTGTGGTCCCAGGTACTCATGCTGGCGGTGCAGTTCAGGAGAAGGACTGCGGGAGCGAAGCCTGTCCCGACTACGACTCCTCACTTCCCTCCCATATCTAGCATCAGATATGGATCCATGACTGTAACTGGGTGGGCTGTAGTCTCCTCTGTAGTCCCGTTCATAGACAGCATCCCTGTCGATGCTCCTTCCCCTGCTCCGGTCCCTTCTATAGTCTCGATCCAAGCTCCTGTCAACGCTCCTTCCGCGGCTTCGATCACGGCTGTAGCTGCATTCCCTGGCACGGTCTCTGCTTCGCCCTCGGTCATGCTCATCTCTATAGCTCTGATCCAGGTTGTTTCCCCAGCTTTGGCTGCGCCCTCCATTCCCACTGCGCCAGCTTCTCTCACTATAGCCACTTCGAGCACTTTTGCCATCAAATTCTGCATGGTCATCCATTACGTCTAAAGCTCTGTCGTCATAGTCAAGGGAGGGGCTTCTCTGCAGCGCAGCAGCCTGCACTTTCCTTGGTCTTTTCACTACCTGTTCAGTACAACAGAACACAAACAAACAAACTCCTGTCAAAGATCAGAATGTGAAACTAAACAGATGAATATTTTTCATGTTTCAAATATATGCTGGGTGGGGAAAAAAAGGAAGAAGAATTTTCCATTTATTACTGGACAAGATCTGTGTATGCAGAACACAATTTGCCTCAAGTAACTTCTATTTTGTACTACTCGTTATTCAGTAAAATAAACATTATGAAATAAACATTTTATTCTCAGTTTTTCAACAAGATAACTTTGTGATACTGTTGATTAACTTCCATTTGTTTCACCTGCAGAAACTATGTCTTTGTTTTATTTATTTTGTATTTCGCATATGGCAAAGGACTGCTTTGCTTTGTGCCTTTAAATACTCTTTATAGAAGAAAACCAAAATCCCGACTGTACACTGAATGCATTTGGAATTTACTTACAATGGTGGCCACTTTTCCACTTTTCCTAAGCTGCTGAACTGCAAAAGAATGTAGAACATTTTCCATCGGGGTCCCATTAACTATGACCACTCGGTCATTTTCTCTGGAAATGGGAAGGGAGATAAAAAAGGAAAGAGAAGATTTAAGAGGAGTCTTCATGAAAACAGCAGAACAAAATTTCTTCTTTTTTTTTTTTAACAGAGGAAACCTATAGATTTAGTTCAGTTTAACAAGGAGTTTTGCTTTAAAACTGTGTTTGCTATATTCTACAATATCTGAATACTAGAAGCAACTTTCAGTACATCTGAAAACTAGACATTGAGCAGTGCTGTTTTTGTGTATATACTGTGTTCTGCTTAAGCACCTTGCCATAATGTTTTTTAAAGAACATTTGTGATGAGTATTGAAACTTTTTTATTTTTATCTTTCAGGATTCCTAGTTTTTTACACCTAGTGTTAGACTTCTTTCACATAAGAATTTCAGGAAAGCCTCAAGCTGCTGCAGCCATACCAGTATTTAGGCAAATATTGACAAGTACAACTGCAGTACATTTTTCCTAAAGTCTGGTGTTCAGGTCACATTTGCTCTGTAGAAGAGTGATTGGGAGAGAAAAAAAAAAAAACAACAACAAAACAGTAATACACAAGAAATCCTTCTTGCCTTAAAACATAGGCCAACTGAGATTACTTACTTTTCTGTTCAGACCTCCTGCATATCAAACAGACCGCTAACACCTAACTCACCTAACCCCCTATGAAATAGCCACATAACACTGATTAATTTAACCCCACAAGTTTCATAAAGGCATTTCAATGCAAAAAGTGAAGAAGATTAAATAAAACCAAATTACTACTCCTCATATTCCTTGTACTAGTTTATTCTGGTGACTACCCAGTTACGGTCAGAGCATTCGCTCAAGAAATTACTGGTTACTTTGCCATTTTCTGCTAGATAAAAGAAATCTTTGGTACCAACTATTTTATCATCATTATAATCAAATCACATCACACTCTTCTGTTAAATAAGAAGATTATATACTCTAAGCCTCCCTAAATGATTTTTGTGCCTTTTTTCATCCCCTTCCTATTTCTTTTAGTGGATGAGTATGCCAGAACAGCATGCTGTACTTCAGTAGCAGTTTCACCCAGGTTTATGCAGGAATTAAAATAGCTCTCTGGACAGTCCACACATCCAAAGCTAGTACTGAACCTAATGTTGCAATATTATGCCAAGAGGTCCATCTACATGTGCTCATTTTACCCTGCGAAAATGACAGGATGGTTTTACCCATCCACTCTGAAGGTCAGAACTAAATTCCTTGATTTGGAGGATAAGCTTTGCCTTCCTTTTTCTTCAGAATGTGTTTTGTCTGAAAGTGCCCAAATATCATTACATTGCCATCATCAATTTATCTATGATCTTTCATAATTTCTGGACATGATTTCATTCCCAAACCACAGGTGATTACAGAACAGGATGGATGACAGTGGTGATGTGCAGGGGTCACTGCTATAAAACGTAGAATTTGCGCACTTCTGTTAAAAATTATTTGTTATGTGCTTTACAATTTCCCTTTTATTTAGTTACTCAACAACAACTCCCATGTCAGCCATTTCATTTTCTGACCAAAAATAAATGCATGGCAAAAGGGACAGAATCTACTCTCTTAATTTATTATCGGTGCACAATTATTTGGTATTCTTCCAAATTGTCTAGTCCTCATCAGGTATTTCAGATCAAAGGATGAAAAACTGATCTAGGGCAGAAACTCTCAGCCTACAGACTGTTTGTACATGACAGATGCTGCCTCACCAAGGATGAAGTTATCAGAAAGACAACAGAAACTCTTTATTTCCATATTTTTTTTTTCTTTCAGATATAAATAAACATTTAGCAAGCCTTATTTGGGGTGACTTAAGTCATTCTTGGAAACTAATGACTGATCACGAAACATGTTTACGGGACGAGGAACAAGGAGGATGTTTTAAGATACTAAGTTTTTCTACTGTTTGTTTAAATGAAATGCAATCTTGAAAGAAGCATACTTAACTGTTAAAGACTTTTCAACACCACCACATAAATGTAAGGTCTTTAACAAATAGCAACTAACACCTCCATGTAGGCTTACTTGCTGTTTTGGGGATTTTTTTTTTTAAGGAGACACCTAGATATTCAAGAGGGCACCAAGTCTTGAGGTGATTAAATCACCAGGATTTCAACCACGTCTGTCTAAAGGATTTATGTATTCCACAGCTATACCCATCAAAATGCCAGACAAAGAGAAATGTGCTTACTGAAGTAATCCATCTGCTGGACCACCTGGGAGAACATCCGAAATTACTATCGATGTTTCACCATTTTCAAAATGAGGGTTATCTCTGCCGCCAGAAACTGCAATCCCAAATCCTCGTTTTGAATCCTTACAATAAAACCAAATACAACAAAAGCTGAATACATTGACAGGAATTCTGACATGGAGAAAAAAGAGTAATATGAACGTTCTCATGATATCAGGCACTCTTAAGTAGGTATTCAAATATCATAGCTGCATGCATCGTGCTGCAGAAACACACAATACCTCTAGATTTAAGAAAGATTAGGTTTACACATCCATGTATCAAGATGACAAGTTCCTGTCTTCCAAAACCTCTACAGCCTTATGATTGTTAGTAATTAAGTAAAGAACTCACTAAATTTGCCTGCATTTTGCTTCATCATCCCATGGGTTATTTATATCAAAATCATTGTTAGGTAGATCTATTTAGTTAGTGATGCCTGGGAAAGTAGAACAGCTTTATCAAGATCTCATCTTCATTATGATTATTAAGTAGTTCCTCAATCAAAAGAACAAGATCATGGTTGATTACAAAGAGCAAGTAGTGAACTTGTGCATTGTCTGTATAATCATCCTCTGTCACAATCAACTATTTTAAATATGCAAACTATGTCAAACCTGTAATCATAGAAATAACTGATCCACAGAAGTCTTAAGACAGCATTCATTAAGCCAAAGAAATGCTTCACAGAATGCCAAGGAAACATGCCAATAGAACCAAACTGTTAGCATAACTGAACTGCTGACAGCAAGGAGAGCACAACACCACACAAGATTAATTTTGTCATCTATTTAACATACACATCACATCACTAAAAATTACAAATTATGCTACATTTGAACAAAACATTTTAACATAGTGGCAAACTAACACATCAAATTATAGTCACGCTTTTCCCCCAACACCCAATCAGCATGTGTAGCTCATCATATGTCACCTCGTGCTCCACTAACGCTGATAGTAAGTGATTATTTCTTTGAGGAGTAAAAAAGCAATGTGGTTTTACTTTAAAACAGCATTTTACTTGATACAGCTTAGTTTTACAGGAAACAGTTTGATGTTTTACACCAAAACAACAGATTCAAAGTAATGGTAAAATTAATGGTAGCGGCTGATACAGCAAGTTCAGCAGCCCTTCACCATCTAAGTAGCCTTAGTCTGCCTCTGTGGTAAAGAAGTAATTCTAATTTACACAATGAAATGCTAGAAATTACAGGAACTAAGATCTTCTGCAAGGCTTTTCCTGTCTACCTCTGTAACCTAAAAACCAACCTCTTTTCAACCATACTTTCTCACATGAAACAAGCTGTGTAGAAAAGATCACTATTTCACCTTGGGTCATCAAGGTCAGTTCACTGCAGAAGATGTGAAAAAACCTGAGCAGCTCAGTGCAGGTTGCTCACTGAACACAGACCATCAAAACAGCTGGGAAGACTGCCACCACCGAAGCCAAAGAGCATACCTGATACTCTGGTCTGGCAGCCTAGCTATTAAATGACACAGGCACAAGTGCTCTATTTTCTTTAATTCAAAAGGACTCCACTTGATGAGACACTTCTTCTTTTCTCAAAAAAAAAAAAAACTTTTAAAGTGACACCTATAGTCCACCTTTTTATAAGATTTAATGACAGTGTTTTTCCACTGGATTCTACACTAGTATATAATAAAGTATCTTACAAAAATAAAATCAGGGGAATCCTGTTTGGTGATTATTACAAAGCCTGGACATCAACAACAGCCTGCTTGACAAAACCATCTGCTTTACTTTTAAGGCCCTCCAATAATGAATTTAGCTACGTGGCTGACAGGTGGTATATCACACTGACATTAGAAAGACCAAACAGCAGCAAATATGGCACTTAAATTGTTAATTGAATTTACTCCTAACATTAAAGAGTTGCATTATTGTATGAGTAACAACTAAGCTTTAAAATAAAAACCATATCTGATTTGGACAATGAATTAATCCTATTCTAGACTCAGACATGCTAATGACATCTACTGCAAAACATATTCAGAGTAAACCAGTGCTTGAATATTTGAAAACTAAAAATATAACAGGCACTCACTCACCTTTTGTAAGGTCACTGTGTACTGTTCCCATATCAGCTCTTCCATGCCTGGGGCCTGTTGCACACAGAAACCAATTAGTAAAACACACAGCACATAACTATTTAAATTAAAATGTGAAATACCCAACTAAAACACAGGTTTAAAAATAATTTACATATTCTAGTATTTTGGGAGAATTAGTATGAAATTAACATATTTTAAAAAATGACACTTTTTCTTTAAAAAGGAAAAAAATATTAATAGGTCCAGAGTGGTAGAATCCCTTCACGTTTCACTGATTAAACGGCTCATTCTGATTTTCTGGAACATCCTTATTCAGCAAAAGCATTTAATTCAGATCAACTAGAGTCTATAGCCCTGATTCAAATAACACATAAAATACTTATGGAAGACCCTTCTGTCTCAGTATGCAGTTGAAACTGAGGTTTCAAAATGAACTAGACTTCAGATCTCTTGTGTCTAGTTCATGTGGATTTAACAAAATGTTTTGTCCACTATGAATTATATACCTAAATATTTAGGTTTCCACCAAGAAATTAAATTTTACAAGACAACACAATAGTATATATAGTACAGGTACAGCCATTTCTATGACACTGCTCAGAGACCCTTCTTTACCACATTTCCAGTTAAAACTGATCACTTTTATCTTACATGATATAACCTGAAATCTTTCCAACATCACAGCTTAAAATATAATACAGAATAATCACCCAGCTGTGATGCATCATAAAGTACACAGCCAGCCCCTTCAGTGTCTGCCCTGTAAAACTAGGAGAGAAATGAGCCACTGCGCTGCAGAGAAATGACACTGAAAACATTTCAAAATGGAAAGCACCCCTTGCAAAAGAAAAATCCAGACATTGCATAAATATGTGCCTGCAAATACTCAAGCCACAGTTTTTATTTGTTTTTTCTGAAAGTGGTCTTCCTTTATCTCAGAAGACTGAATCTCAGACAGAAGCTCAGTTCAGACTTAATGGTCTTTTTAAAGGCATCACAGGGAGTACTGACAGCTGAACTCCAAAACATTAGACAGAGAAGTGACACACGAAGGGTGTGTCTGTACTTTAGGGCATCCCTTGCATTTTCAGAGTAAGACTTCCGGCAATGCACAACTGTTCAGCAAGCCATGGATGTTATTTCTCATATGAAAAAAAAAACCTCTTTGCATAGTTCCAGTTGATTCTGTGCACCACAAAGAGAAACTAGATTTACATTTTCCATTGCACATTCACTCTATTGAAAAAAAAAAAAAAAAAAGTCCTGTTCAGAAATCCTGAAGGAATATGCAAAACATTCCGCATTCTTATCAGGAATTTTACAACACTGAACAGTGTTAGATTTCCACTGTTCTGCCAGGAAATGAACAATGCTTTCCAGTTTCCAGAACCTCTGCTGTCTAATTAAAAAGAAAATTAGAAATAGATGTAGAAGATGATGGCTTATATTAAAAGCAATACATATAAGTAATTGTTTTTAAATTTTGACTTGTCCAGGTCAACAAGAATGTGTTCATAACTATTAGTATTAAAACATATGTGTCTTGGGGTCAGCGTTGAATGTGCTGAATCACATAGGAAAATTATTTTATCTGCTATTGCCATTTAACCAGCTAACATGTCAAAGCTTTCAGCTATCTGAAACTGAATTCACTTGAAATATTCCCTTACACACAGAATCTCTGCCACAAGTGAAAAATTCCTCCTTAACTAAGCTCTTCTTTCAAACTGCTGTGATGCTGCTGTAAATGGAAGTGACTAGGCTTGCTTATCTGGCATGTAGGGAACAGTTTACTGACCCTTCCTACAGTCCTGCTTTTCTATGTATTTTTAAGCTCTGCAAAAAATGAGTCTGTGCTGAAGAGGCGTCTCAGTGTCACTTAAATTTCATCTGACTTCACCAAATAAAGTTTTAGAAATGAAAGCCAGTACCAAATGATGGGTAAAATCTGAAGGACAAGCAAGTATGTTCAAATTTCGTAGCAGCACAGAAGATGGAAAATCTTTTCCATCCTCCTCTTGGTAAAAAAGACTCAGCAACTTACACATGTAACAGAAAAATCACTTAAATTCAGATTGCACTGTAGGCAGCTCCTACCAACACCACCTCCCAGCCAAGAATACTGAGGCCAGCTCTGAGCAGGTGCAAGAGTAAGGCAGGCAGAACGCACTCATGGGGAGCTTACTACCCATGGGGATGGAGACAGGCCTGAGAAATGACTGCTAATTCAGTACAACACTGCAGGAAAAGGACTGAAGAAAGCACTGTAAAGGTATCAGGGGCGGATGTAAGGATACGAAATAGGAAACTTGCGGGAATTTCCTTCCAGAAAACTAGGCCTTCCATGAGCAGTGGCATAAGTGTAACCTTGTGCACAAGTGGAGAGATGTATTGGGTTGTAAACCAAAGCATCATAAGCCTACAGAGTTAAGTTTACTTTACTCTGACAAGTAAGTTTTATGGTATCTGGTCAAAAAAAAAAAAAAAAAGGCAATAAGAATGAAAGAGAAACTACTGCCTACAGACACTAAAATTAAGGTCTTGCAAGATGCCAAGCCCATAGTATCATCTCATTTGTGCCTAGAAAAAGATCCTCAGAGTATCAGTGACTGTTTCAGACACATTCTATGTACATCTTTGGGGTTTATTTGTACCCTGAAAGCATTACTGAAAATTCAACAAAAGAGAATTAAGCAATTCACTTTTAAACTCACAAGTATTTGTAAAGTAATCAATTTTTTGAAACTGCTCCTTGGGAAACTGTCTCCCATTTGCGGTACTCTGCTTCAGAGAAGGAAAGCACACTATGTACTTGCAAAGCTGATTTTGCACAATGTAATTACCAAGACAACACGACTAGCTCTGCTGTACTGATAAAGCAATGCAGGCTCTGCAGCACAGTTCAAAGAACTGAATGGTCACCTTGGAACCCGTAAGGCAAAAACAATCTCTAAACAATGATCTCTTCAACATTATGAATTGTACTGCTGCTTGCCATTGTCACGATGCTAACCCATACCATCAGAGTAATGAAGAGAAGACTAAGAGGGAGGGAGAGACTACAAATGTTACAAATCATCAGTTGGGGACTTGATCAAAACTAATATCTAAGTCTCCACCCAAATTACGAAATTCCTGTACTCCACATTTAGTGATGTGACTCTTCTCTGAATGCATCAAGTGATGAGTTAAGAAAAGCCTTCATCACCTTGCCAATTTCTTCATACTTCATCTGTAAGGAAACACAAAGGGATCCTGTGCAGCTTGTGCATTCCTTACAGGATCGCAGTTTCACTGCAAGATTGCACACCAAAACACTGGAGAGAGAAAGGCAGGCAAAATGGTTAAGAACCCCACCTCCAGTTACTAACAGTAACTGTTTTACCACCCAGGTTTCACACAGACAACAGGCTACCTGCAGTAAATGCAAATTATTGCAATTAGCTAGTCTAAATGCATTAGGGACTGTAGTCAGTCCGTTTCTAATTAGCACACTGTAGTCAGGATTTGCTTAAATCTGTCTAACCCTCATATACTAAAATGACAGGTCCTTTCTAAATACCCAAAACAGACTGTTTAGCAGAATCTTTGGCAGGAAACTAGTCAAAGTGCTAAAATCGCCAGTGTGCAACAAACAGGCAGCTGCTGCAGCTCTGACTGACAGTCATCACGAGACTGACATGATTACTTCACGAGATCATCGAAGACAACTTCATTCATGCCGAAAGAAGAACAGAACCAGAAGACCTGCCACAACAATCATCTGGCTATAAAAGTGAGCTGGAGAGGGGAGGGATATATGAAGGGAGGAGGGGAAGAAAAGACGTGGAACAAGATGCAACAAAAAGCAACTCACGTGCCCTTTCAAAATCCCCAACTTTTTGACTGCATGTGACCACATTCTCTGCAGAGCTTGAGCTGTCTTCATTGTTGCAGGATATAATCTGTGAGGGAGCGCCGTACATCCCTTCTTTTCATCTGTTTCCACCACTCAACTCGGTTATGTAATTCTAATACAATAGTGGCCTACATACTCAAACAAATCCTGCCGTCAGTTTCACACAGAAACACATCAAAACCACAGCAAGGAAATGTACTGTGAGTTTAAATAGCTCCCAGTTTCAGAGATCCCAGGAAAATGCAGTGCTGTAATCTTATGTCTGTTTGTTTTTAAAAGAATTGTTGAAAACAGATCACTATGCAGCACCTTATTCTTCTTCCAAGCACACAGGGGCTCACCCCACCAGGAACCTAATTTAGACTTACAAGAAAAGAGGCTTAAGAAGCACAGCACAGATGATCTGAAAATTCATATACTGACTATAATATTTTACAGAACTGTGTGGGCTCGGGTCCAGCAAGAAAAAGGAGAAATAAATACAAAATTATACTCACCGCAAGTAACAGTATTTGCCATCAAACATTTAGTAAAGTATCATTTGTAAGAACGATAAGCTAATTGTACAGCCAAACAGACAGGTTACTTTATTGGAAAATAGGTCAAGCTATCACTCCTATTTATGCTGCATGAATGCTGTGAAATTTAAGCCTCAAGTGAACTTTTCCCCTAGACTTTATGTAAGTTTCACAGGCAGTGAACAGGCAGGAAGATATACCAAGTTTTGTACACAATGCTAACCAAAACCTCCAAACATAGATTTCATTTTTTCACTAGTAGAGCAATTTTAACTGCCAAAGAGTATTAATTCAGACTGCAGTGGAAGATGCGAAGGGTTGTCTTTTGTTCATTTTGTGGTGGAGTTCTTTTTGTTGGTGGTTTTTTGCTTTTTTTGTGGTTTTTTTTGTTTGTTTGTTTGTTTTGGTTTGGTGGGTTTTTTTTGTTTGTTTGTTTTTGTTTTTTGATGCAGTTAGGGAGAATAGTGGGCAGGAGGGACACAGCGGGACAAAGCATGTGTTCCACTTTTTCCATTCAAAATGAAGACCGAATTCAGCATTCTGTATTTTGACTGTGGCCCCACCTCTGCACTAGCCAGCCAAACTAGGATGAACAGAGGCTTGCACCTTCATCACTGAGCTGCCAAGAGTGAACACCAAGGGGATGCAGGAGAAGCACACTGACACCAACCCCCAACTCAGGCTACCCATTTGGACGTGAGTAAGACTTTTATTAGAGTTTGGTCAAAATAGTTCAGAATCCCCATCAGCATTTCTAAAGAGCACATTCCTCTCAACAGACTCACATTCACAGTTTCCAAAACTGGTATTTATTTATTTATTTTTACAAAAAGGGCAGGAAAAAGAAACAAATGTAAGTATGTCTTTGAGACTTCTCTAGCCTTGTTTTCTTAGCTTTTCTGTTTTCCTCCCCCTTGGCTGATAAATCTTCAGAAGCATTGAGAATAGAGAAGAAAAGACCATGATTACATAAGAGAATAAAAATTGTGAAACATTATCCATATGCTGTAGCAGTTATAACAGCAAGGACTCTTCTTTGTTCGTTTTGGACCATCCTTTTTCTCTGAAGGAATATAATCAGAAAAACAAATGGATTGCCTCCACCAAAATTTAAAATGAAATTTTTCTGAAAAAGAATTTCAAAAAACAATCAGGAAATCTAGGAACATTGCTGCAAGTGAAGAGAGCAGAGAGCTAACAGAAAGATAGAGGTGTTTGCATTTGAATGTTTCATTTTGAAGGAAAACAATATCTCCAGAATACTTACATATGGATGCAGCTTGACATACCTGAATTCAATCCTTTTAAACTGAGACAGAAAAAAATTCCAAACAAGCATTGTCCCAGACACTGTCCTTTCCCTTTACCTGCATGCCTCTTCACAAAAAAATAACTGTAAAAGGAAAAACTACAATCTGACTTCACTCCTAAAGGCAATTACAATCCTTTTACATATCACACCTATTATCCACAGACATTTAAATCTGAAACTCTTTTTAAAAGCAAGCTCAATTCCAATGACAGATACACACTCTGGTTCTTTCTGGGAGTACATCCTGATAATAAAATGTTTGTCAATCATGCGGGGAAAGAAAACTAAGCATGACGATCTGGTTTATAAACTGGGGAAGGTGCAAAGAAAAAGGGAGCTCCCAAAAAACTCAACCGAGCAACCTCAGAACATCGCAACAGAAAATCTTGCAGCAGTAGGCTGCCTCTCTCCACTCACCCTGGGGTCCAAGTTTTAAACCTAGCACTATGTTTTGATCTCCTCCTCTACAAACAAGGAAGAAAAAGGGTGTTTCCTCACACACAATCTATACAAGCAAGACACAATCTGCCCAAGCAAGCAGAAAGGACACCTTAAACAATCTTACTGGCTCAATTATGGAAGTAACACAAAAAAAAAGAGGTCCTTGCCCTCCAACTTTTCCTGTCCCCCTTCTTATGCTACTATGGATGTAAGCACAGAAACCTTGAAAGCTGAGTCTAAGTTTTCCCTACAGACAGACTTATACAAAAAAGATAAACACAAACTTAAACTTGAAGTGAAAGCTATCCCCTTGTAAGAGACAGAGGGACAGGGACTCTTCTAGCTACTGATAGGAACAGCCAGGTGAAGGGAGTCCAAAGCTGCATCAAGATCTAAGTGTTCCTGGCCTCAAAGATCAGGTACAATATCAGAGAAACTGCCCTTACATCTCATCTGTCCTCATAAAGGCAATTATGATGGACAAAAAAGGATGGCCTTAGATTTTCAGGCTTTCAAAGATCCTGATCCACTTCAGTTCCTGGATAACACCAAATAAATGCCCTCTGTACAGAGTGGAGGCTCAGTAAATAAGAAGCAATCTCTACATCTCCTCTTTTTCAGCTGAATGCCACAGGCAAGGTTATAAAAGATGTTTACAAATGATGATGATGATGATGCAACACAAACTGCATAGCCGGAGGTTGCCAAGTATTCCTAACATAGTGAAATGCGGCTGAAGAAGAACAGGACCTTTACCGGGCCTTTCTGGTGCGGTGAGGAAGCCACTTGGAAGAAGGCTCCAGTTGATGTGTTCCCCTGAATTATCTGTGTTTGATATAGCAGACCTTTGATTAGGATCCAGGAAAATGAGAAAAAACTACTTTTACCCATGGATCATACACAATACAGCCATCACCTTGCACAAAAGGAGGTACCTTATTTTCTACCAGTAAATGCTCTGATTCAGAGAAGCATATCCTATTTTTCATATAGGTTCCTGCACCAACACAGCAACTCCCAGAACAGAAACAGATCCTCCTCAAGTAACAGGTTCCTAGAATGATGAATGGCTCAAATTAAATAAAGAGAAGTGGTTAGAAAATGGTTTGCAAAAGATCCACTAGAAGTAAAAGGTAACTGCTCTTTAACAATGGCAGAAACACCTTCTCTTTCCTACTAGGGGCACGGAGAAGAAATTTAAGGTACAGCTCCATGTTAAAAGATCATCAATTCCAGTATCACATTCCAGCAAAATCAAAAATGGTTGCTAACATCACAATGGGTTATATTCTTAGGATGCAGGAAGCTGGGGGGAAAAAGTCACAAACTGTACACACAAGTATACTTCCACAATGGAATGGAAATTTTTGAAGGAGAAGAAAAAATTCACATAGAAATTAGACAGACAATCCTTTCTTCCTTTTCCCTCTAATGGAGAATTATCAATTACATTATATAAGGTTTGCTTTCACCCAAGTTACACAACAAGAACAAATATTAGCAAAATACTTTTGCTCTTTTGGCAAGGTAATAAACACATTCATCAGCAACCTGGTCAAGTGGAAGTTGTCCCTGCTAATGGCAAGGGGGTTGGAATTACGTTATTTTTTGAAGTCCCTTCCATCCCAAATCATTCTGTGATTTTGTGTATTACCTGACCTTGTGTCAGAAACTCCTTTTTTACACAATGCATGTAGATACAGCAATCTGAAGGGCTGCCTAAAATGACCTAAAGAAAACATAAATTGAGCATGTCTCCAAAAATTTGTTTTTCATAGATAAATAAGATAAAATCATGATAACTTGAATATCATTATACAGAAACACAAACCATTCTTCATATAAAAGACAAGATATGTTTAAAGCTTTTCTTACTGATATTTCACCCAGGAGTTACACCACTTGTTTGGTATAAATTTGTAAATTCTATCTAAAACAGTACCAGCAAATACTGCATAAAGTACAACAAGCCTATTCCAGGCATTCAGAAACCAATCTTTACTTCTAAAGTTTCATGAAAACTTTTTAAATGACCGAATGAGAACGGTTAACTACAGTTAACTAAACAATAATGAAAGGGTCTTTTGTTTCACTTCTTACAGGAATAGCATGAATCCATCATGACAACAATGCCCACAGTCATTACTCGACACTGTGCTGAGCACTATTTCACTACGATTTCTGCTTCCAGCTAGCAAAACTACTACTTCTCACAAATCGCCCAGTACCAAAGCTCTCAGCTGCAGAGCCAAGAGCGTAGTTTAGGTTTCTTGACTTCAAGTCAAGTAGCCCAAGTGTTGTGCAAGGAAGCCAACACACAGATGTCCTCCATTTCTGTCAAATACAAGTCTTACAGGAAAACAGCTCCTGTAATTGGAAAACAGGGATCAACCTTCTCCCATTGTGGGAGTTTGAGCCAGATAACAGGTGAGGTAGAATTCCAGGGTGGCAGAACCTGCATTAATTTCTTCCTCTTGTTGCACTACAAATGCAACACAACAAACGCCTTCCAGACTGCAAAGTGAACCAGAATCCACTCCTACCCAGAACTGGGGAGAGGAAGGGCAACAGCACTGTTCATCAAACCACTGAGAATATCAATTGACAAACGCATCTAGGTCTCATTTGCATTGTAGCCCTGATATTAACATTCACAGCATAATGCCTCAGATCTCCCAGTGCACAAAAAGTTGTTTAACAAATTAGCCCAAGGGGATGGAAAAAGGTTTCGTACACAGAGAAGATCTATGCTGATCTGGATCTTTGACAAGTTTTGTGCTTCTTAGTGCAAAATATCACTTCATCCAGCTCACAGCATTTAAATGACAAACAAAGCTTAAATGAGATGAAGGGTGTCACACAATCCACCCATTGCAGCAGCCTCTGCAGCAGCACTCTTCTAATGGCTCACAGTGATGGAACAACATCCTCAGCTGAGAGAATTTTGAGGAGTTTGCCCAAGCACAGGGAAAGAAAAAACAAAAACAACCCACATGAAAATAAAGGCATGGGATTTGAGTTTTGTAAATATTTAATTTTTCTGCAATTCCAAAATAGAAAAGAACTAACCTGGACACTGAAAAGAAGTCAGTAATGAATGTGGCATAAGACATCCTTTTGGTGGATTATAGCACAGGGCACATAATCGCTGGATAGTTCTGTTTTGTTTTAACTCTGTATTAAAGAAGCACCTAAATAAAAATGGGGAGGCTGCACATATAAATATTTGAGTAATGCATACACTAGACTCTTTGGGGAAGGAAAAAAAAGGCAACTTGTTTTTGGGGAAATTTTTTTCAGTTTGAGACAGTAAGATACTCTGTAGGAAAACTGTATTTCCTACATATTTTTACCACACATTTACCAATTATACTGAAAATTTTCAGAAAGTGGGACAAGCATTTTTGAAGGAAGAAAAGGGAAAATCAGGATTTTATTAAAATATTTTGAGGTCAAGTCACAATTTACCTTAGAAATTGGTTATGAAAATCTATGGTGCATTGTATTTTTAATTTGTTTGTCCTTTTGCTTTCTAGGTGCTTTCTACTTCTCAGATTTGTTCAAGTCTCCTTGTCTCTAAAAATGAGCAATTTTGTAAGGTTCTCACAAGACCAACACCCCTTTTCATCTTTGGTTATGCACTTTTTCCTTCACAAATGCACAACCTCACAGGCTGGGGTACAGCTTTGCATGGTATGAACTTAAATTCTTTCTAACCATCACAGTTTCCACCCTCCTCCTGCTCATTTACATGCAGCCCCTTGACTCTGTAAATTCTGCTGTTCAGTTCTTAAAAAGAAGCCAAGACAGCTTTCTAAAGCCACAAAAACATCCTCGTTTTTTCTCAGTGAATTACCCTCTTGCCATTTCTGTCAGCTGAACTGGCAGGCCAAGGGAGATGGCAGAACAAATATTAGAACTCTGCAGCTAAATTCAACTTGGAGAACAGATAAGACTTCACTTTTACCAGGAAAACAAGAATTTATAAAAGATGAAACCATAGAATCATTTAGGATGGAAATGGCCTCCAAGATCACTGATGTAGCTGTTAACGTAGCACTGCCAGGATCACCACTAAACCATATCCCTAAGAGTATACCTACTTAGCTTTTAAATACCTCCAGGGATGGTGACTCAACCACAGTCCTTGGCAACTTGTTCCACTGTTTGATAACCCTTTCTATGAAGAAACATTTCCTAATATTCAATTGAAACATCCTCCTGGCACAACTTGAGCTTACGTCCTCTCATTTTGTCACCAGCTGTCTGGGAGAAGAGACCCACACCCACCTGGCTACGCCCACCTTTCAGGAAGTTGGGGAGAGCAATGAAGTCATCCCTGATCCTCCTTTTCTCCAGGCTAAACACCCCCAGCTCCCTCAGCTGCTCCTCACAAGGCTTGTGCTCCAGACCCTTCACCAGTTCTGTTTCCTTCTCTGGACATGCTCCATTCAATGTCTTTCTTGGAATGAGGGGCTTAGAACTGAGCACAGGATTTCAGGTGTGGCCTCACTGGTGCTGGGTACACATGGACAACCACTTCCCTCATCCTGCTGGCTAGGCTATTGCTGATGCAGGCCAGCATGCCAGTGGCCACCTGGGCACACGCTGGCTCATGTTCAGCTGCTGTCAACCAGCACCTCCTTTTCTGCTGGGCAGCTTTCCAGCCACTCTATCCACAGCCTGTAGCACTGCCTGGGGTTCTGATTGAAGTGTAGGGCCCATCCTTTGGTCTTGCTGACCCTCATGCTGTTGACCTTGGATCACAGATCCAGCCTGTCCAGATCCCTGTATGGAGCCCTACTACTTTCCAGCAAGCAGATCAACAGTCTCACCCAACTTAGTGTCATCTGTCCAGATCAATTAACTTATTAAACAGGACCAGACCCAGTACTGAGCTCTAGGAAACTCAATTTGCTTCTGGCAATCAACTGGATTTAACTCCATTCACTACCACTCTTAAGGACTGGCCATCTAGCCAGGAGCATGGAATAAAAAAAGAGACAGAGAAAAAGACTTCTGTGAAAAAGACAGGAATACAGAAGTTCCCAAGTGGCTTTAAGGCTACTTAATAGTTTGAGAAAATATATTATATTGATTATATTGTAATTATATATTTATTGATTGTCCGTTCTGTGCTGGTGCGGCCCCACCTCAAATCCTGTGTGCAGTTTTGGGGACCACACTACCTCAAAAGATATAAAGCTAGTAGAAGCAAGCATTCAAGATGGTGAAAGGCCTCGAGGGGAAGCCAAGAGGAGTAGCTGAGGTCACTTGGTCTGTTTAGCCTGGAGAACAGGAGACTGAGGACAGACCCCATTGCAGTTACAACTTCCTCATGAGGGGAAGAGGAAGGGCAGGCACTGATCTCTCCTTTGTGGTGACCAGTGACAGGACCAAAGGGAATGGCCTGGAGATGTGTGAGAGAAGGTTTAGGTTTGGGTATTAGGAAAAGGTTTCTCCCCCAGAGGGTGGTTGGGCACTGAAACAGCTCCCCAGGGAAGTGATCCCAGCATCAGCCTGAGAGAGCTCAAGGAGTGTTTGGAAAATGCTCTCAGGAACAGGTGTGATTATTGGGGATTGCCTGTGCAGAGCAAAATATCATTTTTATTCACACACATATACATGCTAAATACGTGCCCCGTGGCACAGACGAGCAGAGAGCAAGCCTGCTTTCTTTGCCCCGCCGGCTCACGTTGCGCGTTACAAAGGCTTGCAAGCACCAGGAGCAGCGCTGCCACGTCCTGCTGAATCGGCAGCGCGCTTGGAAGCGCCGAGCAGGCAGCACGGACGGCAGCGGCGGGCGGGCAGCAGAGGCAGGCAGACACAGCAGCGGGCGGGCAGCAGAGGCAGGCAGACACAGCAGCGGGCGGGCAGCAGAGGCAGGCAGACACAGCGGCGGGCAGGCAGCAGAGCGAGCAGCACGGACGGCAGCGGAGGGCGGGCAGCAGAGCGAGCAGCACGGACGGCAGCGGAGGGCGGGCAGCAGAGGCGCTGCCCGGCGCCCGGAGCGCGGCACGGCCGCTGCTGCACGGCCCGCGCCCCGCTACTGCGCGCTGGGGCTGAGCGGTTGTCATCACCGTAATCCAGAGCAGTAAAAAAAAAAAAAAAAAAAAAAAAAAAAAAAAAAAATCCAGAGAATTCTATTTCAAAACTGTCCTTTCGTCTTAAATGTGACAGAAAAAGTGATGTTAAAATAAATTTGTTGGTGCTTTTGCTTTTCTTTTTTTGATCTCAAGCCCATACCCTTTCTCAAACAGACTGGGGTTGGGGCTGGTTTTTTGTTTGTTTTGGTTTCGTTTTTTTATTGATTCCGGCTTTATTAAGTGCCTTTTCTTACCACATCTATTTCAGGAATTAATTGTACTGCTTATAAAAAGGAAACAAACATACTCCCCTTGCAGTTTCATGTTCTGGAAAAAGAGAAGGATCTGGTACTCCAAAATAAACAATGCACTAATGCGGACAGAGACACCAAGATACCATGAAAACAGGTACCTGAAAATTAGCAATCCTACATTTCAGCACTTAACTATAAAAAGCAGAGTTACAATTACATTTTCAGAGAGAAACTCTTTCTTCCCAACGGCTTTTTACCTGAATTTAAACAGTTTACACTTCCAGAAAGTACCACAAGGTCCTTTAAAGTCCTGACTTTGATGACATAAAAGAGTAAATTCTCATTACACCAGAAAAGTAAATGACATACACAGAGGGATTTTCTAGAATTAATTCGCTTGTACTTCACAGTACTTGTGATCTCTGACAGTAAGAACAACAGTTTCATTTCAACTGAGTTTGCAGAAATTCCTAGGGATTGTGTGGTGTCTTTTTGAAACAGTGACACTTATTGAACAAGCTATCATTCTAGCAAGAGATTCACATTTTCATTCCCTCTCTAATTACTGTGGAAAGGGGTTACTACAAAAGCAGTCCCCTGAACTGGTTTGCAGAGCAGGTAATCATTTAAGATGATCAGAGGCAGGGATGGGGGCAAAAAGCAGTGTTTATGCAGCAGAGTGTAACAAGTTCCAAACATTAAAATTCAGCATCGATTCACAACCCCCACATGCTACGCCAATTAAAAGTACACATACAAAACTTTTCTGGGATGAGAGGTAGGCTCGAGGGGAGTGGTTTGCACTTGCTACAGCTGCTACTGGACTTAGATGCATGCACAGGCATCATCAAAACCCTGTAAAATATCCCATTACAAATGAAACAAAAGCTTGTTCAAGATGAAGAGAGGGAAAAAAATAAATTTATTGTATTCAAAAGACAGCTGCAAGATACTCAGGTCTTATCTACTAATTGCCTACATCTCAAAAAAATTCAGCTTAGACTTATTCCAGGAGCAAGTTCTCTTTTCTATCTTTTGTTCAACAACATTGCTGTGGTAAAATTGTTCCAGTGCTCCCCCAGCAGGAAGCAATCAGTTCTTCAAAATTTGTGAAGGAAAGAAAAGCTTCAATTGAAATAGAATACTGCCATTTGGGGAAAAAACAAAACAGATCCTATTTCCCTGTCATCCCCCACCCCTGCCAATTAAATTATTTTTATTTTTAGAAAATAGTTTCTGCCTTTTGAGAAATAACTCTCTAGCAACTAACTTTTTTTTCATCAAAGATGTCTTCCTTTTCACATATTGCTTCACAGAGGATAGCCAGAAGCTGGTTTTCCCAGGTGTTCTAGGACCTACAGCACCAGTCCAGTAGAGGAGCCAGTGGAGGAGCCTTGGAAATAGCAATTCAGTCTCCCACAGATGTCGAAGGGGCTCTAAAGAAAACAAACCTCACCTCCTGAGGCACAGCCATGTGCCCAGTCTTGAAGTAAAGTACATATCTCCACCACCCATTTTTCAAAAACTCAACAAGGCTTGAGGAGATACCTGGGAGCCAAGTGATTTTGTCTGAAGATCAGAATTAACTGAGATAAAAAGGCTGACAGACCAATTATCCTTGAATGTTGGATATGTGCATACACACTGGAAAGTGGAGAGTTTATTTGCAGTTTCATTTTCTGAATGTTTTTCTGAGACTTTCAGCCTGTCACACGGATTATGGTGCTAGGCAGATTTTTTGGTATACGCTTCAGGAAGGTAACTACTGAAGGGATGCAGCACTTTCAGTTCACCTGATCAACACTGGCTTTAAAAGCTACTTCTGACTTAGTCACTTTAACTGCAAACATAACACATTTCTTTATAGTCACCATGCTTCTGTACCTTCTGCTCCTTGGGATACCCACACCAATGAAGTCTGAGAATTAAAGTGCTACAGCAAATTTTGCAGAAGCTGAGTTCAAGGAGATTTGAACTTTTCTGGGCATAATAAAATAAAAATTCAATAGTTTGGTTCTGGTGTGCTTGCAGTATCAGCATTTGGTGGTCAGGTAAATCAGACTCAGGAGGTATACATAATCAATTTCATTAAATTTTTTTCTCAGTGAAATCTAAGTTAACTGTGAAATAAAGTAAGTGCAGCCACCATTCCTGAAGTGCCTCATTTCATTAATTATTTATTCTCTACAACTAAAACATAGCTTTTACTCTAGTGGCATCTTAGAATTCAAAAGTAAAAAAAAAGGGAAAAAACCTCCTAAAACAAAAACCAAACAAGCAAACAAAAAAAAAAAAACCAAAACCCCCCAAAACCAAACAAACCACACACCAAAAAAAAAAAAACAAACCCAAAACTACAAAAAACCAAAAAATCCCACAAACAAGCAAAAAACCACACAAAAATAAACTAAAAAGCCCCCAAAAATCCCCAAGCCAAACTAACACCACCAAAAAAACACCACCACAAAAAAAAAAAAAAACAAACTCAAAGAAAACAAAACAAAAAACCAAACCAAAAAAAAAAAAAAACAAACCAAAATAAAAAACCACCAAATCACTGAAGCACCATATGTATTACATGGTCTGAAGTTCTAATTATCATTTTATTCAACTTCAGCAGTACACTCTGTACTGCTACTGTTTTTGAAAGCTTCATCTTCCTGCATCCATATTCAAGTAGCAAACCAAGCAGTGTAAGCGACCAACTCCAGCATCAAAATATTGTTATTCCATTGGTCACTCAACACCTGCAACTCTGAGAAAAGCAAGCTGTCTACTGCTTCCTGCAACTGGTTTTTAAAAGGCCAGTTCATTTCTGGGCTACAATCCAATCAGGCCTGCATTTATATTTAATCATCCAGTCATAATGCAAGACAATTCAAATAATGGAACAATTGTTAGTGTCCAAGCTTCGTCCCGAAGCACATTTTTTATCCCTGTTAAGGTTTCTAGTAGCCTTTGTTCTTGCACTATTAATAGAACGATATGCCATATTCTTGAAAGCATTTTACTTTTAGTCAAGCATTCCTGTGTGAATGTATCTATGTAATCTTACTACACACTGTCCCATTAGCCTTATTTTCTCCTCTGAAGGAAGTAAACCTGAAAATAGCTCTGTGTAATGCATAAAAGTGAACAGTACATTTGATCATATCTAACCCTAAAACCCCATAAAACTCACATTATACAGTGCATTTCATACAACTACCAACACATATCACAAACGTCACAAAACACAAACATCCAACTGAAGGTGATGTTGACCAAAAGATATAAAAACTCTATAAAATAATCAAGCTGTTTTGAGCTTGAAGTCATACATTCAGCATCATTCACATACATGCCATAACAAACAGCTCAGTTTATTAGCCAACTTTTCACTGTTTTCCAGTCACTCTAGTCATACCTCTCCGCATTCCTTTCCTGCTACCACCACACTCCTGCCTTCAAGGTCTTAAGCAACTCACCTCTCCTTCTCAAGATGTCTCAGCAGTCCACTCAGCCATGCCAGAGAGCATTGCTGAAGTTCACTCCTGAACTTTAGCATGGCTTGCATGTAACTAAAATGAAAACAAAATCTGTTGCCAAAGGGAGTTTAGCAATTTTTCTGTCATCCAATCAGTGGGATGCACAGATCCAAGTGCAGATCTAGGGATCACATATTTGAAGGGTTTAGGTCTGTAAGTCTTGTATTGATACTCCTCACAGTGCATTTGGAAAAAGAGTAAATAAATAATCACCCAGCCCCTCCCAAAAGCAAACCTCTCCCAAGAGACAATGGATTAAGCCAGCTGCACCTGCTTTAGTAAAACACATTCAGAATCCCTTTACTCACAGAAAGGCTCCTCCTCAAGCCTCCAAAAGACTATAATTATTTTTTTCAAACAACAAAATCAATCAAATAGCCACAGCTCTGAATTCTTCTGGGACAGTGTCACCAGCAACCTATCATCCAACATAAAACAGCATTACACTAAAATTCACCCTTACCTGATAAGGCTGATAAAACACTCTCAGGCAAGAAAACAACAGAAGGGCAGATGAGAGTGGTAAAATTCAAGTGTTTTTCATTCCTTTTCCTGAATCTTGTTGCAAGGCTGGATGTGAACTCCAAGCATACCTACCATGCAGTTATGCATGACTTTATGACATAATTATGAAGTGACAGCAGTTCAAAAACAAGCAGTAAATCAACACGAGGGACAGAGGCATGGAGTCAGCTGCCCCTTTTCTTTTGTATCAAGATAGTAACTTTCACGAGTCTGGTTGATTCCTATAGCACTAATCTGAGTTCATCTGCAGCCCTTCTTGCTTCACTTGAAAGGATGCCAGCAGAGCAATTTAAAACTAGAGCCCTTGATGCAATATTTCTACCGAAACACTTCACATGCATGTAACATCAATGTAAGTAACTTCAGGCATTGCTCCAGCCATTAAATGAAACCAAACTGACACATCCCTATGAAATAGGCCACTTCCACTGAACTGCAAACTGAGTACACAAAGAATAAACTAACCAGAACAAGCTCAGCAAGTAACAGAAAAAATATTTATTCCGCCTTTTGCGACTTTCATAAACCACATGAGCCTTTGAAAAGAACTAAGAAAGAAAAACAAGAGAATCCTTTTGCTTATGTGGCTGAAGGGAAATAAACAGGTCAGAATCATTAAGGTTTAGAAATGCTTCCATTAAATGACCACCCTGAGCATTTTGGTAGCAACTAATTCATTCTCAACTGAGATTTGGAACAGAAAGTTTTCTTCTTGTGGTCTGAGCCACATGAAAGAGCATGATACAGTTCAAGAACCTTCTGACACACAAAGCAGAAGCAAACATAATAATGTTCCCATCTGAAAAAAACCTGAAGTTATGTACCTGCCTATAGATGAAAATGCTTTAAAAAATCTAATGAAATTAGTGTGATCCAAGAGTTTTAGTCCATTTATATTGCTGCAGAAGACATTAGGAACTTATGTATGGTTTCTATAATATAAATCAGGAAAAGAAAGCTTGGAAAAGGAGCTGAAAATTAGGCCAGATTATAAAAACAGGGGAGAGAAGTTAATGAATAAAATTTAACTAATTAAATTCTGTAGTTCACCACCACAGCAACATCAAATAGACATCATAATAGCCTGTCAAATGAAAAGCCATTCAGAAAATGATAAACATACTTAAGACAACCACATATGTTAGAACTAGATTATAAGTATTTCACATGCACTACAGGGACAGCAAAAAGGGATATATCAACAGTACTCTGGTACAGGGGGTCTCACATTCTACCAACAGCTTGACAAGTGTCTCTGAAGTACAAGACTGCTCACCTTCTTCCACCATCTTAACTTATCCTCACAACCTTCAGGTGCACCGGGCACTGCACACAAGCAGCCAGGAAAGAATGATTGCCGAAGGGGAGCTGAGTGCACAGCAGCTATTGGAAACGTCAGCAGGCATCTGTCTGCAATCAGCACTGAGTCTTTAGATGTCTGACACTGGGATTTTTTGCGCTAATGTAACACATCGTACTGAAGTGAAGCACATACAAGTATTTGTCAACTGCCAGCAACTGAAAGGGAGATCCTGCCAAAGTACCAAGTCAGAAACAATATCCCCACTGAAAGACTTTTAGGAAACTAAGTGTTAGAAAATAAGAATTTACAGCCAAACTATAATCGTTACTTAGCCCACAGACAAAACAATGCAAGTACAGCTCCACACAGAATAAACGAGTTCTTATGCATCATCTAAAGAGCATGCACACACATGCTACCAATTAGCTATGCTACTGTCACTTCAATTACTTTAATAATGTATCAGCTCTACGAACAGAATAATCAAAACCACTGACCACTTTTTATTTCTGGAATAAGAATTGCTACAGAAAAGAAAGAAATAAAAAAAATGTAAGTTATTTTTCATCCTGTTCTGCAACTCTTCAAAAAGCTTCTGAAATACTGGTTGGACAGAAGAATCCTCAGCCACAGCCATTAAAAGAAACTTGCATTATCCACTAGATTTTTGCAAGTGCTGGAACATAGAAAGAAGAGCAGTCAGTGCCAAGTGCTGACCCGGGCAGCAAGCTGCTCAGTTGAGTCAAAGGCCAACAATTTGCTTCTCAGAGCTTTGTTTATGGAGCCTAGAATGACTAGCTAGACATCCTGCATTATCTCTGAAAAGCTCATACTGACTAAAAGTCATAAGGGGTGAGCATTCGGAATGCTCTCTTACCACAGAATAGGCACGCATGTGCAAGCAAAAGGGAGGGCAGGCTAAGTATATACATATTATTAAGTCATAAATCAATGGATAATGAATAGGTGCATTATTTCTTGTAGCTGTATTCAGATGTTGTAGATCAGAGCTGGTTTCTTTCCAAGTTGTTTTTTTTTTTTTAATAATGCGGTTTTTTTAACAAGAACCATCCAAAATTCAGTTATGAAACACTCACACAGTATTGTTTTTCAGATCTGGAGACTCTAGTGGCAGAACGCACAAAAAAGATATTGCTCCCTGATTACTTAATAGGGCACAACACAAGACACAAATACCTGGAAAGCTGCTGCTGATTATCTGCCTGTTTAGTTAACTGCTAGAACTGCAGGCCTAGAAGGAGCATTTTCTTCTTTACTGCATTTTGAAGATCTGGGATGGAGATGCCTGAAGAGTTCATGAAGGCACCTCTCCTACTGTTTACTAAGTTAGATGATGCTTTATTCTCACAAAGCATACTCATATTCTCACATTACATATTGTTTTCCACTGTACACTCCAGTTAGGATGAATTCAGGAGCATACATCTGCCTGAAGACTGGTACTTGCAGTATATGTCTCTCCTGTCAGCACAGAAGACACAAAATTCTTGGAGAGTTCTTAATTTTCATGGTAAGAAAAATATATTCCAAATATGGCTTAAAAAAATGAAGCGATTCTAAGTTCGTTTGCAATTTTAACAGCCATGAATTACAGTCAGAATTCCTAGTACAGTTATAAATTTTATATTGTTTGCACAGCTTCATTAGGAAAAATAAAGAGGAAGCTAGAACTCACAGCTGTAGTATCTCTCCAGGTTCTTCTCTCTTTTTCTATAAAATAATGAGGAAACTGGTGTCTTTATAAAAGAAATGGAATTTGTGGCCTTATTAGCAACTGTATTATAAGGACCATAACCATCTCAGTAGCTACACTGACCATGTCTCCCTACTTAAGTTGAGTCCACATAAGAAACATGAGCTCCCTCACAGTCTCACACAGAAGGCAGAGGGAAAGATCAGCCAAAGCTCCCATTTTGCTGACAGAGAAGCTGGTACTGAACGGACTCACAGCTGCAAACCAAAAAGACTCTTTAACCAAACCAATTAATACTTACTTCTTTGCGTGAAAGGCAGGCCCTAAAATGGTTTGAAGGAATACCATATAATCATTTGAGACCAGACAACCCACACTTTTTATCAGAACAGAAGCACTGCCATTAACCTCAAAAGGATTCCACTGATATTGATAAAAGCAGGCTGAAAAAATGTTGCTATTTGTGACAAACGGAAGGAGACAGACAACACAGTCTGGCACTATATTTGTTTGAATACACTGTGAAGCATCTTACTTCAGGAATCATTCCATGACTATAACTTTGTTGAAGTGAAGTATGTAAGCTACAGACATGTGAAGTGTACATCTGTAAATGGAGGCTTTGTAACTCCTGCAGCTCAAACATGCATGAGTCAGACTTTCCATCATCTCAGGACAGCACATGTAAACCTCATCCCCAAGAGACCCCTGCAAGGCAAGGCACCAGTACATTATTATGGCTGTTTCTATTTCTCTCACCCGAGCCAACAGCAAATGATTACACCTACTTACCAAATGTACTGGAGCAACAGTGTCAAATACACTGGGATCTGTGTCAAAGGGCTTACAAGAAGGATTAAGAAGAGATGAAACACTCAAATACAGGTGAGGTTGAAGATAACAGAACAAGAAGAGTGGATTAAGTTACCCAGATTAACTGCACAGCCTCTGTGGCGAAAAAAACCTCAACCAAACAAAACCAACAATAAAAACCAAAACATTCAACCAATAAACAATCCAAACACACAGAGTATGGAAATAATCTCATAAAATAATCAACACTTCAAGGATACTTAAGAGTACCGATCATTCTACAAACCACAAAACAAAGTATGAGGTGTAAATAAGTGTTTATGGCTTCCATCCACATTTTAGTGGGGGTGGGGGAAGTGACTACAGAGAAGTCCAGTTTTCTACACGCCGGCATGCACATCACACCATCACTGAACTCCTGACAGATGCTGCCTACTATTCCATAGCCACCTTGATTACTGCAGTTCAGAAGGAGTATGACAATCTCAAAAAGCCAGGACCAGTGATAGGGGCAAGCAGCTTTTCTTCACCAAACTTCTGAGTTTGTTTCTCCACTGGGATTATTTTCGGTTAAAACACTGACCTGCACCCTGAGCCCAACCAGTATTTAAAACACAAAACTTCGTGTAGCCTTCGGACACCGCAGGAACCTGCCAGCGCTTCGGAGGACAGCCTGTCTCCCCGCTCCCATTTAACGGGAAAAAACACGGTATTCCCACCGCCCTCGGCTCCAGCATTGCCTCCGCCAGCCCGCGCCGGCGGGAAGAGCGGAGCAAACCCGCAGCCCGCTCTGAGCGGGTCCTCGCCCCGATACCGCGGCTTCTCCGCCCGCAGGGCGGGTGGTCCCGGCGCGGCCGCAGCTGAGCGCCGCGGGTCAGGAACACACCTGCGCGCCCCCACCCGCCGCCCCTCCCGTCCCCTCGGGGCCCACGGCTGGGGCGGGGGCCGGTGGGCGAGCCCGCAGGAGGAGGAGCCGGTGGGTGACGGGGATGCTACCGACCTGCTCCGCCCCCGCCGCGGGCTCCCGCGGGCCGCTCCCGGCGGAGCCCTGCGTCGCTCCCATAGTAACATCGCCGGGCCCGGCGCCCGCGGCTCCGGGGGCTGGCGGTCAGTCCCGGCAGCCTCGGGAATGCTTCTCCCGCCTCCGCCCCGCCAGAGAACCGGCCGGGCTGCTGGCGAGGGGCTGCGGCGGAGCCCCGCGGGGGCGGCCGGAGCCCGGCAGGACAAAGCCGGCTCTGAGCAGCCCTCCACAGAGAGACTTTGTCCTGCCGGGGCTCGGCCGCCCCCGCCGCCAGCCAATCGTGCCTGTAAACGCCCCGGGGAGGCAAAGAAACACTTCCATTCTCCCTGGGAAGAAAAGAATTGTTATTCCCCTTTTACAAAAATATTTCTTGTGTTCCTGCCCTCGGCAGCGGCCAGCAGCTGACGCCCGTCACAGGATAAACGCGAGCGATGGGGCCGGTGGCCCAAGCCCGGGTAGCATTCCTGACATGAGGCTTTTGGACAGTGTCCACAGCCCTGTTCTGTCAAACAGACTTGCACCAGTCACATCCACCTTTTCAGTCAGTGTGTTTTTAGGAGGACGTGGATGCGAAAGCCTCCATAGAGCCGACACTCCTCGCCTCCGCAGCCTTGGTCAGACTTCCTTCCCACCACCTAACAGCCTTCCTCACCAGTCTGGAAAGTCCACACCACTGCTATTAATTCAGAAGCCAAACTGCTTGCTTTGGGAGCTGTAATTACATATTGTAAAAAAAGCACGTTATTGAGTTAGCTATTCTCAAGAGCTTGCAGAAATGAGTGGTCACTAAAAACACTAAGGAAGAGAAGATCGGCAGAAATTCAACCACATTATATTCAGAAAAAAGGACTTATTTCCCAAGTGCTGCTGTCTTCCTGGCTTTATGCTATTTTGGGTGGATGAGGCAATACTTGAATCAACTCTTGGAAGGAAGAAACTAAGAATGAGAACCAAGTGTAAGGGAAAACCTTTCTTAAGCCAATGTTAAGAAAAAAAAAAGGCAAACAGCCCATTACTTTGTATTGCCTACCCTCAAATCTAAAGAGAATAAGCCAAAAATGCCAAAGCATTAACTTTGCTCTTCTTTTATGTTGTTCCTGCTCTCAGTTTTACAAGTGAGTGATACCATACTAGTTTTTTGCAACACTAGCAGTCCAGTATATGGCCAAAGTCAGGACCACTTTGAAAAATGAGGGGGGCCAGGTTCTTCACACGCATGGGATACTGTGATAGCTCCTGGTATCAAGAATTTGTCCATGAGATACAGCATGGCAAGGCAAAACAGCTGTCATCTCCACACCTCTGCAAACTGGAGGCAAAGAGCGCTGTTTGGCAGCATCAGCATAGAATGCTATGTCACAGCATTGGCAGAAATACCCACTGTCCAGTACATGTTGAAATGGCACAACACAATAAAAACATGATTTTGCTGCAGGCAACTACATAGTTTTAGATGCAAGAACAACATTTGTTTCAAGCTGGATGGCAATATACTTTTTGAAAAGCACTTGTCAGACATGAGGTGAGATGGGAAAAGAAGCCACCTGATCTCTTGACTGCCATCTCTTAACACAAAGTTTGTGGTAGCATAAAGTAGAGGACCAGCCTCCTGAGGCTGCTTCCTTCCACACAGGTTCTGGCAAAAGATAGAGAGCTACCACTCTGGATTCTCCCACTAGACACAGCTTCTTGGTGAGAGCAGGCAGCGCCAGTCAGAGCAATCTAAAGGTCTGCCTATCCTGTCCAAGGCCAAGAAGGATTATTTGTGGTTCCAGACAAAAGCTGTGGCTTCACCTAATGCCTCCTTTTGGCATGTTCTGTGACTTCATCAAAGCCACAAGGTGTTATCACTAACAGGCTATACTTCCCTGAGCTGCAGGGCAGCAAGGAGGGTTAACACACTAAGCTAGCCTGAGGTAAGTGTAACATAGATGCAGAACTGACCACAGTTATGCAAGCCAGATAGGCTGGATCCCTTACCACAAAATACCATCTGGGAAGGGCCTATCAGTTTGTCTCTATTTACCGTCCTGCAATAACAGATAGAAAATAATCCATGTGGGCTTCTCTAAACATTTCCCATGTTTGTCCATAAAATTTCTCACTTTTAAGAGCAAAGTATACATATCCTTCCATGTTTTCTTCTTTTTTCCCCTCAAACTAAACAGCTACTCTGTACAATGGGCATATAAATCATCCCACACCAACCTGCAAATATGAGCACTAAGTGGCCTCTAGCGCTCATGCTCACTCTAGAGCTTGGCCAAATGCCCAGATGCTCACAGTGTACGTAAGAAACCATGTAGTAACAATTGCCAGGTTTCTTATCCTGCAATTCAAGCACTAAGAGCAAACTTTCAGGCCTGCTCTTTGACAAAGATGTTCTCCCAAGATGAATATGCAGGCAGCCTTATGAGAGGAAAACACTGCCAGCTAAGCAACAAATGGAAGGATACCAGTGTAAACAGTGATGAGAGTTGTGCAAACTCCTCCAGCACCTCAAGTTTCTTCCTCCTGTGGTAGGAAAAGGGGCAATATGTTCTCAAAGCATTCAATTCACTTAACAGCTATTCCGTGGTAGCACAGCATCCCCATTCTCTCTTCCCTTGTAAACCAAACAAAACCAAACCCCTCACCTGCAGCTCAGGCATATTGTTTACTATTAGGCATAACCTGTCCTGCCTCGTCTTCTCTGAAACACCACAAAACTCTCCAGTGTGTATACAGAATACCTATAAGCTACCCAAAACTCACTTGGGACAGCAACACAAGCAGAAGAGGGGCAGGACCCTCAGCCAAATGGTCTGATGTGTCTGTGCAGCCTGAGTGTTTGGAGGCATGGCTGCATGCACATTTCAATGATTGGTCTCCCTTTGAAATGGGGTGTGCAGGTCCAGTTGTAGTCAGTCCTACAAGGGATACTGCATCATGAAGAGTAAAGGCTGGGTTTCAGCACCATGTAAAAATTATATGAACTGGGCTGCACATTTGCAGCTCTGCTCTCTGCAGTATTTAGGACCAGCTATTCTGCATGTGCAATAACTCTACAAAGCAGCATCATCTGCAGGGGGTTTTATGGAATGTTATGTAGGTGTAAAGAAATTTTAAAATTAACTTCAATGGAAAGATTATTGGTGTTAACTTTATGAAAAACAAGCAAATAACTTACAGTGAACACACTTCCCATTGAGATTTTCAGTTTAAGTAATCAAGGGAGACATTTTTTTGCCTACAATCAGATTGAATCTGTGGTCTGTGCAGCACTAATTTAGAGAGATCACTTGCTGTAGCCTGAGTCATGCAAAACCTAGGACGTATTCTATAAATTATCTAATGCTACTGTGAATGAAGCAGTTGTGCCACTTCCAGCACCACAGAGAGAATACCCATTTAACACTGCACTAGAGGATGCAAATTTAAAACAAGCAGCTGCTCTCACAGTTACTCCAGCCAACAGAGAAAGGCTATTCTGCAACTTGTCGGCAGCAACCATGTTGTGATTCAGGTTCTCTCTGTCTCCTCTTCACCATCAAGCCTTTGACCTTGTCCCTATGACAATAAATTATTTTTCTGTTTCTTTAAATGTTAAAGTTCAGCACTTGGTAGTGCTGCTAGACAGCATGGCAAAAAGGCAACCTCCTTTAAGAGCTGGGAATTGAGTTCAGAAAAAGACACTGGGAATGCAGGCTGCTAGTCCAGTTTTGGAACAATCTGAACAGAGATGCCAGTTTTGCTCTTGTTTTCAAGCAAGTGTTCATGATCCTGTCATGAGAGACACTGTAGAAGTTTCTAAAAATACCATGTTGTCAAACAGCCTTTCCCCCTTCCCTTCCAGCAATCTCTTTAGACTGCCATTTGTCATCAGCCAGCAAAATCACACAAATCAGTCAGCCCAGTCCTACTTAAATGATTCATAAATCCAATTACGTTTGCTTCTTTATATAGTAAGCTGGGTACTGACAGATTCAACCTTCAGGATTAGAGGATGTGTGTGTAGGTAGCTGACCTCTGACTCTCAGGAACTGCGCAGGAGCTCCATACATATGGTTCAAACATGCAGCTCTACACTGGGCTTGTCACATACATGGCACAGTAATTCTGATCTCTGTCTTGGGGGACTGGATGAGAGACACCTTCCATACCATCTCAACACTTGCTACCATGTGTGGAAGTGAGTCCAAAGGAGGGTCAGCAAGATGGTGGGGGCCGAAGCACTGGCCCTGCAAGAGGAGGCTGTGGCAGCTGGGTTTGTTTAGCTTGCAGGAGGGATGGCTTCAGGACACCCGGCAGCAGCCCACTGGTGCAGACAGGAAAAGACTGAAGAGATGAGGCCAGGTTCTTAGCAGTAGTGCAAGGTGGATAAGAGGCACTGGGCCAAAGTTCAAGCAGGACAGGTTCAGATGTACATAAAGGGAAACAATTTTCCCCATGAGAACAGACAAACCATGGACCCACTGCAGACAAGTTGTACAGTCTCTGTCCTTGGAGGTTTCCAAACCCAACTGGGTAAAGCCCCAGGCAACTTGTTCTGATCTCACAGATGACTCTGTTTTGGACATGAGGTGGCACAAGAAACTTCCTGAGGTCCCTTTCCACCTGAATTATCCTATAATTCCGGAGTTACTGCATGATTCAAGGGCCAGCTTAAAGCAGAACGAGGCAATTATTATCCTGCCCCTTATCTCCACTTCCAAAGTACAACTTGCGGTTATGCAACATAAAGATTTTGGCATGCAGCTGCAGGGTCTGGTCTGTTGTCAGTCTCTGATGTAGTGGAAGGATGAACAGCTATACACACACTTTTCAAGTCTCAAAGCAGCAACACTAAGGCTGTTATTTCAGAAAGCATAGATACCCCCGGAAGAAACACAGAGCCCAACATAGACAGCATCCCACACTTTGTACATATTTTTTATGGGACAATCACAATGTCAAATCCTTTGTCATTTGGGAGGACATCTATTATTATGTTTTCAAGAGCAGAATATTTTAAATTTTTTAAACCTAGACAGAGAGATTTACTGAGACATCTCAGACTGCTAAAAATTTTAAAATGTAGATAATTATTTACAGCAAGAGGCAGCACTGTTCTAAGTTCACAAAAAAAATTGAAACATACTGTTAAATGCTGAACAACTAGGAACAGCACTGGACATTAACAGTTATGAAATACAGGGTTTTATATATATACATACAGCTTTGAGTTTTTTTAATGTAATGTAATATATATTTTCCTCACTTTTTTGGACAGTCATCAGTTCTACCAGATCTCACACATTACAAGTTTGTTTTGCTTTGAATCAGAAGACTTTTTCAGTTTGCTTTTTTTGTTGCAAATTTCTTTTTGCAAAGAATATGGCAATTAGAAAACAGAGACGTATAGCATATTCATAGGATAAATAAAACAGCATGAGAATATGCAGAGGTGTTTGGTAACAGTTAATAAAAATTATAGTTGTGAGAAAAAGAAATACAGTCTATTTGTTCTAACCACATTTTCCTCTGAGCCATGTTTTAAATTACATTGCAGTTCCTTGAAAATTACACTAGTAATTCCAGCAAATGAAATAGTTTGACCTACTGCAAGAGAGCAAAACAGAGTCTTAACAGTGACTCTGCTTGAACACATACACATACCCCCCCCATTCCTTCCTCTACAGATTGTGCAAATCGAAACAACTTTATTTGGCATAAGCACTTCAACCTCTACTTAAAGAAGCTACAAAAACTAAAACCATTATTATAAAGAATGAACACAGGTATGTACTGTTTCCCCCCCCCCCCAGACACCATACAAAAGTGTGTATCAACACTTGAAAGGAAATCTCTTCCCCAAACTTTTTCATTTTTAACTGCAGGCACATTCTGTTTAACATTCATTTTGCTTACATCTCATTTCCTTCCTCTCTTCTCTATGTTTCTTGACTACTGGCAAGGATGTGAAACAATCCTCTGCTTTTAGCTATTTATCGGCCTTTCCCCACTAGAAGTCAATCTCTTCAACATCAAAGCTTTACCATAGTAATCAACTGTTATGGCTCAAATTAATTAGGACAACACAATAAAGGAAACAAAAATCCCATTCTCATAGAGATCATTATGCTTAATAAACAAGCAAAAGAATATGCAAATTACACAAGATGTAACATACACAAAGACTTGTTACTTTTTTTCCTGATATAGGGGTTAATTTAAAAAACAAAGCTCCAGACCGCAGTTCTTCAGCCAAGTTAGTTCTTTAGAGCACAAGAACTATGCTTCAAAGCTCTGCCTCTCCCCATCCTATTTATACTGGCAAACCTCCTGCTGACGAGCTTATTAAGAAACAAAGCGGTTCTGCAGCCCTATTCAGAAACAGCAAGGGCCCAGCTAGGGTACTAATGCCCACTTTTGGGTGATGTTTCTCACAAATGGCTAAAGTAAGCTGGCAATTAGTCCAAAAGAGAACAGCAAGAACAATAAGGGAGAAAGCAGACGGACACCACCATCCAGTCATTCACTTGCCAGTTCCACAACTCCTAGAAGCCCACAGACAAAGCACCTGGATTCATCTTCTGAGCGATCTTGACCTTGCTGATAAATGGTTCTGGAGTTTCTTTTGCTAAGAGTTGAGCTCACAACTATGCACATTCCCTGATGTAAAGCTGGCACATCCTACCACTGAAGGAAAATGTCAGAGGCTGCTCAAGACCTGAGCTGAGACATTCCTGCCTAGCTACATTTCACTGATATTCTTATATCAAATTTTCCCTCACTCACAGAAAACTAAAGAGGGAAGTAGCTTTGGTTAAGTATGTCACAAATTAGAGTCAAGACAGCAGATATGCACATTTTTAAGTAAATTACTAAAGCAGCAATAGCTGCTTCATCTCAAAAATAGAAGTCAATTATAGTTTTGCAAAACATCAGCATAAAAACCTTTCCCTCTCTTAAAATCATCATCTGTTAATCACTTACAAAAACAAGCCAAGCATGTTCGATCGACACATAAAACTAAGGATGCATTTTATAGTCTTTCTGGAAGCACTTGAGAAAAGGTTTTAAAAGCAAGGTTAATATGCCAAAAGGATTATATTTACCTTAATGATGTACTGTAAGAAAATATGCAGCAAAACAACTCTCCCTGTGTGGCTATACTGTTTCCTAGGACTGACTGAGTCACTAAGCAACTCCCATGAATATTACCCTTTGTACTTAAAGTAATTTATTTATCCCCAAGTCCATGCTAAATATTTATATTTGCTGAAGACATCATCATAGATTACATCCATTCTTTACCAATGTTTAGCTAACAGATGAACTAGTACAGGCCTGTGCATTATTATTTGCACAACTTTAGCAGAATATTGACTTCATTGCAGAAACCTCTCCTCTTCTGGAAGCCTGTTGTACATCATCAAGTTCTCAGCAAATGTGCATGTAAAGTTTCTTTGATAATTCAAAATAACTCGTTTTAATTTCACTAGTTGAATTTCACCAGATTTAATTAATCCAATAAGTACAATTTCTTGAAACCTTATAAAAACATAGCTAAAAGAATATATACCTTAGCTAGCGCATGACAAGAACTCATAATTTTAAACTAATGGCTAGGTCTAACTGATGCAACTCGACTACAGTCTATTACCTTGGGAGGAGCGATGAATTTTGAGTGCCGTTGTCTACCTGCTGTGCTGTGCTTCGGGCTTGATGTACAGCTGTGCTCCCAGTCCCACTCACACGGAGATGGCAGGGCAGTAGTCTGCTCCCTGAAAAACAAAGTTTCATTTATGTCACATATAACCACAAAGGAGTGCTTGTGAAGCCTGGAACACTGAAGTCCTAGAGATAAAGAGGGTATAAAATATATTCCCCTGCTTAGTTTGACATGCTTTAGCTTCTGTGGAAATCACGTGGAAATAGTACTTTAAAAAAGGAGATACTCGGCAATATTTACACACAAGCCTGCATGCACAGCAATCCACACATTTTTGCCAATGAAATAGGGTATTGACAGGAATACTTAGAGTTACTTTGTTGCACTGGTCCTCTCCACAAACCATCTGGCTTTCTGTTTCAATTTAGTTTTGGTCTGATTGTTTATCTCACACAAGACTGTACACCGAAAGCTAGTACCAGCGCTGTATCTTGAGCATAACCTCAGCAAATACATGTGCTCCAATGACATCAGATGGTAACTTAAGAACTTCAGTTGCCAATGATAGAAAGAAAACAATTTCCAGTGTAATCTTCTACTCTCCTTCCCCTGCTCAGTAGGCTATCCCTCTTGGGCACAAGCAGCATGTTAGCTTCCATTCAGCATCCCTGTCACGGGACTCCCCCTCTCCCTGACCCCTTGTCTAATCCTTGATTACCCTTGACAGGAAAAGAGAAAATGAATGGTTTCACTAAGATACAGAAGGAACTTTTGACAGAAATGGAAACACAAGCTAGTGGTTAGGGTTTGATGGTGGCTTTTGTTTTGTTTTTAAAAGGAAAACAACATTCAGCTAAGTAATTTCAATTCTTCTCTTAAAAACATCTTTCCAAAGTGTTCCATCTTCAAAGAAGGATATAGCCAGACTTCCCTAGGAAAGTATATTATCTATTCTTTCAGCAGGTTTGAGTTTGCTTGCCTGTTTCTGGGCCCCTCCCCCCACAATGTATAGATGTTTTTTCATTATGGTTAATATTCCATTAGCCATTTCTAGATCACTTGAGAGATGTAAGAAAGAAATACTGAAAGACTTCTGCAGAACTTCCCCACTGTCTAAAAGTCTTGCCCAAGTTTTGAGGTGTCTTGCATCTCACATTTTCCTGAGCACAAATATAATGAGGTCGCAGGTTCGAAAAAGCAAAATTAAAATATCTAAAATTTTTTTAAAATACATTTTGTTTCAGATTAACTTTTTACAACAATGCATGCACCTGCCAGACACTGCACCTCAAAACTAGAAGGTTATTCTATCCTTTCTCCCCAGGTCTTCCAGCATAAAAGCATTTTCTAAAAGTAAACTACAGTTTTAAATCAAGGCATGATTTCCTAAGTTGCAGAAGAAAAAGATACTTAATATGAGTTTATATAACCACCAAAGAGCAGCACAAGCTATACTGTGCATTTGAAAAAAACTTCAGCCTTATTGTTCTAGGCTGTGCACAAAATACTATTCTGGAGGCTGCAGAAAAGTCACACAAGCAAGCTAAACCTAACTACTGCTGCTGCTGCCATCATTTTCCCTTTGTCAAACTTCTTAAAAATCAATCTATCTGTCACAGAAACCATCACTATTCCAAGCGAAGATGGAAGCAGAAAAGCTTAACTTTGTAATGTCTTTGATATGAAAATATAAAATAATACCTTAGCAAAATAATGTATCTGCCTTTCCTGCTTTCTTTTGCATAGTAGTCTGGGTTTTTAAGCAGAATTCTTACAACTTTCAAACAATGGCTCTAGCCATCGCACTCAAGTGCTATTTTTTATCTCAAGAGACGTTTAAGAAAAATAAAGCGCCTAATTATGCACCTGAATTTGAGCAGTGAGGAGCTGACAAATAAGGACCTCTACACCCTTTATTCAGTATTGGGCTGTGGAATGCATCTCATTATGTTACAAATTTTTCCTTTACACACACTTCTATCACATTTTATTTTTACAAAGAATGTAACAGGGTACCTCTAGAAGTTGAGTGATAAGCTGATCTTAGCAAAGTGAATTATTAATGTGCTTATTCCAGTCATATAGAATAAGCAGTATGCAGCTAAAAAAAAGAACAGTGCTTTTTTTTTGCCAACTCGGTTTACTTTAACTCAATTGCTGGTTACCAACCTTTCACTCCCTGAAAGTTTTAATAAAAACATAAAAGGGATCCCTATTACAGTCCAATGACAACAGGTTTTCTGCTTTTCTGAAACTGTTGGAATGGCAAATCCAAACATAATCCAGATACATCTTAACCAGCTTGAAATTCCAAGTGTGTACAACAATCACTTTAACACAACCTCTCCCTAAAAGCATGGGGATATCCAAATAAGAATGCTGGAAATAAAAACAAATTTTAACAGTGTATTTTGTACTTAGATACTGACTAATACTCAGTAATAAAGGAAAGACAAAGAGTCACAGTTACAAAAGAAATAGACATTACAGTTAATAAGTTTCCTTTTTAGAGGGCTTGATTCAAGCTGTGACTCTGGCCAGTCTTCTCAAAAACGAAGAAGAATTCTACAAGAATATATATACAAGAACTTTCCAACACAGCTTCTCAAAATAGCAGGAGAAATCAGGTATTATTTTATCAACATATAAAGAGCAGCTGAAAAAAAAACCCCAGAGATTTGCATGTACATAATTTATATGGAACAACAAAAGGAGGCCACTGATCAGCATACTCCGCTGTCCTGAGTCCAAACAGACTGCAGAGAATCCCTTTTAATGGGCAAGTTTTTAACAAAAAGCCCTACAAGCACTCACATGCTTAACATGTCACTGGAAATTTAGAACCAACATGAAGAACATTGCACACAAAACCATTTCCATTAGTGTATTTTCTAGACTAGTTTTTGTGGTTAGGGTGATACAGCTAAAAAAAAAAAAATCATATGGTACTTAGTGATTTATTTGCTTTTACTGCTGCTACCACCATTAAAGAAAGCACATTTGTGGAAAAATTACAGGATAAATCTGAATTCAGTTACAATCAAACAGCCACAATTATAATCCAAGTTTTCCTCTGAAGTCTTGCTTACACATAACTATTCCAAACCAATAGAAACATACTAATTGGTCTTGGACAAAAGCCTCTCATTTTTGCACTCCTCTGCAATGTCTGAAACAAGGTGGCAATATTCTATTGTATTACAAAAATACAAGAGACCAGAAGGACTCTGAAGACACCCATCCATCCAGGCTACTCATACAGAAGCAGATGGAAGAGAATGAGAACTCTGTTTTCCACACAATATACGTTTTTGGTAGAAACAGTTACATATACAAGAATTTTTCTGAAACCTAATACTCAAGTTGTATGGTACAAGAAAGCACTCTGGATGGTTTTTAACAAAAATCAGAAAAACCTTCTTGTAGGGAAACAGTATTCCTAAGTATGATGAACTCCTGCTTCTAAGCAGAGAAGTAAAATTGGCCTGCACAGACAAAAGTGATTTTTCTTTTCCCTTTTTAGGAACTGCTTCTCTGACAGATAAAAATTAAAATATGGATATTTTTAAATGAGGAGAGGGGAAAGATGCATATATATGCGTGTTAGTAGCAAGCAAAATACAAAACAGCTATTTCATTTCTGTTCTGATGAACATACATGTGTTTATTCTTCCTGTTCTTCAGCAAACTCCTCATTTAGAAATAACACCTTCTCCTAGTTATCCCTCTAGCCAAGGACAGCTAGTACACAGAAATCTCTAACGAAACCACTAAGTTCAACCACAACTACTGAAGATACAGAGCTTGGAAGGTACAAAAAACGGTAACCTGTTTTATTAATAACTCTTCTCTTTTTGATAACAAGTTTTAAAAATGCATGATTCAAAGTGAGCACAATTTTTCCCATAGTTACTCACTGATTGCTTTTTAACACTTACCCTGGATGTTGCCACAGATTTGCATGTCTACCCTCAGGAAGCAGCTCCCTCTTGTTAAGGGGAGTAATACCTATTGCTGCTTCTAAAATAGTTATGTATTTCTTGTACCGCATCCTGCCTTTCTCAAGAGTTCCACCACGTTATCATCCAAATGCAGATGCTGCAACTGAAGTCATGACTCTTCACTGATTTGAAATGCTGCTTTTTAAAACATGCTGCAAGTTTGAAGCATAAAAACAATGCTTTTTTCCCCTCTCCCTGGCTAGGATAGTTAGTAGAAGAGAGAGAGAAACCGAAGAAAAACTCCGACCAGATTCCCCAGAAACGTCATTGTTACGTAATTCGATCTTTGAATAAGACACTAATGAAAATGATTGAAGAGACAATCACAGTTCTAAGCCTGGCTGGATAATGCACACTCTCCAATTGACTAATCCTTTGCTAAATCTCTGCTGCCTATAATCTTTCAACTGCTAATGGAGCACTAGGTAACTTCTCTGTCAAATCCATCCAGGGAATAAAAGAGATCTGCACAGAAAACTTGAGACCATTTTAGACAGTGACAGCCAAAAACAGCTGTTGCCCTAACTTTTCTCACCAAAAAGCACCAGAGTACCAGAAAGCTTTCTGTGTTAGAAGTGTCACGAGGGATTTAGCTGATCTACTCAGAAAAGGCATGGAGATACATTTCCTTATGTGGCTTGTACAGAATTAAGAAAGCTAGAGACTCCCATTATGATACCTACTAGATAATCAAATGTGCCTCACATAATGCCAGAAGCCGCATCCCACATCAGAATTGCTCTGGCCATGAGGCAAGTAACTGTGCTTGCCAAAGACCTCAGGTATGAACTACAAAGGTGGAGACAGATGCACATGTTGAAAGTAACAGTGACATTTTGGAAACACTGCAGTACTGTCAAATTGCAATATTCAAAGAGATTTACTTGATTGCAAAACTCATCAAGGAAACGTTGATGCGATGCTTCTTCTAGATAGTAAGAAATGAATGCTGATAGATAGATAGATAGATAGATAGATAGATAGATAGATAGATAGATAGTAGTAGATAGACATAGTTACATATATTTTATAAATACTATGCATTTCAGCAGTAATAGAGATAAAAACATAGAAAGAGATGCAACAGGAAGACTGAAGCCTGGAACCATGACTCTCTCTGTAAACTGTGCATACTACTTATTCCCTAGTATTATTAAGCATGTGTGTATTTCTTTTGGGGTGATATCATATTGCATGTTACTTATTTAGAAACCAAGATGATTTCTTGTGCTGTAAAATATTTAGCTCTTAAGAACAATATTTGTATAACTGTTTCCAGATTCTACATTACTTACAATCCTGCATTAGCCATATTTAGCGTTCAATATCCAATCACATTTGTAGGTTATGTTAGCACATGCATGCACTGAACTATCTCACATAATTACTAAATAGCAATCCATGTGACTGATCTTAGAAGAGCAAAATAGAATCAAGCGCATTTTAGATTCAGAGAATAGCACTACAATTGTCAAAGGAACAAGCTGATAAGGAGTATGTAGTCTGAAATGTAGTGATTTGTTAAAAAATTATTAATATATTAAAACCACATGAATTAAATTAAGCAAAAAATTACTTTTCTGTGTGCAAAAAAAAAATCACTTAACTACAACTTTAAACATCTGTATACAAAGCATTAAGAAGCTTAGGAAAGCAGAGTAGTGCTAGGAGCCTGCAAGCACAGCTAACGTCATTAAGCCTGCATACATCCTGACTTCTGGTAGGTTTGGTAGATCTATCATAAAGGCTGTACTGAGAAAGAAAAGATAAGACAAGAAGTGAGCAGTTTTTGACAATTCCAGTACTTTAGGATCTTTTGACTGTAGAAGTTCATGACAGTTCTATTTTACACAAAAGAAGAAATATTTTTATAAAATCGAGTCTTCCCTCAAAGTTGGTTTCATTAACAAATTGAGTATTACCACACTTTCACCTTTGAAGTTTTGGTATTTCTTTCTGTACACCTTCTCCCTTAACACTTCTTTGGTTCTAAACTTTCCCCTTGTAGATCAAAGACATAGTTCTTAAAAAAAACTTTCCCACAGTAGTTTTCAAAGCCAGTCCTAAGCAGAGTCTAAAAAGCATTAAGTGCGGCTCTGGTCCATCTTTTGTCCCTTTGAGCAAAGCATATTAATTCTGACCAGAAAAGGAGCCCCATGACTAGTGTTGCACACAGGGAAGCCAAGCCCACACAATAAGCACAAGTTACTCCCAAGAACTGCTTTTGGTTAAATCGTGTCTGAACCCTCCAAGTACCTAGATGGAGAGAGACTGACTCACAGTTAATCGACTTCCTTCAACTTTATTTGGAAACAGAAATTCAAAGCTGCTAGTACGTGCACTGTAAGTGAAGAATGATTTTGTGGAGCAAACAAGAAGTCTAAAAAAGACTGTCCTCCATTGTTTCCTGCTGGAGAATTATTGTCCACTCCACTTTTTCTGTCTTTGTATTTTTTCAGGAAGAACAGAAACCAAAAGTTTTCTTGGAAAGAAACAGTGCAATTTTCCTAATTGAGAGCACACAAGTGATGCCTCGGAAAGTACAGTGCATTTCTGAGAAGGAGAAAGAATGACAGAGCTTTTTCTCCATTAAAGAAACATTTACAAGATCAAAGCAAAAGCTTTATTTTACTTTAATCCTCAACAGATGAAAACAGTCATACACTCTTAATTAGATGTAGAGCATACTTCTTGTAAACTGATGGCAGAGGCAGGATCACATCCTCAGTCACTTCAGATCCAACTGACAAAGAGACAGTCATTGCCTAATGCAGCCACAAGTACTTTCCATTTTGTGAAAAAACCAAAATCCTGTTCTTTCTCATCTTTCAACAAAAGTCTGTGTAACAGTACAGATCAAAGAATTCCCTTATTAACAGAGCAAAGAAAAAAAGCATCTCTTCTTACATGCTTTTGTTCAAGTGATAAGAACAACTGTGACAGCTGACTGTTAACCTCCAGAACACACAGGTGTTTTGTTTGCGCCACAGCCAGCACACATGTAAAGTCTGATCTGTTAGAAAAATCATAAGGTAGAGGAGCATCAAGGATCAGACTGGGAGTCTGGGAGGTGGGAAAGAAAAGAGAGGAGGAGGTCTGGAAACTTCTTTCTCACAGCTTCATGGATTGCAGTTGCTTTTGGCCTCTCCTTAGAAATTGTTCCTTCCCTAACAGTCCATATGTCCCTGGAGATTCTCAGAATCAGCTTATACAAAGTTGTGCTAAGGAGGCTAGAGATACCAGTAGTCAAATCTGCTGGCTATTAAGCAGAGCTAGATGATGAAGCAGATGTTAGAACAGAGAGTGCAAGCCAGACTACAGACAGCCTTGCTGTTAAGAGTGACGTGCAGGAGAGATTTATGGGTTTTCTCTAAAGCCTTAAAAACCCCAACCAAAAATTAATGAGGCAAGGCAAATAACACACAGCTTCAATCAACACGTGAAATCTTGGGTAATGATGAGGCTGCATTGTTAAGGTCATGCTCAGTTTATCAATATGTCAGTTTATCAGCTGATGTCAAAAAATGAGTTTGGTACAATAGAGTTACAACAACACAATCCTTAAGGGAGAGGTATTATTGAGCGAGTCTTAGGAAAAAGCCACAGTGGCCCAATACATAGGAATTCATGTCTAACTCAATGAAAACATATGTAAATCTAAGGAAACATCCTAAACCTGACACTTCACATGTACCTAAACCACACCCCAGATAACTGCACACCTTAAGAAGTAAAAAGAAACTTCTCAAAAGCAGTTCTGGATTGCTGATACAAAACAAAAGCATAGCCAAAAGCATGAAAAGGGAACAGGCACTGGAAAAAACTGAGAACAACAGGGCTTTATATCTTGCCTTGCACACTTCTTATTGACCGTAGGATTGTATCAGGCAGTATTTCTGTCGGTCGTTTTCACATTGTTCATGTGAAAAGAGAGCACTAATGAGTTTCGTTTTCTTCCTAGGTTAGCAACCATGGTTATCTGAGGTTCTGGGACTCAGATGCACAACGACAGTGCTGACCTAAATTCAGGAAGACTTGGGTAGATCATGCTTCCTAAAAACAAAGCCTGCAGCTGATGAATACACACCAGGGTAGATGCTGTACCAGATATCAAACCAGAGCTCCCACAGCTCACTCTGTTATTACTAAGCTTGGATCATAAACATCCTAAATACAATCAGAAATGCAAGAGCCATCTCACACTGAACAGAAAGAAGTTGACACAGTCTGCATTCTCATTTGAAACAGAAAACTACAATATCCCTTAAGGATATAAAAAGAAAAAAAAAAAAGCTTTCAAAAAGCAATCGGTTTAAAAAGAAAAACAAAACAAAAAAAGTCCCAATAACAAGCCAACTAAAAACCAACCCAAACATCAATAGTTTAAGGTATTAAACGACCTGAGTATACTTTGCTGCTGCATCAAGCTGTTAATTACAATGCTGCAGTTACTATTTGTTTAAATTATGTAATATTTAAGTAAAAAAAAGTGATGGCTTAGTCTGCTAAAAAAAAAAAAACAAAACCAAACCCCCTCCCCACAACCAAACCCAAAAAATACATGAAGCAAAACAACAAAAAAGGCACCAACCCCCCCCAAAAAATAACAAAAGAAACCCATCCTAGACTAACCCCCCCCACCCCCCCGAAATAATAAACAAATAAAAACCCTAAACAGAAATACCCACATAATTGCAACAGATTCTAAATTATAATTTACTGACTTTAGAAAAGAAATAACTTTCTGAAGTGGGACCAGGATGACCCAAGTACTGGTAAAAGACAATATAAGAGCAACAGAAGGCTTCAAAGACTGATAACAAGCAGTAAGCAAAATTTTCAAGGGAGCAGACACAGCTGATCTTTCTGAGAAAGAAAATAGGGTTAGATAATTGAGAAAAGCATCCCGTGGTTGAACAGCTCTGTTTTGACGATGTAAGTTCTCAATGTATTTAGAGCACTTGGTCATGAGACCGAGACTGAACCTTTGACTCTGAAAGATGACGTGCACTGGTGCGTGTATGCCAGCACAGTCATGCAAAACCAGTCCTCCCCATGTCACTGCCCCAGTCTTTGTAGGTAACACAGCATTTGCAAACATTCCTCACTATGGCAAGACTCATTTATTAGAGAACAATATTATGCCCTATATACTTACTGCCATAAATATTTGTTCTATAAATAGATTATCTCATTTTTGAGAAGTCTTCCAAAGTTCACAGAAATACACTGCAATCTGGGATTAAGATCCACAGCCTTTCTACAGCTGATGCCAAAGATCAATTGTCAAATTTAAAAAATTAAATTTTCCCCAGCAATTAGAAACTTCATACCTATTTGAAAATAAACTAGACTGGAAAATCTCTAACCTCACAGACCTGTAGCTGTTCCAGCATGTGCTCTATTCCCCCTGTCATTAGAGTGACCAATTCCAAGGCTACTACAATGGAATGAAACTGACGCTGACACAGTATGACAAAAGTTACACCTTCCATGAGAAGGTAAAAACTGTTATTTCAACAATTAAAAGTGACCAGTCTTGTAACACGAGATTTCCTTTACCTTACAAGGAAGTTCTGGAGGAAGACAAGACTGGTAACTATTAAAACACACATACACACAAATGCTATCACCCCGATTTTTGCTTTAAGTTAAATGCAGTTTTGAAGTAGTCCTGGAATAGTAGGCAGTTCCTGAGTTGAGGATTACCGTGTTCCAGGGGCTTTCTAATGCTTTTAAGCATATAGGTTTTATAAAGGTATGGCACATCCCATTTTGTGAGCTGTGGAACTACATTGTTTTAATCACTAAGAAAGATTTCCTGGTTGTCCTTAGAGGACACAGAACCAGGAAAAGGGGGGATTAAGCAATCAGAAAAGTATCGTACATTCTATTACTTTGATGCTTCATTCTGAAGAAATCTATTTAGATTATAGTTCATGCAAAATGTTGGGATCACCCCAACTCTGCTGCACAATTCCCAACACTTGCCTTTAGTCTCACAAAAATCCAGTGAAGGGGCACTAAGCACCTCAGCAGTTACTGCCAGTGATGCAGGACAATAGCAAAACACAATGAAATACAGGTTCTCCAGTCCACAGTCATCTTTTTATAAAGGGCAGAAAAGTCACTGCCGCTACTTGAAACCAATATTTAGGGCCTAAGATGTTTGCATGTAACAGTCCAGAAGCAATTATAACAGTAAACTCACCTAAAAATCAAATATATGCAGAAAACTTCGTCAGAAGGCTGCAGACAGGCCTCATATTCCTCATAATAATGTTATACTAAGTTTAAATCTTACTGACCATGTCTAAGTGGCACACACATGCTTACTAAATGAAAAACATTTCAAAGTCTCTTAAAGCAGCCTGATGATGTCTCAATTACTATTAATTCACACAAGCAAACCTCTTTTGCCTTTCAGTACCTGATTCTTGCTACATCAGGACTTCTTGGATCCTGACAAGTATCCCTGTTTTACAGAGCTGATAGTTAAAGCCGTAGACAACAAATGCTTCACAAATGAAAGACGAAGTTTTGCACATAATAGTTTCTCTTTTATCTTCCGAACTATAGGTGAATCACAGTCCTCAACCTTTAAAATTTTGCAGAACAAAAGAAAAGGTATTCTATTGTGTTGCAAATGATGCGACCTTGATAATTACCTCCGAAGGTTAAAACAAAGCAGACATTTGCAGCCTCTGCTGGAGCACAGCTGTGGGGCCAAGAGCCCTCGACAATCAGCTGCGGAAGCCAACGCAATTTTATGAACTGAAGCTAGGGAGCAGATAATTCAGAGATTCTCTCTGTTTCAAGTGAATAACTACTAGAAAGCAACAGTGAAGCAGTAAAGTTTTCTGATTTGTTATATGACTCTAACGTAAGTATTTTTTTTCCAGCATGTACTTTCTCATGCTGGAAAAAAAATGCAAACAGGTTTCAAGTACGGGGTAAGTAAGGGCAGAGTTGTCAACTAAAGCAACTGCATGCCACTGGTAGATCAACCTTGGCACTCCAGGGTGAAAATCTACCTAGGCTCCAGCACCGCAAACACGGCCGATGCCAAGGCACTTTAACAGGGCAATTAAAGCATCTGTCTTCTGGAACTGCCTGTCCTTTGTTTCACGGTTCCCTGTTAACTTGAAACTTCCCCTGACCTAGTTAGCCAAAGCCCAAGGCACGGCTGGAATCCACTCGGGATGTGCCAACATAAAGATTTCAGGAATTCTCTGTGCAACAAAGGCAACCCAAGCCCCCGACTGAGGGCGCGTGGGCTGGCCGGGGGACCCGCCCCCCCAGCGGCCCCCCCGAGAATAACCCGGGTAAACATCCACCCCGACTCGCCGGTGACATCTCTCCCACTTTCCACGTAGTATCGCGCTCTCCCAGAAAGTACTTATCACGGAAAAAGTCACCGAGAGCCGCTTAATCCCGTTAGAGAAAAGCCGATCCCCGGCCGAGCCCGGCTGTTCGCGCCGCCCAGGTGCGCGGCGGGCGCGGGACCGGCCTGGGGGGGCCCCGCGGGGGCGCGGCGGGTCCGACGCCGCGGACAAAGGCAGCAAACCGCGCCTGAGGGGCGCAGGCGAGAGGGCGATAAAACCCAAAGCACACAAAGGAACGAGAAGGAGACGCCGGGCAGCTCGTGGCCGCAGCGCGGCCCCCGGTGCGGGGAGGGAAGGCACCGACCACAGGGGACAGGGGGTGCTGGGGGGCACCGCACCTGCCCGGGGAGAGGGAACCGGCGGTAAGCGCGGGATCGGGGCAGGGACATCCCGAGGGGATACTCGCCTGCTCGCGGAGGGTGTCCGACAGCGGGAGCAAAGCTCCCAGAGGCGCCCCGGCGCTGGGACTGCGCCTTGCCCTGCCCCGCCGCCCCGGAGCGGGCAGCGACTGGGGCGTCGAATCCGAGTGCGGGGCCGAGGCAGGGACTGGGGACGAGGCTGAGGCTGGGTCCGGCTCCGCTGTGGCCGCTCCCGCCGAGTCGGGCGATTTCCTGCGGGGCGCGGGCGGGGGCGGCGCGGCCACGCCGGGGCGGGCTCCCGCCGCAGGTGCCGGCCTCGCCCCCAGGTGGGGAGGAGAGGGCAAGGATGGGGAGGGCAGGGGACGGCAGGGGAGGGGCGGTGGCGCCGGACGGGGCGGGCGGCGCGCCCCCTCTTTAGGCGTGCCTCCACCTGCGGCTGCCGCCCCTTTAGTCCAGGGGTGCTTTCGCCCGGCTACCCCGGCCCACGCCCGCACACACCAACACCCGCGGCGGCGGCAGGGGAACAGGAAATACCGGTCGCAGCCCGGTGCTCCGCGCCGCTGAGTCACCGCGGCGAGGCCGCCCCGCCCCCCGGCTTTCCTCTGCCCGTCCGGTCTCCCGGCAGGGGACCCCGGCTCTGCCCCCCAGGTCTGGCCCCCCGCTCTCCCCGAGGCTGCAGAGCGGACCTAGGGGCGGGGGCACGGCGGAGCCCTGTCGCCGCTGGCAGAGCGCACAGGCACCCAGCCCAGCGCTTGGGTGTGTTTTCCGTTTACATCAGTGTGTTGTTTGGAACTTTGGGATCATTGCCCATCCGAACCTTTCTAACGGGAAGACCTCTGAGACAGCATTTAACACCACAGCGCAGTGTTCCACGTACGCCTCTCAAACAGCTTTTCGCTGCCCTTTATCACGGAATAGCTGCGGCCACTTTATTGAGCTGCGGCCACTTTATTGAGCTATACAGAGCTCTGTTCACATCACCACTCTCAGCTGAAATGCCCAGAATTAGCAAAAGGCAGAGTAGCTCCATTTCCAGGCCGGAACACCTCGCGTCTCTCTGCAAGTCCACCAATATCATTCCCCGAAACTGCAACATACCAGGACAGATATCCACTCCAGGCTGGCATTCCACAGGTATCAGCTTTCGGCATCACTGCTGTCCTGCAGCTTGAGATGAGAAAGGCAAGGCCAAACAGCCCTGGCAGGATTCTTTGGAGTCATATTTCTTTTGCATTGTAAAGCACTAAATGTCACCAGGAATTCCTTATCTGCTGTCTTATCTGGTGGACAGTTAAACCCTTTGCAAGCCCCTCTAAAATTAAACAGCACACTCCCACCCGTATCAGGCCTGCAGAACAAGGTCTACTTAAAGTTTTATGGTTTGTTGCTATTTGCAGGTGAGAAATATACTAGATTCCCACTGCATTTCTAATTCAGATAAATTTCTTCCTCAATAGGTACAGTTCACGCACTGTATCTCATCTTATCTTTACTTACAGAGAGTAAGATAAGAAAGGCAAACACTACTCTTCATTAAGGGGCTGGACTTTGGAAGGAGGCCCTGAAAGAACCTATTTTGTTAGAGCAAATATGAAACTGCATTCAGATATTGTATGGAAAGGCCTGCTTCTAGCTATTAATAATTAACATGCGTGTGCATACACTAGCCTTCAAGTACCTATTTCAGTCTAAAAGCCCCAACAGCAAAAAGTCAGAGTGAGGGAAAAAAAGACTAATTCAGGGATAAATTATAAACTTGGTGTTTTCAGTCACCTACAGACTAATTCTATGATCAGCATGTAATGCAATATTGCTTTCAGACAGAATCAAGGCACAGGAAATGGAAATTTAGCTTAACTTCCAGGTATGTGTCAGATTACTTGGTTTACACTCTGGTGGATGCCTTTTTCCTTAATGAATGTTTTAAAACTTCATCTGTTAGTTCTCAAAATCTTTTGTAACAGTGCCCTTAGGATGTCTGGTTAATGCTCCTAAAATGGTGTTAAGAGGAGTAAGACTATGGACACATTAAATATATAACTGATTTCTTTTAGTAGAGAACACTGATGGCTAGCAGAAGAGCCTACATCTGGAAAGTAATAATGCTTGCAAACTTATTCACTGTGATCACTTTTCATAATTACCATGACACAATTTTTAAATCAATTCAGCAAACTGGAGAGGGCAGCAAGATAATATGCCTTATTTTAAACATCTATTGTTTTCTAATCTAAATTTGTCTGTCTTTCCTTAACCTGAATTTTAAAAAAAAAAAAAAAGTTTGCAGTTAGGAACTCTTTTGAATACTTTAATTGTTCATGGCTCTGTTTATCCTATCAGCAGCAAAGCAATCTCCACTGGTCACCTCCCTCAGTAAAAGGCATGAATACTGTCTTTGTTCTACAACTGCCAGAAGTACAATTTACATAAAAGACAATTTGGAAGAGAGATGGATGTAACTCCACACAACTTTTCTTGTCTTTATACAGGAATTTAAAAACAAAAAAAAAAATCTCAATAGCAAAAGGGAGTGGAACATGTTTGATTGGTTACAACTATATACAGTGGTATGGAATAAATTTAAAACACTATTCTCTAAAGGGCCACATGAAACAGTTTGCCCCACCTCTCCTTGCCCTGCCAACGACATCAGCTATTGGACAAAGCTAATTTCTTCCTGATAGACTTTGCTTCTGCCCCTCCCATGCTTCCTCTACTATTTTGAATGTTCATCCACGTTTTCTGGCAAGCCTCTGCCTTCCTTCCCAGGACTTCCATGTATTACAGAGCTGGTTAGCACAATCGCAGAGTTCAACCACTAACCAGAAGCTAAAAATAATCAAACACAAACCTTCCTGTAAAACCCCCTTTCTTTTATTCTAGTACCTCCTCTTCAGGACAGGCCTTTATCCCATTTATTGAAGTTCCCAAAAGACACTGGGAATTTTAAGGAAATAAGATGTAATGATTTTATCACATGGAACAATCCTACAAAGAAGAGGTAGGTAATGTTTTCTTACAAATTACCCACAAGTAGAAAAGAAAACGAACAAACTCCAGACAAGAACTTAGGTCAAATTAGCAGCTGGTGAAAACTCTGGTGTAACTAAAAAAAGCCCAACACACCCCAATTTACGTGCTGAGCTTGGGCAGCCAGTAATGCTATGAAATGGCAACTCATCCTTCCAAAATATTCTGTATGTTCTCCTTCACCAACAACGGAGCACCTGCATTGAGGGAAAAAGTAATGCCTGTAACACAGTGGTTCTTACTAACACTGTCTGTGTGTAGTCTATATTTAATGATTGTCCTTCAGGTATTTCTTTTGGGAGAGGTGAAGCAAGAAACTATTGACATGATGTCAGGTGGGGAACTATGCAAAAATCTTTTTAGTCTGTAAGATATGGAAATAAAAAACAGTACAAAAGTGTTATTTGTCTTGGGCAATAAGCAGTCTGACATTAGGATCAGAGCTTGTTCTGTGCCTCCATTGTACAAGTGTGATGGCTCATGGGAGTCCTTGCCCCCTACTTACAATTTGATGCAAGTATTAAAGCAAAAAATGAGTCATGTCCTATGATTCATTTTGTACATCGAGATAAAACTCATTTTAACTTGCTGACACTATTTATCTTCAGCTAAGATTAAATGCATGTGTTACTCAGATACCTAAACCCAGGAAACTGTTTGCATAAATAGCAGTAGCATTACAGATGAAGGGCAAGGCATGTGAACTGTGAAAGCTGAATTGCTCTTACAAAATTCACATCAACTGGCCACACTTGGACAGTTGCAGGTCTGTGGCTTTCACCCTTCTTATCAAACTCTTGAATCACACCTTTACATAATGAATTAAGAATTTAACATGCATCTTTATTTCAGTATAACAATTTCTACCAGATGTATGGGAATGGAAAATGAACTTCCAAATATGAATCAGATGCATGTTAAAGGTCATATTGCATGCAAATACTTAAGAAAATAATTTTTGGAGAAGTCAATTGAAAAAAATAATTTCACATGGTCAGGCAAAGGAATAAGCAGGTATCCTTGATTCAAATATCAAGTCATTAACTTCTACACAAACTTGTTTAAATGACTATCTGAAATTGTAGGAGATTGAGCTAAATATTATAAAAGTAACTACATAAAAATACATATTTCCATATGCTATAAATTATCTTCAGTGTTCTAAATTCAGAACAGCAAAAACATATTCTATTTTTACCTCCCTGTACTTTTTTGAAAAACATGCTTTACTCTTATATTCATGAGGTCTGGGAGTCATTGTATTTACCTCATCCAGTAGAGCTGAAATTTATATTGATTGTAAAACATGCAGACAGCATGAACCATTACCAAGAGCTACTTCCACTGAAACATTTTTCTGTTTAGTAGTGAGAAATAGCAGGTAACGATGCTTATACTCTAAATGCAAACACTGGGAAAGAACACTTTACAGTTATTGTTTTTCAATGACATAATCAATCCTTACCTGTCAAGCTAGTTAGAGAATCATGCCAAACTAACAATAGCATCAGAGAAACCAAAAAGAAAAATATTGTGCACTGAACATCTTTTCATACAATCTGCAAGAGCATGGTATAATTTTTCCCTCATGCATTAGTCAACAATTTGGTCCTTTGATTTTACAGGCAGTTAAAACCTGCAAGCTGTAATATTACAACAGTGCAACTGCTGAAGTATTGCCATTCATGATTTCTTTTAAATATTTTTGTTTTAAGAGCCGGAGTATATAGTTTATTTCCTTTACATATTTAATAGCCTAATGAAGACAGATTGATCAGCTTGAGAACAATACTTGATTCTAAGAAATTTCTCCATCAGCATGGTAGCAGGGGGAGACTTGCTGTATCATGGTGATAAGATAATCTAAAACCATTGAAGAAATGCAGTAGAATAAAATTAGTGAACTTAATTTTGCTCAGCTAAAAAAAAAGTATTTTTACTCTCTGAAGAGCAAAAGGGTAGAGAAAGAGAAATGCACAGTAACAGAATTAAATGTTTGCAGAGGTATTGCTATACAGCTTAAACTTAACACACTAGCTTTTCCAGTTCCATTTCATGCTCAGAGCCACAAAAAAATGTCTAAATAATTTAAAATTTAGCTAAAAAAAATCCTGAGGTGAAACATGCTACAATTTAGAATTTGGAGAATAGAAAGTACTGCAATACTAAGAAAAAAAAACCTGTCATTACGTGCACTATAACATGTTAAATGTGACTATGATTTATTACAATAGCCGCAAATTTTGAGGCAATACATTCACAGTACCACAATTTACGTCAATGTAACTGACAGGCATTTCTTGTTTTGGGTGAATGTTTCACCAAGAAAAGTTCAGTGTTTGTGTGCTGGTTAGAAGTCACCAGGCAGTGAGTCCTTACATGCCTAAAAATTAATGAGTTCTGAAGGAAGAAAGCAAGAAATTAAGTGACAGGATGGGCGATCTTAACCATGTGTACCGCATGGATTCAAACAGCACACAGAAATCCAAAGACTGAGCACTAGAGAAAAAATATATTATTTTCATTTCTGTTGCACAATATGTTGATGCCAAGAAAAACAACAGAATTAAGCTCAGGTACTTCAGCCTAAGAAAAAGCTTGGCTTGAGGTTAAAGTCTTTAAACTTCCATGAGGTAGAATACAATCAAGTATCTTCTTTTCCAGAATATATTAGGCAGGATAAATCCAATTTAGTTTTTAAAGCTGTTGAAAACTCTTTTGATAGTAGTTCATGAAGAGATACTCTGTCATGAGAATACACCCAATTCCGTCCAGTCCAGTCATAGCGCTTGGGCCCACTAGAAAAAAAAAAAACCACAACAGAACATCACACACTGTGTACGTACACATTATTTCAGGAGACCTGCTGGAAGCCTGTATGCATAATGTATGCGACAGAGTGCCCAAGAAAAGAAACAGACAGCAAGGGGAATGGCTGGTGGGCAGTCTGAGGAAGTGGAGCAGAAAAGGCCTGATATGTCAGGAACTACTGAGCCATCAAACAGATATATCTGAAAGGTGACAAGATATATCAGTCACTCCTAGGGGAGACAAGCACTTTCCCTTCCTGCTTTTGGCACTGATTCCCCCACAATTCCTCCTTTTATCCCAATCTTCCCTCACAGATATAATTTTCTTGCACACAAATATCACAACAGATATTTGTATAGTGCTGAATTAATGCGACTGATTAGTTCTTGCAAATATTCTAATCATAGCAAAGCACAAATAATTTCCTTTTAGATGCAACAAAGTAATTTAGCCCCTGAAAGCATATATATTGGCATGTGGGAGATTTATAACTAAAATGTTATTTGTCTGTGCTATTATATTGTAACTGACTTGGTTTTTCCAGCCTACATTAAGTATCAAGAAAGAAACTTGAACACCTGGGTTCTACTCCAGACCTTGCTATCCACCCAGTTTTCTAAATGTCAAGTGGGAGAATGACTCAGAGGTACTCACTGCTGTTAACATTAGATAAGCAAAGAAAACAGAAAGGAATGAAATTATTATCTGGGATAAATGGAGAAACCCTAGATTTTGTAGGACATATACCTGGGAACTCAGTCAACAGGCAAAATCTGCTAGAAAACAGACTATCCTGTACATACATAAGAACAATCTGCAGCTTCTCTCTCTACAAGCACTGATCTGAACCTTGACTATCCTGAGTTACTCACAATAGTCAAATGAAGAACTTTTCAACCACTGCTCAATGTATGAGAAGTTACAAAGGCAAGCATAAATCCAAGTCACTTTCACTGAAGTCTCACTGTTTGCATCAGAAGTAGTAACTGTTTTAATCAGGGTTATGTGCTCTGGTTATTTTACTAAGTATTTCTCACTTCACCTCTGCAGCACAAGCTTATATTTATACTCTCATGCATCTAGAGAACAATGGAATGGGATCCTGTCATTCATGAAAATCAAGTTAGAACAGACCATTTAATCAATGACAAAGAAATATGTATATTATCTGAACTGGTTTTAAATGTTATGCAGTAAATGTCAGTGATAAGGTTAGCACATGAAACACCATCATAGTTCTATGAATCTCCAAAAGACTGTACAAATGTGACTTTCACATTAAAGGTTTAAGCAAAAATGCCTACCAAGTTAATAACAGATTAAATGTATTTCTCATGGAAATTCTGCATATATGTTTCAACCATAAGAGAAAATAATTAAAATATCACATTAAGCTATTGCTAATATTCTGTAAGGCTGAAAAGTCTTTTCAGTCAGGAGCTATATTAAATTACTGCAATCACACTACTGGCAGGTTGCACACATCCCCTCATGCCCCCTTTTTGTAACTGTCAGCTAAGTAAAGTTTTCACTCAGGTGTACAGATATGCAATAGCAAACAGATGGCCAAAAAAAATTCCAAGAAAAATGTCTCACATCTTGACAAATTAGTCTCCCCTGGGATATAAGACTAAAGGTCAACATTTAGTGTAAAAATGCTCCAAAACATTCAAGGCAAGCAATTACTGGCAGCAACATTTGTTTCTTTCAATTCCCAGCATACTGCAGTTAAGAAGATGAGAGTTCAGATCATACAGTATTTGCTGGAGTTGCCTTTCATAAGTTAGGAAATAAGTGAACACATAGCATCATATTCCAGGAAATATCACTGTTTATTTAATACCAGTTAAGGAACTATAAAAAGGAAAAATTTAACTTTTTTCCTCAAACTCCATATTCTTAGCTCACCTGGATCTAAACAGACAGGAATTATCTGAATTTTGGTTTTTATAAAGAGATGAAGCCCATGTGTCAGTTACACAAAAATCTTATAAGCTGGTTCCTTTATGATTAACACTTATCAGCTCCCTGGGTTCTTTTCCAGGGATAGTGGCAAATAATACAGATTTTGAGGGGGGACAGCTACAGCATTTTCTCACTTATCTGGCTGCCCTCCTCGCTGAAACCAGCCATAAAACCTGAAATGCATCAGAACACATCATTAGGAAGGCAGAGGAAGCAGCTAGCTAAGTCTCCTGTGAAGTGCAGAGGCTTGACAAAAACAACCAGTGTGGCATACATAAACATATAAAACAGGAAATCCCACAAGCTTAAAAGGGAAGGAGCCACCCTGTTTAAAACACAAAGAGAGGTTTAGATGATGACATCATCATCACTCTTTTTCCAACAGAAGCTTTGTTTGTTTCTTTTTAATCACTGCTGGTTATATTTCCTATGAGTAAGCTATATTCCTGTAGGCAGTGGTTTTGGGCTGAAACAGCATATGAAAATTCTTTGTTACACATTTCCTGTATTAATTTAGGTATGGCAGTAATATGGCAGTGTGCCCTATACCAAACCATTATTGAACATTTAGATTATATCACGTTTTGAGACTATGCAGAGTAAAAGGGTTACTTATGAAAAGGATATTACATGATCATGCCATGCTATAAATAAGAGGAAGTACATTTCCACCCAGTCAGCAGATATTACGTAACTATCTTACCTAGTGGGTGAGGACAGCCAAATCTGCCGGTTTGGTGTTTGCTTATTGATCACATATGTTCCCATGTCTCCACCCAATTTAATTGTCAGAACTCCACTCTTAAAAGACAAAGAGAGTGAGAAATAAAAAATTTGTATCCCATTACTTTGACAACAATTACTTCATCTGCACTGGCAGAAACTTCCACACCTGTATCAGATTCTCAACCATCTCCCCCAAACAATAATAGCTAAGGAGAATGATCACTAGATCTAGCATACCTTTGAGTCTGATCTAGACTTCAAACCTTCTGGTCAGGGTTTTATTTTTGTGTGTTTGTACCACTCACAATGTTACTACTTAAATAATACTCTTGAGCTTGAACCTGGCTTCCTGAAAAGACCAGACCATTGCAATTCATTTTGCAACGATTAAAACATCATCCAATAACAACTTTTTATATTAATGACCAATGCAGAACTGGTGTGGTTCAAAGTCAAGAAGCTTTACCAGATTTCTGAGCCATGCAATTTTACCTTACTTTTCTTCAGTAATGGTAACAGTTTAACAGCGAACAAACACATCTGTTTTCTTGATAATTCTGATTCATACCTGAAAAAAATGTTCCAGTTCTAAATCCCATGATTCTTGTTTCCATGAGTCTGCTTTGGTTATGCCACCTTTAGACCATTATCCTGGTGAACATTTATTTTCTCTTTCTTGCTCATATTTCTTACTGACAACATAATTCATGTTTCTTGTAACTGACAAAAACATTTTCGACTTAAGAGTGAAAAAAACAACAATATTTGGACTGGAGTTGATCTAAAGGTGATCTGAATGATACTAATTAAAAAGGGAAGTATTTCTACAGAATGCAATGTGATGATTCAGGTAATAATTTATTTAGTTTGCAGTATCTCAACTACTTCAAGCCCTATAGCATAACAAAGCTTCTTTAAGGGTATCATACCTTTCATGCTTTAGTCAGAAGATACTACTAGAGCCACCTATCATTGTCCAGGCTATTTGCTACATATAAACATTCACTATGGGGAAAAATACTTTCAGGTATGAGTATCTACTGCCTGCCAACACGCTCGGTAGCACAAGCAGCAACTCAAAGCTTCCTTCCCTTATGAAGTAACTCAGAGTGTATCTCAAGTATCACTAGGCATAAAATAATACCCTCAGGATCTGATTTTTTATCTTAGTTTCCATGCTGTTTCTGTGCTTGAGGCATTTATATCTGTAATCAAAACAATAAAAATAAAAGAGTCTTCTGGTTAAAAGTCCAATCAGGTTTGTCTTGCCAGTTATTTCTATTGGACATTAGTACAGTGCACAGAAGGGCAAGAACAAGCTACTTCTCTGGTTGTCAGAATTTCAAGTTTTCCATATCTCATGGTCTTAGAATTGTAGAGATACAGCAGAATAAAAACAGGAAGAAGGATTAGGCTTGCATAATTAATGATAGACAGGTTCTGTATATAGCATTCTTCCATGAGGTTTGTAATGCCATACTAAGTATTCAGCATGCTACATGTTTCTACAGACACACTGTAAGTAAACAAGTTTTCAAAGAGTTAACAAAAAATTATACTATGATTTATACCGTGTGTCAGCTGTTAGAAAGTACTGTTGCTCTACCCTTGCAAAGTAAATAGAGGTTAACATGTACTGATGTGTTGAAAACACTTTTTCATACATTTTACAATACTGCTGAAATACTAGAAAATATGACTTGAATTTTTTTAAGAATTTAAACTGCAAAATACTTTTACCATATTTTAAGAAATACTGGTGTATGTGTTTTGTACTACTGGATGAATGTCTGCTACTTTCTGGTAACAAAAATATTCTTCTAAAGAGATTATTTTTTTTCCTGAACACAAAGACATAAATTACTCAAAGCAATCATATTTACAACAGGCACAGCAGACCTCTATCACATTCGCCACCTTGTGGTTTCCTGCAGCACTGACCCTGTTTGTTTAGAATTAAAACCTGGGCTATTTAACTTTCTGCTTTCAACAGAAATGACAGCATATTATTGTCATCATCCTGTCTGTATAGTAAAGGACCACTGGTAAAAATTAAGAAGTAAAAGTATTACCTCTTGAGCTTCACCAGTCAATGTCAAACATAATCCACCATACAGCAGATACAGAAAAAAATCATGATATGACTCATCAGATTAACATAATGAAGTGTTTAGGAATACTAAAAAGGTAATTTCAACCATTGCTTATTTTTATTCTAGGATAGTTACATCAGGCTAATAGGTGCTGATATCCTAAAACATACTGAAGAGTAATGTTTAAAAATGCTTTTTACCAGAAAAGTAATTAGCTGTAACATAATTAAAACAAGTAGTAGTTGCTAAACAGAAAGCTACTGGCAATATGTTATTTTATATCCTAGCTATCAGAAATGCAGAATGAAAATTATGATGACAAAGCTACACAAGGAAGTCCAAAAACTACAGACTTTTGTTTTGGTTTTGTATTTTGCACAGCAAAACCCAAACCATCCAATTCAACTCCTGGAGCACAAAACCTTAACTGACAGTGCCAGTAGAAAGCAATCTTGTTGTGGTAAGACATGAAGAGGGAGCAATAGTTATGTGACCTCAAAAAGCTGCAGTATTGAAAAACCTGTGTAGCACACAGTAGTGTAAGGAGAAACGGCACTCTTCTCCATGTCATGTTGAGGGCTGTAACACATAGATCACTTCAGGAACTGAATTTATATAAAAAACTAATAAATTCCCTATACAAATAACACAGACATTTTTGTTCTGTGTCTGTCACTCCTGTATTTGAGTGACTGACTGCTGAAGGCTCCAGTCACGCAATGTCTCCTGTGACAGCAGCCTCCTCCCCATGCATGCTCTGGTCTCACTTCTGCAACAACCTATCCAAACACTGCACCCTCCTGTTGCATCTCTCTACCACGGGCTGTCATCATTAAAGCCAGGACAAACATACACTACCTGGTCAATACAAATGCTGCTTGTCTGCATTCAGGGCAACCCAAGAAACTGCTATAACAGTGAGAGAAGTGATGTACTATGCCATGTAGTACACCAGACGGGAACTGATTGCTATGCCAGATATCTGCACCTGTTTAGGAAAATTTATAGATCAATGTGAAATTAGAAAACAGTTTCCATCTCTTCTTGTACTCATTTATTATTGTATACTATGTCTTTCTCTAAACATGAAAAATTTTGAATCCCTAAATCACCCAATGGTATGTGCTACTTTTCACCAGAATTGTTGCCCCAGTCAGTATACAAATGTGTAAAAATTCATTGTATTTTCATTGTCAGTACTAAGGTGACTAATTTAAAATTCTCCTTCAAATAATAGGAAAAAAAAACCCTAGAATAATTACAGTGGTAATATAATGTTTAAAACATACCCCTAAAGAGACATCATAATCTTCTGGGGTAAAAGGTTTATCTGCCAGGTCCTCAAAGAACTCTGCTAAGGAGTCCAATGTTTCTTCAGCCAGTTTCTCATAGGTTGTCTCATCTAAAGCGCTACGAATGACATAGAAGTCCACAATTAGGAGGAAAAGCATGGAAGACAGCATTTTACCTATAATAAAAACATACCAGACCACAAGACCCCAACTTTGGATTGAACTGTAACCATGAAATGATCTTATATAACAAGTAGTCATTTTTCTTAAGGTGATGTAACTGACAATCCATCTTATAAATGGAGGTGAAATTTTGAAACTAGTTGGTATAAAAGATCTCTTAACGGAGGAAAAGCTACTTTCTTCCTCAGATATACAAACCCTATTTAGTAAACAGCATCAGATTTCAAAGTAAGGCATTTTCATTATAGAACGTTTTGTAAGTTTTGCTTAGTTTTAAACTCTACAAATAGAGACAAAAGCATCTCCCACTTAGAAACACATGTTATTTGACTCTACAAAACTTGCTGTAGCTATACACAGTTTAGAAATGTCAGTATCACATGTCATGTTTATGCATAGCATTTGTCTCCTCAACTTGAATTACCCATGCAACCTGGTAATTAGATGTTATTTAAACTGTGCTTATGAACTAACACTTATGAATTACAGACTACTCCAGAGAGTCTGAAAGCACCCTTGTGGCCGTTACGTAAGGCTTAAAACACCTGTGAGACCAATTCTCTTTTACTCTTTAGTGGAACCAAATGTAGAACAGTTTAATTAACCAAATGTAATCAAATCACACAAGCTGTTCCATCTCTATCTCTATCAGTGTTAGCTTTCAGCTGAGTGTGTAAAGGGGTCTTCCTACCAACAAACACTTCAGGAAAATAATCTCAATTTTTGCTAATGCTTATGGCAATGAAACAGTTACTACAGGCTGAATACATACCAGTTGGAAACTTTTAAAAAAGTTTCTTATCCACTTACTGAAATATGCTCTATGTCACTTATGTGAGGGACACCCCAAAATGCCTTGGGGCATGGAGAACAAAAAGCCTTTGGATCGGGCAGGATTCATGTACACGTTCAGGGTCCACTTTAGGGACTTATAGGCAAGCGCCATTTCAGATGTCTGCATAATCCTTTACTGTGTCTCCCAACTGCTGCATCAGAAGGGGAGAAGTCTCCAACAGATCCTGTGTCACGTTCTCTCAGAATAAACAGAAATTTTACATCCTCTGGCACAAGTGAAATAGTGCTAGACACCTGTATTCAGGTACACAATTCTGTAATCTGTGTACTTGCTAAGTGACTTTGCAAATACACGCTAAATGCTTTTAGCTGAAACTGAAGTTGTCCTTACATCATGTCAACATGACATTAGTTTGGTAGTATTAGTATGTATATAAGTTATTCTAAAATACACAACCAATATTTTCATATTAATATCTCAAAATGTATTTTTACCTTGTGTCACTCAGAGTTCCTGTATTTCTCAAATTCATGAACCAAGCAGTCCTGCTCTTCACATCTGAAGAATATTGTAATTGCTGTTTAAAGTAAGCAGAAACAAAATGGAATTAAAGCTAAAATGTAATGAATTATAAACTATGTATTTATCATATAAATTAAACAGCTTCTTTAAGTCCTTTTCATCCTCAAGCAAAATATTCATATTCTATATCAGGGCTAATATGGAAGGAACTACGCAGTTTTAGTCTTTGGATAATTGAAGCAATCTAGAATTATCCTCGTCTTCATTATGTAAGCTAATGGAATAAAGCCCCACACCCTCTCATTCAAATAAGAATGAACAAGAAAAAGAGAACTATTCTAACTTTTCTATTGCTCTTCCACAGAATTACTGAGCAACTTCAGTCTATTAAATGGCTTAGGCTCAGATTTTCCTAAGTATCCACTACTCAAATGCTGCACTAGCAACAACATGTAGTCCCTCTGCTGGAAGTCAGGAACGTATTAAGCTGAAATCAACACAAACCTTGAATCCTCCTTATGTACAAAGGTCCAAAACCACTTCAGATTCCAGATTTCCAAATTATGGAAAAGCTGTATCCCCAGGCCAGGCACAGTAGCAGAAGTACTTATGCTATCCAGCAGGAAAGCAAGATGGCATGATTTTCATTTTCTTCCTAAGTGGCGCTGACCATTCAGTTTAATGGTAGAACAGCACTCATTATTAATTTCTGTGTACTCATGCAACATTCTGAAAACTTCAGACGGAGTAGAAAAGCAAGTGACATTTGCAAAGGAACTATGTCAGCCTCTCTTCAAGTGCGGAAGAGAAAACACAGGGCGATCTCTCTCAATGCGGTGTACCACCTATCCACAGGTATTACCAATGAGCTGCATCTTAGTCCAAAACCGCGACACAGGCAGAAAGGACAGAAGGGTGACACAACGGTACAGACTGACAAAATACACCACACTGCCTATAAGTTTGACTGCACCCCTCACCCTACAGCATTTTATACACGCTCAGAATCAAAAGCCACAACACCACGAGCACGTCCAAGCTCTGTCCAGGCTGAGAGGCTCTAATTCCACCAGAGTGTTCCCATATTCGGTTTGTGACTGGAGGCTGCCAACAGCGGTGCCAGCACACAAACCGGCACCTGCCTCCGCGTACCACACCCGGCTGACGGCGGCCAGCACCGCCTTCTGCGCCTGGAGAGGGGCAGCAGACGAGTGCACCAGCTCCCGTGCGCGCCAGCTCCCGAGGCACGGAGAGAAGGAGAAAGTAGATAGCAGGCGGGACAGCGGGCAGGGGAGGACGCGCCCCGCTGCCGGCCGGCCTGCGAGGAGGCCCGGCGGCGACGCTGGTCTAGCTGCCGCGGGCTGACATTGACCCGCTCAGAGCCGGCGGCCGCCTCGGGAATCCCCGCCTGTCTCCCTTCCCTCCCTGCTCGCCCGCCCCAGCCGGGGCTCGGCCACGGCCGCTCCGCCCGCCGCCGCCGCGCAGGCCGCGCCTCGCCCTCGCCATCCGCCCGCCCTTCGCTCACCGTGCGGCTGCTGCCGGCGGCGGCTGTGCCCGCCCTCAGGGCGCCCCCGGTGCAGCCGCGCTGCCGCGTCCCGGCCGCCGCCGCCCTTCCCGCGGCGCGCACGGCGCCCGCCGCCCCCGCCCGCCACATACCGCCTGGGCCGCTGCGGAAGCGGCGGGGCGGGGCGGGGCCGGACCGGGCCGGCGCGCGCCACCGCCCCCCCGCGGCGGCGCGAGGAGAGCGGCGGGGCCGCGTGGGGCCGTGACTTTAGGGCTCGTTCGCCCGCGCGGCAGAGCCGAGCAGAGGCGGAATGTGCTGTTTTTTTCTTCCAACCACTGCTGGCTCCGGCCTCAGCAGCACCAGGATAAATAAAATCCAAGTGCTTTGCTACCGAGACAGCACAGGTGTATCGGAGCCGAGCACGGTCTTTCGAGGCGGCAGCAGTTTCCCCGCCAGCCTGCCTTATCCCGGTGTCCTTCCCTCCTCTCTAGCACGGCCTGGCTCGGCTGTGCCTAGGACACGGGTGCTGGGCTCGGTGTGCTGCTCAGGTTCCCCTCGGCGAGGTCTCGACGCCGACGTGTCAGAGACGAGGCCGTGTAAGGCGGCTGCCCCGCTGAGCGCCTTCAGCTCGCCGCTGTTCTCAGAGCCGGCCATGTCCGCTCTGGGCCAGCGCTTGCAGGCATCTGCTCAGGCAGAGCGCTCTCGCTGAGCAGATTTACGGGGAGCTGGCGCCTGGGGAAAATAGCAATTAGAAGCCACACTAGGCACAAAGCATTCATTCAGGAACGCGTTCGAGGACTATTTTCTGTGACAGGAAGTATTCTGATCTACGTCCTGCAGGTAAAATGTTTCCCTGAGCCAGTAAAGAGAAAATAAAGCACATAATTTATGACAGGTGACATCTTCCACTAAGTTGCATAAAGGCTGATGTTGCCATAGTATCAGCAGTATGTGAAGATTTAGAGTCTGAGCCAGAGATGTCGTACTGCTACTTGAACTGAAAGAAATAAACTAGGTTTGCCAAGTAGATGAGAGGTAAATAATACTTTCTATAGAAAGGTTTCTTAAAAAATCCGCCCAGTGTGTGTGGGAACAGATACAACTTTCACTTCAGAGCCTTCCACAGGACAGGGCCAAAAGCTTCAGAAGCCTACTGCTGGTTACTGCATGATGCATTTTTATATTTCAAAAACTGTTAAATAAAGTAAGCAGCTAGTTGCTCTGAGCCACCTGATCTAGTTGAAGACATCCCTGCTCATGGCAGAGGGGTTAAACTAGGTGACCTTGAAAGGTCCCTTCCAATCCAAACTGTTCTATTGATTCTGTGATCTTCTACCACATTAGGGAACAAGTTATCAAGTTTCTCACAAAGATCTGTAATTTTATAATATTTTTCTATAAGCCAAAAGTATTTCACACAAGGGGGAAAAGGTCAAAAAACAAGCTGCTTGCGCAAATTTCAACTGAAATTATGAAGTCTGTTTTACCTAAAAGCTGTTCGTATCAAACTGTTATCTAACTCAGCCAGTTTCTTGTCTGTTTTCAACAGACTCCTGTGTGTTTCTTTGTTACCAGTGTTCTTCTCAGTTTGTGCTCTTGTGGTACTTTGTGGGGGAGTGTTTAATACACCAAGTAGATTTAAGATACTCTTTAGTTCCTTGAAGAACGACTCATTCTTAGCCCTGCTGGGAAAAGCTACTTATGTTTCTACAGGAATAATGCTTTGCAAACTGAGATAAGGCTTGTAGGGACAAATAACTTGTATCACACCACAGAAATCACTGATAAAGCAAACAACAGATTTTTCATACCTTGGTAGCAAAGGGGGAAAACAGCTAGAAGAAAGGAAGAATACCTATTCTTTTATGTATTAGTATTTAATCTATTTAAAGATGGTGCTTATTTATATAGCTTGCCTCTCCTATAAAAAGAACCTCAGGTATTTTTTTATATTATCTAACTAGTTTGACAGTGATTTTTCTCTAGTCATCCAAGTCATACACAACTCTCAACAGGAAATGTTCATCTTGCGTTTCTAGGTTAATGACAAATCAATGAATTTGTGTGGATTAAATATTTTCCCTAGTGCTAGCAATTTCACATACCAAATATTTTATGAATTTAACAACAGTTAATTCAAATGTAAAGTTCAAGTTAGTGAATTTTACAAGATGCTACTACCAAGCAAGGATCACAACTTCTAAAGGGCTCAAATTAGGGATTAGCTAGTTTCTTAATGCTTTTCATCTTGATTCCTGTCCCTTAGGAACAACAGGAACAACAATTAATGTTGTTCATATCACGGTACTGGTATCAGAACTTTTTTATGCTGGCGAAAATACTTGAGAAGTAGTATGTGCTGCAGGGTCATGCCCCACACATTAAGTCTGGAAAGAGCTGATAGATTTTTTTACTTAAAGCAAATGTCAAGTGTTTCAGCAAATGGCTTCTATGAAGAACAGGGGGAGTGTGCTACTAATTGCTCTTGTATCACTGTCTAGTGGAAGGATTTGGGAAAATACTGTTGAGTTATATGAAATTAAATTGCCCATGACAAAGGGATTGTATTCAAAAATGTCTCAGTCTCTGAATAGTTTACATTCTGGTTTTGGACAGAATTGTTGCAGTTAAGTTGTGAATCCTTTGGGTTCTTCCTAAGAACAAATTATTCAGATGCTATAGTTACTAGGTAATTGGGGAAAAATTGTCATGTGTGTTCTTTATGAAGGTTAATTGGGTGCTTAAATGTTTTTCCCCAAATGAGACTATGACAAGTATCTGCTTTGCACAGAGACACATTCTAAATATACTGTACACTATGGATAAAGGAGCAGACACTTGATAGAGATGTACAAAATGTTTTACTCACAGGTCATGCAGATTGCTTTTGCTTTTCTCAGAGCTGCAGAATAATTATCTTGCTGAGATTAAGCAGTCTAATTCTAATGCCTAGATAAGTGGTAATCATGAGATACAGGCTCCAAGCAAAGGAAGCCTTAGACTCTGCGTACTTAGAAAGCAAAAAAACCCAAACCTCTTTAAATTTCTCTATACTGTGCATAGTTAAGGAATTATTGTTTTTACTCATCAGGATTATAGGATTACATCAAAGTAAAATATAAAAAACCACCATCACCATCCCTCACCAAGCCAAAACGAAAAAATACACCACACCAAATCCTTAAAAGAAAAATTCTCTACAGGTACAAAGAATAATTCTAGGACTTTAAATGCCAAGTTCAAGTTTTGTAAATTTGGCAGTTTTACTATGCTTATTTCTAGAAGACATGTTATTACCAATAACTTCAGTAGGTTTCTAAGTGACATCTGTGCAAATTTTTAAATCCACCACTGTATGGAAGCATGAAATCTTTGACTGATAATCACTGACATTTGGGATTATCTCCATGTTACTTGGTAAATTAGGGAACTAAAACAGTTTCTGTAGTTACCCTAAAATAATCACCCATACTGAAAAACCTGAAATGGTTTTATAAAGCAGTGCCTGTTGAGTATGTTCCTTTGGCTTTCCTGCTCTAATTTCAAGATTCCCCTTTTCATTATAGAGCTGGTAAAGACAGATGCCATGTTTGTCCTATCTCAAGAGGCTTCTTAAGACTGTCCCACAAAGGTAGAGAAATGCAAGAACAATTAAGTCCAGTACAGATCAATAGTAGGATGACAGCAGTGATAGTCTTCAGAATAAAATCTTTTATTCATCAATAAAACTATAGTTTACAGTAGTATTTTCTAAATAAATTATAGAATTTCTCTTTTACAAGAAATAAAGTAAAATCAAAAATATTTCAAGGACAATATATGTACACAACATAAGGCCTTGTTATAAATAACATTTTCATCTCCTTTTTACCAACAGTGAAAGTATCTTTAGAGGCTCATTTTCATATGGTGTGTGCAGAGATTTGCCCTAACCCTCATACAACATCAGTTCCAGTTTCCACTGATGTGGACCTAAGTGATTAGAATGGAGTGGGTCAGAAAAATGAAATTTATTTTATTCACCACTGTGTTTGCTTTTAAATAGATAAAGTAGATAATAGATTTTGCTTGTGCATAGTTACAGAATGCATGCAAATGAAACCACTAGAGAGCTGATAAGAAAATATCACTTCAGAGTCCAAAAAAGGTGATTGGCAATATTGTAGAAAGCAGCCTGAATACACAGTTCTTCACAGTTGAGCAAGCGACACAGATGACAGCAGAGTGTGTAATGTTTCATGTCATTTTTGTCAAGTCCATCAATTCATTCTATGGTTTCAACATCCTGGCACTTCTTAGAATTAGTTCTGTTGATTATTTCTCTTTGTCTGTTAGGCTCAGCAAATTCCTCCTTCTTAAACAAGGAGTGCAGAAAGTGCTCTTCATTAACCATGGTCACTTCCCTTAGTTTTACTCTTCATAGATTCTTTGTTACTGGAAATACAGAAATGACAAGTTAAGAGTTGTGTTTATTGTTTTCTTACAGAATTATATACAGGTAACATCTTTCTTCCCCAAACAGGCTGCAGTACAATTTGGCAGTGATTCTCTTATGACCTTGAGCCCTGAACAAAAGCTCTGGGTCTCTTTTCTTGTACAACAGCTAACCTCTATGGGTTTTGCAGGCGTTGCAGTACACTTGTATTACGTGAACTAGAACTACATGCTGCTGCAAAATGCTGAACACTCTGGATATCAGAGAAGACAGAACAATCAGAGACCACTTAGAAATTCACAACAGCTTATTTTTATCTTGCAGAACTGTGGTATTTTCTACTCTAAAAGTAGCAGTCTTCATATGTCATGAATATCAGTGCTCTCAGCTTCCGCATTATGGTCTTTCCCCAGATAAAAAATCATACCTGTCAAAAAACTTTTAGGCACAATTAATGTTCAAGTCAATGTGGCAATCATTTGACTTCACAAAAAAAAAAAAAAAGTTAATAATCTTAATGGATTACAGTTTTCTAAACTACTCTCATGTCATAGAAACTCTTGGCATCCCTGTAGAGTTAGAGATGAACTGAAAAGAAACTCTACTGAACATTTTATTAGGACAACTCAGACTAAGAATAAAGTGACAGCTGAAGAATATATTTCAGTAAACTGGATGCATCTCAGCTGATAAATACAAAATGAAGCAAGACACAAAATCAAAACAAAGGGATCTGTAATGACCTCATTAAAAACATTACAAAGATGTAAGGTTCCATTTATTAAACATATTTTTATGATCACCTTTACATTATGCTTTTTGATACAAGCACTTAACTAACCTTTAAATAGTTTGACAACAGTTTAATCTTGACTATGAACAAAAACTCTCTGAAGGCATTCCTTAAGCTTATCTCAGAAAAAGGTAACCAGTAGATTTAAATCAATATTTCTGTTACAACTTCTAGCACAACCCTTGTACCTCGAGGAATGATATTTCAGTATCGTTCTGTGAAAACTTTAAACTTCCTACTGTATTGTGCAACAGTGTTAGGGTGTTCATAATCACTGATGCCATGAGCACAGTGCCTGTCTCTCAGGTGCTGTTTGCTCTCTTAGGAACTGTGGTCTGGCAAGAAGAATTGATGGACATATTAGCGCTTGAATGTGCTAAGGCAATAAAGTACTTAGAAAGTACAGAACCATTTCATATGAGAAATGAAGTTGTTGGACAAGTGAGTAAAATTGAAGAAAGTGGTATTCTAAAATCAATGTGATGTAAAGCTAATGAGGATTTTTAATTAATTTTACTGCTTTTCATTAAGGTATTGGTATTGCTGACGCTGGTTTTATGGTATTCCACTAATTATGCAATGGAATCATGACAAGCTTATTCTTGTTCTTGTTTCCTTTCCTCTGACCCTTGCAAAGCATTTCAGTGAAAAATTCCAATAAAAGTTGCATAACAGAGTTGGAGAAAAGAGACCTGACAATAACTTGTAGCAACTGCCAACTGTATGAGTCAATCACAGGAATACTGTTGATGGTACTAATGCTCTTTTAAGAATATGAGATTTTCAGATGTTAATATTTATGGCAGGTACAGTCCAGTACTGTATTATTCTGGAAAGAAATCCATGATCCTCTAGGCAACACTGTATCTACTACACAACTTTTGGGATTTCATTGATTACAGATAAAGGAAACTTTTTTTTTTAAATAAAAACTGAGTTTGGCTGTAGCAATTTGGTTCAAAATGATAAATAATGCACAAATGACATTACAGGAATCATTCCTATAACTGCTGCCTAAGATGTCTCACACTGTGTATATAATGGATTTACAATGTTTGAACCTACTTGAGGCTTTTTGTCTTGGAACATTTTTGTGCTCTAGTTCTCTTTCCATGGATATGTTTTTGAGCTGGTTGATTTCCTCTTATGGTGTTTTAAAAGCCCCAGGCATGAAAACATGTGATAATACATGCTGGCATTTTAGCACTTGGCTTCCTCAGGCAATATATTGCTTGTGATCTGAATTGGTACCTTTTTAATCTAATTAAGCACCTAACTTCTGTGTCTGATTTTCATGCCAGAGTGACTAAAATGTTCTTCTTACATAATGTTTCTTCTGCAAGAACACCTCTGCCAAACAACATTTGACTGCTCGTTTGTTTTTCACTTCCAACCTGTTTTCAGTTTTATGGGACTCATAGTCCTTGTTTCTTCCTCTCCTTTTTGCCATCATGCATGGATGGATACAGGGAAAACATAGATAACAACAGAGGAAAGGAGCAGTTAACTGTGCTGTGTAAAACAAGTTGGTTTGCCGCTTTCAGCCTTAAACAAGTTCTGTTTTGAGAGGAGTACTTGATTGGCTCTACCATGCACACATAACATTTTAAGGATTATTATGCTCTCAGAGGAAAGAAAGAATGCCTGTAAGTGAGGAGATGTTAATTCCTTCCTCATACTTCCTGTATTCAGGTTCAGTCTGCCGAGTTTTTCCACCAGTATCTTCAGAGGAAATGGTGAGGCAGAGAAACTGAAGTTTCCATAAAAAGAGCAACATATCAAAATTTAAGTATGCTGTGCAGTGTGACAGCACAACTTCTAGTTTGTTTTTACATGTATTCTGCCTGGGAATTGCTTTAATTTCAGCTGCACATTTCATTATTCCACAACAGCACCCTGAAGATAACTACACCATGATTAAAATTTAATTGAAATTATGGGAGACAGTACAGAAGAAAAGGAATACTGAAAAGTCAGAAAGTTTTTTCAGCTTCTAAACAAGCATTTTATAGACCAATAATTGTTAATCTGCTTACCTTTGCATCTAAGCAGCTTTGAAATACATAAATGATCTTCAATATTATTTTAAGACTTCAAAATCCTATTTTAAAATTGGCATTTGGAAATAAACCGCACCATAAGTACTTTTAAATGTAATAGTATAATCTATGCTATTCTTCTGGCACAAATCATAGCTACACTAACCATGCTCTAAATATACTGGGCTTGCTTATCATTACAGTGTTGTCTCGTTCACAGGGGTTCCAGGATGAAGGAAGAGACGAGAAAGTTGACTCCATGTATCAGAAGCTTGATTTATTATTATATGATAGATATTATATTAAAACTATACTAAAAGAATAGAGGAAAGGATATCACTACAAGGCTAAGCTAAGAATAGAATAGAATTGAAAATGAAGGTCTTCTCCCAGACCGAGACCGGCCGGACAGGTGATCTGTGATTGGTTCTTAATTGGAAACATCCTGAGGAGGCCAATCACAGATTCCCCCTGTTGCATTCCACAGCAGTAGATAAGAATTGTTTACAGTTTGTTCCTGAGGCCTCTCAGTTTCTCAGGAGGGGAGAAATCCTAAGGAAAGGATTTTTCATAAAACATGTCGATGACACTACAGTTATTCCATTATTTTATTTTATTTTACTCAAGGCCTTATCAATCCATATCTTCAGTACCAGTGACATTTAAATATAAATTTTATGAGCCTTTCCTTTAACAACAGGAGGCAATGCTGTATTTTCATGTGAAAACTTCAGTACTACCCAAGAATTTTGTGTTGTAGTTAAATATACAGAAGTATTCTGTAAACAAAAAATAATTCATTAATGAAATCCTATAGGCAGGACATATTATTTAAGATCCTGCACACTGGACACATATTTCTTTATTTAAATCCTATATTTACCACCAGGTGACTAACATATATAGCATCACAATGGAAGAAACTTAAAAGTTTTTCACTGCTATTTTTATGCATGTCCTTTTTCTGTTGGAAGTATCAGGGAAATTGAGCCTATTTGAAGTAAATCAATTCAATACCTAAGCCTTACTACTTACTGATTTTACTGATATTGTAGTACAGTATATCAGCTATCTTTATAAATAATTTCACGGGAAGGCAAATAAAACACAGTAGGATGGTTTATAATAGCATGTGTTGCTTTTTTAGCTAGAGAAAACTCAAGAATTTGATACTTCACTGCAAAACAGAAGAAGTAAGGTGACTTTTATTCCATACTTTTTAAGTGGAATTATCACTTTTAAGGCATTCCATGGTGATGCTGGACTAAGGTCTTCAGGATTGGCTGTACTTGTTAAGGAACTTTTGCAAGATTGGACTTCTATCTTTTACTAATCAAATTCCATGGAACCCTGAGACACTGACAACAGCTTTTGCTGACAATGCCTGAACTGAAACCAGTATATAGAGCTTCAAGGGAATTTTAAAAAGAGATCAAATTTAGTTATGGAGTAAGAAGGAACCCTGTTTTGTGGATTTCTACATCGAAGTGCTAAATGGAAGTGTGTTATCTTCTCTGTTTCTGGCTTATATACAAGAAACCTGTTTATCTCAGACAGAATCATTTGTTTCCAACTTTCTGATCTATCATTGTATTACATATTCATAAAAACAATAAGCTTTTACTATTTGAAGTTATGCAGAGAAACATTTCAAATTTAGAAGTTTTTCTACATCTCTGATCTTCTTTTTTTTAATTATTTATTATTATTATTTTATTCCTTCTATTTAATTTAGAATTAAAATTATTTGTATGAATTAGTCAGTATTGTAACTATGTTACTAGAATAATTGGAAATCATTTAGACTTAGAAATTATCTTTTACCTACTGCTTATTGCAGATGATGCTTAATGATATTCTAGTCATAAAAGCTAGATTTCTTAAGCTATTATCTGGGTTAAAAGGTTTATGAGAAAATAAACCAATGTAACTTAAAAGTAAACTTGATTTGAAAATGTACATAATGATGCTTCTTAGAGTAGCAGGTGAACAAAATGCTAGTTTGAACATGGTCTTTTATCAGAAGTAAGGAATTTTGGGCCCCAACCAGCATTCAGTTGTAAACCCAGGATGTCTCTCTACTTGTGTCTTGGAACAAGAATTCCTGTAACCTGCTGATACCCGGTACATTCTCAGTTTTGACATCAGCAGCACAGTCTGAGTTTGTTTGGAGTTCCCTAAATGTAACACCTCAAATCCAATACTATTACTTGTAAGAGGAATTCTCTTTTTTTTACAACTTTTTTTTTCTGTTCCACCTCACCTTACTTGACTATTGGAATTTCCCCACAAAACTGTTCAGACAGTGCCATTTTAAAGCTACTCTTTATAGTAGATTAATACAATGTCATTTTACAACAAATTTTTTTTCTATTCATGGGACCAAAAATTCACAGTTCTTAATTTACTAGTGGACTAAAATTTGTCCAAAAGATTTAACATTTTAGCATTTCAAAACAGAAGGCAAAGACATCACAGGATTAATGGTGCCCAAAATTAAGCAAGTTAAGGTATTTTTTGTTTAAATATATAGTGGGTAAGACTACAGCAGCTTGCCTTGTGGTAGAAACACAAAGATGATTAATCACAGGGTTAAAGGAAAATCTGAGAATGCCATTTAAAATTATGTTTTTCTCCTTGCATTTTGCTCTTTTAAAAGTAGATCTTGTAACCTTTCATTGATTTGCTTTGGGATGTACATTAGAAATGACTAGCCTCCTCCTAGTGTTCTCAAAAACATGCATCTTTTCCTTCTAACATGCATTTAATCATTGTCCTATAAAAGCAAAATTGCCTTCTGGTCAGCACTTATACTGTAGTATCATCAGGTTTTCCCAGCCACAGGCTAATTGTTATTTCCAGGTCCACTGAAGGATATTATGGGGCATCAGGAAGTAACAGATTAGTAGACAGAGAGCATACCATTCCTGTTTTTTCCACTAACACCTCAGTATGCATACAGGGTATATGTGAATAAAATAAACCTCACTTAAACAACAATCTCAAAACAGTCAAGTAGGCATCAATACACAGTGTGGGACATGAGACGGGAGAAAGGGTAAGTAACTTCTCAAGATGAGTTTGCTTAAGAAGTAACATGTTCTTAGCTATGGTATCCAATTTCCTTGAAGACAGCATACCTAGGGAGTACAGGTCTGTACCATTACCTTGATTACTGAATTTTGAATTTGTTTTTCTTCAGGGTGCAGAGAAAGGGTGCCACTAGTTCCAAAAAACATCTGTGATTCTCTACACTTAAGACCTATTTATTCTTCCAGACCTTTGCTCTGGGGAATAAACACTGGGTATTTGTATGATATCCAGAGTTGGGTTTTAATTATTTTCTGTTGATATTCATCAGTGGAATACACATCTACTTACTGCAGTCTCTGAGACATAATAGTAATGAATTTTCTACAAGTTGAAAACTAACCAAAGAGATGATTATCACACCTGAAACTCATACAGACAGCTTTACAAAAGGTGTTACCTGTGCCTGTCACTAGATATTCAGAACATTCCACATCTACCCTACAGACTTCAAACCTATAAAGAAATACTTCACAGTGCTAAGCAGCGTTATTGTTAGACTGTTGCTTTATAAATTAAATTCAAAAGCTATCAAGAAGAAATTGTTTCACTGTTTAAAGGGGGCCAAAAGAACCATAGATCAGCCCAGGTTAAAGGGACCATAAAAGGCTATCTAATTCAACCTTTTGTGGGAAAGGCAGCCTGGATGAGACTATCGAGCATCACTGTCCATTGCATCTTGAAAACCTCCTGTGATGGGGACTTTACCTCATATCTCTGGGGAAGTTGTTCCAGTGAGTCATTCATCATCATAAAATCACACTCATTGTAAATCATTCTCCTTGAACCATTCTCATTGTAAAAACAGTGATTTCTTACATAGAGAGGAAACCTCCCTCACTACAACTTGTATCCACTGCCCCTAGAGAAAAGGGGGATTTCAATACTATCTGTAGTCACGCCTTTACATTTTGGAAAACTTTGTTGAGGTCCCTCCTGAAAATTCTATGGACTGAAATGACCTAACTTTTACACTCTTTCTTCAAATGTCAAGTTCTCCCCATCCTTGACCACCTTTATGGCACTCCTTTGACCCATCTTCAGTCCATCTACATCTGTTTTGGAACTGTGGAGGCCAGAAGTGGACACGCTACTGCACGTGCAGTCTGACAAGCACTGGTGAAGCGGGATGGTCACATCTCTCTCTGTTAGCAGTGCCCCCATGGATGCATCTCAGGATCCACTTTGCCTCAGTAGCTGCAGCAATCACTGCTGACCTGGTGTCTGTGTGTTGTCCCCTGGGACCCCCGGGCTCCTCTTGGCAAGGCTGTTCCACAGCTCTTGGGTCCCAGCCTGGCCAGGCTCTTTGGTTTTGTGCTCCCAGGTGCAGGACTCTGCACTTCCTTGGTTGAGCTTTACACAGTTCTTGTGGCCTGGTCTTCCAGCCTGTTCATATCTCTGAAAGGTGGCTCTCCCTACTGATGAGTCCCCCTCAACACCCAGTTTAGTGACACAGAAGCATGGTGAGGGTGCTTTTGGTCCTATCATCAAGATCATTCATGGAGATGTTACAGCATAAAGCCCAGTACTGATCCTTGGGGGCCCCACTTGGGACAGGCTGCCAGCCTCAGTTAAACATGTTGATCACCTATGAGATGATTCCTGACCATTGCACAGATCACCCCATCCAGTCTGTACTTGACATTTGTCTAGCTGTGGGACACATTACACATGTCAAATACTTTACTGAAGTGCAGGTAAGCAACATCCACTGCTTTTACCATATTGACTGAATATGGTAATTTGTTTTAGAAAGGTGATCAGGTTAGCCTAGCATGATTTGGTTTTGATAAATCTGTGCTGGATTTTCCCAGTCACTTGCTTCATTTAGCTGGTAATAGTTCCTAGGAGGCTTGTTGTGCCACTTTCCCAGGGACGGCAGCAAGGATACCATGTCCTCTTTTGAGCCATTCTTATAAACAGGTATGATATCTGCCCTCTTCCAGTCATCAGGGATGCCCCCCTGATCTCTGTGAACTTTCAAAAATAATAGGACAGTGGCCCAGCAACAATATCAGCCACTCCTGCTGACACCCTGGGGTATATTCCCTCCTGGGCCTTGCATTTATGTGGGTTGAGCGCTTGCAGGCCCCTACTGGTGGGTCAATATGTCTGTTGTATCTGCTTGATCCTGGGAGCTATGGTCTGGTTCCAGCCACTCTGCTGAACAGGGAGGAAAGAAGGTACTGAGAACCTCTGTCTTGCCAGCATTATCTGTAACTTTTTTCCTTGCCTGCTCTAGTAATGGGCCTTTTTCTTCCCTGGGCTTCTGTTTAACTGCTGCCTTAGGTTACAATGCAAGATGTACCCAAAAGTATGTACTCTAGCACCATCTGTTAAAACCAGGTGGGGCAGTGTTCTTTATCTCCTCCATGACTCATCCCCGATAACTTCCCGGGCGTGGGGGGGGGGGGGAAGAGAGGTGGGTATCTTCTGCTAATGGGCCATCAAGCCTCACTGCATGACTGATAAAATTACATCACCCCACTGCGAGGTGCTCTGCCCAGGGGGAGGAACCAAGCATCCTACATCTAAATGGCCACTGGTACTTTATACTCTTTTGTGTCAGGGAGGCAGGACAGACAACTCCCCTAAGAGTGCTGGACTATTACATTAGTGGCTATTAACTGAGTACTATACACACTTCAGCATTGCTGAGAAAGAAGAAAGAAAAAAATATAAGTGGCACAGCCTACAGAAGAAAAGACTGTGACAAACATATTTCATCTTGATGTAAGATCAGGCACAAACATGTTTCATCTGAAGACATCTGAATTTTTTTTTCTGGACAGGTATTTACTGAAACAAGGATGCGGCAGAGTTCCCACTGTTGGAGGTTTTAAGCTGCGGTGCAAAAGGGTGTTAGATAATCTTATCTAGGCTCCCTTTTCTGCAAGAAGTTGGACTGGATGATCTCTTGAAGCTCCATCCACCTAAGCTGTTTTATGATTCTAAGATAGTATGGATTTCTTAAGACAAAGATCAGGTAACTCTAGGGATAAGAAAAATTAAAAGTGCAATAAATTTTATCTAGAAAGGAAACTACCATGTATCTGTGAAACATTTATTAGAAACATGAACAAACTTCCCTCTTTTGATTGTTCATCTCTGGTACAATTCTTGCCATGAGAGTCAAGGGGAAATATTACTAGAATAATGTCAGAATTGTTTATGATTTACGAAAATAAGAATTTGGGAAAAAAGGCCAAGCTTAACATGCCTGCCCGCTGCATTTATACTGACAATTTAGAACAGCCTAAAAAAATTAGATACAAAAAACTTCACTCAGTTGGAACTTAAATTGGATGCCTACTGCTTTTATGTCTATGGAATGTGAGCTATGAGTACCTAGAGAACATTTGAAACACAGGTGATATGAAGAAAACAAAATATAGACTTGACCCTATCTTTCAGCAGTCAGATAAATTGCTTACTAGGAACTGAAACAGCAAAGAAAAGATACATTTTTAATCAGCTGTCACAATTGGACAACACTTCTAATCAGAAGAGGGGGCCATTAATGTATTTTTCATTGAGCTCTACTGGCTTCAAAATCAGTGGCATAAACACAGAACTTTCCAACCCGAGAAATTTTAATTTCTATATTGTGAAGTATTCTTCATGAAGAGCAAAGATTTTTGTTGTTGCTGTTGGTGGTTTGGATTTTGGTTTTTTCCCCTCCAATAGAAAACAACAGAAAAGACTTCCTACCATTAGAGAAAAACTGAAAGGTGTTTTGGCATACTTCATTATTAATGCAATAGTTAATATGCATAAAAATTATTTAGAGACTTGGCAAATCATACCTATGCAAGCTTATGCATGTTTCATACAAAAAATAACTCAATAAACCTCTGGATTGAAGTTGAGTAGGTATTTTAGTAATTTACTGAGCCTGAGTCAAATTACAATTAAAGGCAAAAACGCCCATTAGAAACAGTTTGACAACTTACTAAGTAGACATCCAAAACTGAAGCATTATCATTTTCCATTTCCAATGTGCTCTGTTCTGAAGTCAAATAGATGGCACTGTCTCCTAAAGTGAATGTTGAACTTGAAGGTAACCCTTTACTGCAAAGAGAAGGGAGAGTACAGTCAACCAAAAGCCCAAGTTACAAAGCTCAGTCATAACTGAAAATTTTCAAATAAGTTTCTCTATTAAACATTAAAACCTTTAAATATTTGGGAAAAAAGAATGTAAATAAACAAATATAGATATGTTGACAATGGCTAGATAACTGGAAGCTCATATTTAACTAATTGTACAATTTATTTTTGCATTTACTAAAATTTTATCAGAAAGTAATGCTATTCTTTAATTTCAATATTTATTTAATGAATGAAACTATGCCACAATAAATGTCACACAATTACATTAATCTCAAAATGCATTACTTCCACATTTCACATAGTGTAAATTTTGGCAGCATTTTGTAATTCAAAATAGGGGGGAAAAAAGTAAGCAATTAGGCACATTGTAACATTAGTAACGTCGGACTTTTCCATGCAGACACAGTTCACTAGCAGCCAAAAGTTCAGAAGAAAAAGTGTGAGAACAAGAGTGTATTGTAATTAATACATGTATGCAAGGAAATGATGTTTACAGAGCAGGTGCACTCCATTACTTTATTCACTGATTGATTTTTTTGTTCTCTGACTTACAGAAATAATGTGAAACTGCAAATGCACCTCCACAGGAATCTCATTTTGTAACACACTTGGTCAACAAAGCTGAAACTCTCAAAGGTGTTTTAATGGACTCAGACGTCCCTTATCACATATCTTACTACCTGTCAGAAATTAGGCTCCAGGCTGCCTTGAAAACTCAACTGTCAGTTGTGCAGGGACATATTTTAGAAGTTCTTACCTGTTCACAGACAAGGTGAAAAGCAAAAATTCTGAATTATAACTTGGTATGGAAACATGGTTACTGATGGTTAGCCGTCAGTCCAGATATGACTAATTTCCCCCTCCCGTTGTACTACTTTAAGTATATTTCAGATAGGATAGAACTTCAGAAAGGGCAAAACTAGCATGCACAAGGGCAAAACTAGCATGCACAATTTTACATGCAGAAACTAGCATGTAAAGCTGAGATTCAAATGCTCAACAAAATAATAAATCAATGTCTTACTGGAACAGAGCTTTACATTCACCATATTACAATGTTTCTTTTATCATATAATGCACTTGACATTTTTCAAAAGCAAGACTATTTCTCTTGTACTCGGATGACATAGTTCCCATTGACTTAGCATTATTCTCCTATGTGTAACTTGAGTTTTACTGAGTAGTGTAAAAGAGTAAAAACAAAAATCTTGTAATTAATCTCTTAACAGCAATACACATGCTGTCAGACGTAACTGAAGTTCAGATTTCTTCAATAGCATAATCATAGCTGCATTTATTACCTGTTTTAATGCAGCCTCATTTTAATATTGGGGGTGAAACAGGAGAAAACAAGTGAAATCCCCTTACGCACAGTGTTTCAGAAAGCAGTTCAGAGGAAGAGTTTTAATACAGTTTCTGCAGTGCACTGAGTTCTCATCCTTAATTCTTAGGTGGAATAAGAAAAACCAAGGAAAAAAAATCTAAACACTTTTACAGGTACTTTCTTGCATTCAGTAATGACCAGCCATAAGGAGCATGCTCAACTATGCTGTTGCCTTCCTCTGGCTAGAACATTCTATTTGATCTTGGTCCTTAATTAAGAAAGAAAAAAAGAAGCAAAAATAATTCCATCATTAGAGAACTGGGAGAGCTTTGTTTTACTTTAAGCCACAATTACATGTTATTTCAATCATAGTCAAATTTTCTTTCCCATGGGGATACCCCCAGTGACTCAGTGCATCTGTTCATAGCTTTTGAGCATTCAAGCCTTTTTCTTCCACCCTACTGCTTATTATCATGAAGGATGTGTGAATTTAGTCCATTTTGAATCAGATTCAGACAAAGTTGTCTAAGCTTCAGAAGCTAAAAGTAGTGTGTGGACAGACAGAACATTGAAATCTAACACACAAAAGTTTATGTAGAACACCAACTGGCAAAAGGGGTGCTTAATGTTCCTTACAACAGAAAAAATCTATAAATCCCTGTCACTGGAAAAAATAGCAGAACAGCATTTCAAAGTCTGGATGCTTCAGGAAGCTTGACTGTGTAAGAGAATAAATCCACAATCCCTCAAAGCCTTCCAAAATTTCAAGTGCTCTCCACCAAGAAACAGCAACACAAAGATAAGACAAAAAACCTGAAAAATATACAGATAAGAATAAAGAAGAAGGCAGAAGTCCAGACCACACGTACATCTTCCAGAAATGAGGTATAGAATGCATAAAAAAAGAAGAATTAGATTTCATATAGATTTTTTTTCCCTTAGGCTCAGATGTATCAGAAGAATTCAGCAGTCCTCCTTATATAGCTCACAGTATCTTGGCATTGCTCTAAAGAGGGAGGTGAAGCGCCTCTTTATGCATTGTGGGATTTTGTTTGGGTTTGGGACTGGAGAGTCCCATGAGATCTGCTGAAAAATATATTGAAAAAATACTTTTTATAATCTTGGGATATTTAAACAAGAATTGTAAAACATCTACAGTTTGAAACATTTTAAAATATTTTAAAGCAAGTTTCAAACGTTTCCAGAAGTACCATTGACATTCTTCAGCTCTTTGCAATTTTAAAAGCCATGTCAAGTGAGACAAGAGTCATAGTGCTTAGGGCATTCAGATTTGTCATCTTTAATTTAATTCATCAGTACTAAATAGGAAGACTTTTCTGGAAGGGAAAAAAATCTGTTATCACTTCTGCTACAAAAATAATCCCTAATATGTAAGTATTACATTTCCTAAGATAAAACAAATAAACCCTTTCAAAGAAGTGGTTTTGGACTAATAATTACACTTTCTAGTGGAAAACAGACCCTTTAGGTACTAAAATATCTCTGCACCAAATATAAACCTACTTAAGGAATAGACAATATTTGAAAATTTTAATAGAAGCAATAAATTCTGTCAATTCTGTTCTTTTACTAAAGGAATACTTGAGATTGCTTATGACAAAACCACTTGACTGAGAAACAGCTTAATGGAAAAGAAACCAGCTGTCTTCTGACACACAAGGCCTACATTTACTGAATAGCATTTGTCATGATTGTATTTTTTTTCTTTTTCCTTCTGTTTTTAGGTCAAGTCCTTTTTGCGCTGAAAAATACAGCCATTTCCCCCACTCCATGAATCTTTCATCTGTACTAATTCTGTTCACACTGTCTGGATAGAACCTTCTACTGGTTTCTCCTGGTTTCTTCTACTTTTTCAACAACTGAGGAATAACTTGGTGAAAATAATAAGCTTGCAGCCTGGAAAATATTCCTAATTAGTTGTATGTTTATGACTGCTACTGAGTCTCTCTTTTTCACTTGTAATCAAGTCCCTAAACACTTCTCTGCACTATATACCAATTAGTTAAGCTAGTTTTAACCTATACCAAGACAGCTTTACAAAAGCCCTCCTCACAAAACACAGCCTCAAGAGCGGGCTCCACCTGAGCAAGTCACCTGTCTGCCTAACCTCAGCAGCAGCAGTTTCTCCCTTTCTACTCACAGATGCTGAGCAGTCTCAAGGAGAGAAGGTGTTGATTACCTTTCTTATGTTATAAGCCATTTGCCTTTCCTTGGGGAAGTACTACATTGGATAACAGAAACAGAGCGTAATTCTGAAGAAAAAATCCAACCCAAATAGAAAATATGACGTGTGCTTCAAGGTATCCAAAAATATTATTACTCTCTTTTTAATGAGGAAAATAATACTGTCTGTTTTCTAAGTGGTATGGGCACATACTGCTCATTAGTAGGAGACAAGGAGATGTACAAATATCATATTATTACTAAGCACACAGGACTCTCCTCCTTTATTACCTTAAACCAGACATTTCTGACAGCTTACAAGCAAATTCATGTCCTCTCTACTTTGTGCTATGTTACTTTGAAGAACAATGAAAAAGCCTGATGAGGAAGATGCCAAACTGTAATTCTAATAAATAACAAAGCAGAATGTCTTAGTCAATTGCATATGTAAAGACTGAAAGCAGGCTCACATTTGTAAACAAATCTTTAATTCAGGCTTTGTTTCAAAGACTGCTCCAAGCTTTCTGTTTACCAGAGATAAATGGTAAAATGATGAGTCCTGCATCACATAATTTTTTAATATTCAAAAGAAGAACTTTGGGAAGTAAAAACTCAGATTTGAATCTACAATTCAGTGCATCATTATAGCATGGTGGTTTTTTGGTGGGTTTATTTCCCTGATAGCTTTTTTTATGGGAGGACTGAAGTTCCTTCAGTGAACCATAGAAACAAGTAAAACTTCAGATGTATATATTTTAGTGCCAAGAAGGAATGACCTCCTTGAACTGATGCCAAAAGAAGTGGGCAGAAAACAGCAGGTGCCCTGAATGTTATGGAAATTAGTTCAATACTGAGCATGCTTTGCAAGCTTTCTTAACTCCTAGCTATGACAGGGAAGCTAATCCTCATGAATTGTATATACAGAGATTGTGACACACACCACTACTTAATGAGAATTAAAAACTGCCTCCAGGCCCTAGCTGAAGAGGGCATACCTGGACTAGCAAAGATGCTAGTTGGTAAGCCCCTATGGCAGATCTGTTGGCTACAGTATAGATGTGTTGGCAGAAGATGTAGAGAGAACCACACGTGTGAATGCTGGTACTAGGTCTGCTGTGTCAGAGAATGTGCTCTCTCGTGATGATAAAGTCCATACCACTAACAATCTGATTTTTTAAGATAGGCTTGCTAATCACATAGCTGGCAACATGTCCTGCATTAAAGGTTATTTCATTGACTGCACCACCACTGGAAAGTAAATGAGTCTAGGCGTGCAATCATAATGTAGACCTGCTATTTTGGAGTATGTTTACAGTACAATATAATAGAATTACTCATAGGTTTTCTTACAATTAATTTTTTAGAGAGCAAAGAATATTTGAAATGCTTTAAAACTGAACTCTTTATTCAGACAGCTGCACCATTTGCTTTTCCTGACTGATGCTGACACAAAGCAGTTCTGTATTTTTATTTGATGCTCAAAGTACTCTATAACTTTATTTCTATCAAAGAAAAAACTTTGGGAAAATTCATGAATATTGAAGTGCTACAGATAACTTGACACAAGTTGAAGTGAATGAGCTCTATTTCTACTAATGCTTATTCATCAGTAGTTTTATTTCCTAGAGCTTGTGCAGAAACATTTTTGTTCTGCAATTAAAACTTCATATTCATTACACCCCAAAACATGTTCATTCCTATTTTTATAGCAAACCAAACCATATGGAAGATGCCACATCAATGAAGTTTATTTCAACGTAATGGAAGTGGAAGCTGTAAATATCACTATCAAGTAATGCTGCAAGTAATTTTACTTTTTATATAAATACAGTTGTCAAATACTTAACAGGAGGTAAAAACCTACTGCCTCAAGATTGCTTTTAAAATAACTTGATTTTTTGGGCAACATGCAGCTTACAGGAAAGAACTACATCTTGGCACATTAATGCTTTTGTCAAATTTATACACTGAGTAGTTCAGTCCAAGTTTTTCCAAACAATATTCAAGATGCTTGAATGGCTTCCCTTCTTGATGAAAGCAGGCAAAGAAATGGTTCAATACACAGTAAAGAGATCTGCAAGCAGACAAGGTGACACAACACAGCACACTTCAGGTTCACAAAGGAGCATACAGGCACATACAATCTCCCAGCAAGACTAAAGCATGGTTTTGGACTGACACAGCTGAAATATATTCAAACACAACTCAAATAACATTTAATCTAGCTCACTAGCATCTGCACAACTTTTTAAAAAACATTTCTGTTTTTATACTTCCTGGATTAAAATCAGGCAGGCTCTAAGCATACCCGTGGATGAAGTTCCACAGAAATTTACTTCAGAAAATGGTTGTTATGGAAGAATTTAAAGCAGACCATTCTGTGTACATTCACTGTACATTCAGAATAAAGAATAATTTTTCCCTTTCCTAGCACATTACCATTTTCCTCAGCTGTTTCAGTCTACAGCCAAGTTACAAGAAGTACTTCCTACCCTGACCTTAATGTAGTTTGGTTTATTTTACAGACTAAGGCCCAAGCAAAGTTTAGATATTAAATTTAGTTTTGGAACATGAAGAAAAACTCATATAACATTTTTCACCATGTTTGTGCTTTCTATTTCACGATCCGCAATTACAATATGTATAATTACAAACAACTATCTGATAAATCCTACAAGCTTTTGGCACCCCTCCTTCACTGGAAAGATTAAAGACTGAGTTACAGAGACACTTGCTCCTTCTGCTTCTTATTTTGCAGAGACCCCTTCTGTTGAGCACAATGTTAAACTTCTAGCAGAACAGAGGGGAATCCTCTAACATACATGGCCTTTACCTGCTCGAATAGAGTGTAGATTGATCACGTTGACAGTGATCATCTGCATTCAAGGAAGAAGAGGAAAGTGTGGTTGCCAAGGAAGCTGCTTCAAAGAGAGACGGAGTGCTTGGCACTAGATCCGGCCGGTGGTGTGAACCTAGTACTGCATATGCAGAAATAAAGAACAATGTTAACAAACTTAATTTTAAATTTAGCCCAAGAATCTTCATGTATATCAAGTTCCATAGTGCCCTAATATCCTTCTTGAAGTTTCCTAATATTTGAATTAATGAGATGGTATTATTCATGTGCCCATACCCACACTCTTTCATATTACAGAGTGAATTTTAGATGCTAACAAGTACATTCAGCAGAATACAGAGTAACTCCAAAGTCAAATATTAAACAGAGGCATGAGCTATGAATTCTTCTCAGTCTGAGGATTATACTCATGCTACCAGGACTCATTTATCAGATTGGATTAGGTTGGATTGGATTGGTTCTGCTTTCATCATGGCTGCAGGCAAATTCTGAAAGGGGCAAAGTTGTATCTCCAAAAAAACTCTGGGAACAATGAACTGAGCTTCAAAACAATTCCTGTGACATACTTGTTTAGAGGTCAGTGAAAAGGATAGCATTGTCTCTGGACTTAATTTTCTACCTGGGCTGAACACCTTTTTTCAGGGTGTCCTGAAATCTGAAACATCATATAACAATCTTAACATCATATTATGAACTTTGATTCTGACTTTGTCTTGCTCCTGAAGGTCCATTTTGACAACTATTACCAATTACTCTCTCCATAAGAATAACCTGACTCTGATTTTGAGAGTTCAGCCATACTCATAATGTTCTAGTTATAGAACTTCTAGAGCTTATACAACATTTTTAATAACATAATTTAGGTTGTTTATTTGAAAGACTGTACCTTCTTCATCAAGGCTGGCATAACTTTGTCCTTCAGCAAGAATGCCATGCTTTTCATCCTTCCACTCCTGGCTAACAGCACACACTATTTCTTGTGATGCTGCCTTTAGGGCTGTGATGGAATTACACCGTTTCTTTGAAGGCGAAGGCTTTAAAGCTGCATTACCAAATGAACATAGATGTTGAATGATGTCATCTTATCTCCCTACACATCTTTAATAGCAAATGAAAAAGTAAGCCATATAGAAAATACAGGTTTTGAATACAGATGAAGAAAACATCCAGAAATTAAAACTAGAGTGAAAGGTATTGTTATTTCATCTGCAAGAGACGTACTTTTGTCTTTTTCAGTTTTTACTACTTATTATAGGACAAAAGTCAAGTCACTGGCACCACTGATTTAAAAAGCTTCTGTGGAGTACCAACCCATGTAATCAGAGACAGAATGATACAGAAAAAAACCCCAGAAAATACAAAAGTGGAAAAGACATATGGAGTATTCTGAGAGGTTATGATCTGTTTTTTGAGCAGTTAACTACTTCTATGTAATGATATTGAAGAATTTCCACTTCAGACTCACCTGTCAAACATTTCTTTTTGGATACAATAAATACTTCCAAAGTCTTGATGACCTATACACTCAGTACCTCTTTTATAAGTCTTAACAGGTCCTGCCTATTTAAAAAGCATTTTGAATCAAACTCTACAACTGATCATTGCCACTACTACTGAACCATGATGCCCATCTGTAGTTATTCTCTGGATGGATGCCAGCTATTTAAGTTTGTGTTTTTCAGCTGCTAGCTGCTGATCTCCATGCACTGGCAGCAAAGTTACTTCAGATGCACTATTACACTTCTTTCATTGCTTTACTAAAAAGTTCAAATTAAAAACATCAAGTTACTTGGCTGACGATTGAAGGAAAGATTCAGATACATAGTTCCAGGGTATTTTTAAAAAAGAACATAGAAGACAGTCAATGAGCTAGCCTCTGCCCAAGGCTAAATCCACTTATTAAGTTTTTGTTGTTAGTTATGCATGGTTGTTCTGTGCACTAGGGAAAAAAACAGATTCAGAACAGAGCTAAAATGTTTAAACTGAAATGTCTGACTCAAAGCTTAGAAATAATATTCCTGAAGGCAAGAAGACTCCCAATTTTTTATGAAAGAATAATAATGAATTTGAACCATTAATCTGTATAAAAGTGCATTAACAGCCCTGTATGCAGAGGAAATCAACAACAGTAGGATACTTAGATTAATTGCCTGGAAAAATGAGACAGATTAATTAAGATCAGAGAGAAAATTAGGCATGATATACTTTAATTGTACATTGTAGGCTTCAAATACAGAACAAGTTGTGTCTTGTCCTGGAACAAATCTAGTAGTCAGAATTAGAAAGAATTGGGGCAAAAAAGATGTAGATGTTGAGGTAGGATACATGGTAGTTATTTTGTCAGACAGGAGTGTCAAGTAGTAAGGAACTCTTTATTCTTTATCAATGCAGAGGAGTTCCTTCGAGTATTGTCTCAGACAGCAGAACTCCCACCAGTTCTTTGGCAAAATTATTCTAAGATTTAAAGAGAACTGGGTCTCAGGAGGCTCCTTTCTCCTTTAAGCTGAATTTTGCTTCACATTTTGAACCATTACATCAGTTGCTTCTATTTTCTTATTAATCAATCTTTTCCAAAGGACTTAACTTTGAACACTTTAAATTGTTAATTTATTCTAGTATTTGTAGTCATTTTTGGTTTATTTAGTTACTATTAAGTTCTATTGTTTATTACTTACTATTTAGTTCTACTGTTTATTTGTATTTTGTTTTCTCTCTGTCCACACAGAATTGTTTCTCACTCCAGATAACTAATCAAAATCTTAACAGACCAGCATAACACTGGTCAAAAAGTATTTGCAAAACTCCTTTTATCAGTTTAAGATGATGCCAAATGCTCAACACTCCTCCTGTAGTATTTGGGCCAAGTGACCATTCCACATTTTGACACTTCCATGAGTAGGATTATGAAACTGCTAACTCAGATCCATTTTAAAGTATAAGTTCCTCTACAAACTAGATAATTCTAGCCCATCAGTTAATACCTATTTGTCAAGAACTGCTTCATAAAAACCCTCAGCTCAGAAAACAGGGTAATCAAAACCAGCCATTTTCTTACTAGAAAGAATGAAAAAAAAAAGTGCTATTTTGGCATCACCTCCATGGGTTTCAAAAATAATCTGGTAGTAAAGCAACAAGTTAATATGTGTGCACACTACTTAAAACACCTAATCTGTATGTCATACTGTAAGGTTTTATACCACTTGTAATAATTGTTGGAAAAAAACCTCATTGCTCACAATAATCCAAATAGCTTTTCCCCAAAGAACAGCTTGAGTTTTGATCTCATCAAACCTCAAGCACTCACTTTGCCTTGCCAGTATATTTATTAGACTTTCTTACTCCACACACATTGAGCACATCCCAGCAGTTGTCACGGAATGGCATGTATTGGAAGCAATATGAAAAATCATCTAGTTCCAAACCCTGCTGAGCCCAGTGACATCTACCACTAGAGCAGGTTGCTCAGATCTCCACCAAACTGGCCTTGAACACTCCCAGAATGGGGCATCTATCATTTCTCTGGGCAATCAGTTCCCGTGCCTAATCACCCTCACTTGTAAAGAGCTTCTTCCTAACATCTAACCTAAATCTACCCTTCTTCAGCTTAAAGCCATTGCCTCTTGTCCTGTCATTATATAAATGGACTGGATTTTTTAAAAGTCCATCTCTAGCCTTCTTGTAAGTCTCCTTTAGGTACTGGAAGGCTGCTACAAAATTTCCCATAGACCTTTCTTTGGGCAGAACATCCCCAACTTGCCTAGTTTGACTTCATAGGAGAGGGGCTCCATCCCTCTAGTCATGTTGTTGACCCTCCTCTGGACTCTCTCCATCAGTTCCATGTCCTTCCTGTGCTGGGACCCCAGAGCTGGATGCAGCCCTGCAGGTGGGGTCTCAGCAGAGCAGAGCAGAATCCTCTCCCTGGCCCTGCTGCCCACGCTGCTTTGGATGCAGCCCAGGACACATTTGGCTTTCTGGGCTGGGAGTGCCCATGGCTGGGTCATGCCCAGCCTCCCATCCCCCAGCATCCTCAAGTCCTTCTTGGCAGGGCTGCTCTGATCTGTTCATCCCACAGCCTGTGCTAGTATTTGGGGTTGCCCCAACACAGATGTAACACTTTGCACTTGACTTTGTTGAATCTGGTCAGGTTCCCACGGGTCCACTTCTCAAGCCTGTCCAGGTCTCTTTTGTCCCCCATCACCATCCTTCAACTTGGGACACTTGCAACACTTCAGATTGAATTTTGTTTCACTAGCATGGTCAATTTATAGAGAAATTATCCAACAATTCATTAATATTTATAAGACTAACAAAAAGTTTTATTTTCCTGAAAAGCTGCCACAACACGTCATGCATACAGGGAATCACTACTTGGGGTTAATTCAAATTTTCTCTTTTTCTTTTAAAGATTCCTTCATTCTACTTAAAATGTCTCAATTGTTTTAGTATAGTTAGTCTCAGCCTTTTCCTTTCATCTCCCTATCCTATTCTTTTTCTTTTTAGAATTTCACAAAATACTTATATACATTTCTATCTTCTTATTGCAGTATCAGTTTTCCCTCTTCTTAGTATGCCTTTACACATAATCATGTTTGTTGTTCTCATCTGCCAGGTATTAACACTGGTTTTCATGGGCAGGCTCAGAGTTGGCAGGCTTGATTATCTTTAGAAAAGTCTACCATCTTTTGACAACATGCAGAGCAACAAAGGCCAGTATGACTTTCTACCAGTGGTAGAAAAGGTAGTGAAAATAAAACCTGATCTGAACTTTTGATGGAAAAAGTCTGTATGAAGGTGTCTCTAAAGTTGTTTTGTTGTTTTTTTTTCTTTTAATTACTAAGACGCTAAATTAATTTCCCTGATTTGAGTCAGGGATTTGAGTCAGCTCGGGATAGTAATTTGTGAATGACCTCTCCCTGTCCTTATTTGAATCCACCTACTTTTGTCATAACTTTCCCCTGACCTAGTTGAAGAGAGGGAGTGATAGAATGTCTAGGTGGTCACCTGAAGCCAACTTTAGACAGCCCTGATGTGACAAAAGTACGTAGTACATGATTTTCTGTCAGTTTACTAATGGAGTAAAATCCCAATTGTTAGAAATTTAGTTTCTTGACTGGAGCTACAAAAGTGCTATGGTGTTGAAGAAAGGCTTGTTTCATTGTCAAGACAGGAGCATTATAAGGTTATGATTATAAAAATATCTAAAGAAGTAGAAGTCACTACTCTCTTACCTTGAACTTTTTTGAAAACTCTTGCATTCATAAACTTTAAAAATCTGTCTGCATAAAAACTTGGTCGGTGAACTGAAACAGTATCCTACGAGATTAAAAAAGATCTCAGTCACATTTTCCACAAGTAAGGTGTCGAGAAGAAGCTGGACACCTCAGGCGAACTATATTATGCATTTCAGGCATAGTCAAAAATAGGGAATCATTACCATTTATGAGTTATGAATTATACAGCTATTATTCTGCTTATTCTGAAAAATCTTCCAAGCATTTTAATTTTTTTTTTTCAAATAATGTATATTTTTCAGTTACAGATTCATCAATATTCTGCTAGGTGGCTAGAATTGTGTAAGTTATAAGGACAAACTAATATTATTACTTGTTATTTGAAAGCTCAGCAAATAAAACCAGAGCATGTATTGGGAAAATTTCAGCAGCAGCTCAAACCACATGGTGAGGTTAGACTACAAATGTACCAGAACAAATTTCTTCCTGGTCAACATGAGTCAAAGGTCCACCAGCTAAAATATCAGCAGTTAAAAAAATTAATAAAATCTACTTACCCCATCATAAACAAGAGCTTTCCAAGAATGTTCCAGCTTCTTCATTAACCTAAGTATGTAAAAAACTAATCAGAACTGCTTTATAAAGCTTCCACTTTTATAAGTAATTTCAGAATATTTTACTCAGTGAAAATTCATTGAAAGTTGAAGTTCAACTTACCTGTAAGACTGGAGAATATCAATAATACCCATAAATAAAAGCAGCTTTTCACCTTTATGGCTTTTTGCTGGAATACCTCCCATTCTAAGAGAAACAACATAAAATATTTTTTAAGACATCTCTGATCACCAGTTACCAGCTGAACTGTACCCACTTGTAAATCCAAAGGAGTAAACAATATTCAAGTCAGATGCCAGAGTGCAAAGTCAGTCAAATGCGAGCCACCTAGCATACAATTGATTTTAAATAGAAAATTTGAAGTATCTGGGATTCAGTGGTAAATATCCATCATTAAAAAAAAAAAAAAAACTTTAAGACACATTTTAGACAGAATTGGAAATATTTAGATGATCTGAAAAGCGGAAGAAAGTATACATCAGTTTATTGCTAAGGAAAATAAGTAACTTTAAATAAGGGAGAATTTTCTCACTTTATTGATCATAGGTAACAAATCACAAAGAGTTTGCATATTAATCAAAGTCTAAAAAGGCTGTTTCATATATTTTTCACTAAAAATTATGTATTGCTGTGCTTTTCCAAAATTTTTTTACAGACAGATAAATGACAGAAAAAGCAACAGTATCAAGCCGAGAATTCTGACTGTGTGGGCCTCCAGTTGGTCCCAGGTCCATACGCAGTCATGAACAGTCATTCTAAAACCCACTCTTCCTACTCCAACACCTAGAAAAATGGTCCATTTTAGAACCTCAGCATTGTTTTTTGCTCCACTAGCCATTATGTCAATATTAGAGAGATTGTGCAAGGAGCCAAGGAAGGACTACACTTGACAGGATCTGAGCAGGACTATATTAGCTCAAGTGGTGTGGCAGCCCAGCTAGTGCAACACCTCTGCCATCAGACAACAGCACGGGCCATCTTCTGTGTGAGTGTGAGTGAATTGTAAAAACCAAGTGAAATAAAGCTCTGTCTAATTATAGCCAAGAGTTCTCAGTGTCTGGAAACACTCTGTGAATGCTGAATATCATAATTCTCTCACTTGTTTGCTGTAGGTTTAAGCACAGATTTCTATATCATTAGTTGTATTTACCAACATAGCTCCCTTGAGAACTAGGAAGAAAAGTAAATTCTTAATTTTAGATTAAATCCTAACTAAAATAAAGGACTGATTATATGCAATGCTGAATAGTGACAATAATACTCTCACAGCACTTAATATATTACTAAAGAAACAACAGAATAATGATTGTTTATATATTCAAATTTCTATTAAAGTTTTTGCCAGACAGAAAAATATGAGAAAAACGTCGGTTCTTAATATCAGGAAATGTAATTTATGACTGCACTTCAGTGGTTGATGATATCATTCTCTGTACATTGAGTATACTACTTCAAGATGAAAAAAAACCCTGTAGTAATATCCATATCAATGTTAATTTATAGTTATTGCTTTGGTCTCACAAGGCTGCTTTCAGTTAAAATTAGATTGTAGCTGGGACTCTTGTTATATTTGTCTGATAGCATTTCTTTTATAAAAGAATACATGTGTGCATACATAAGTCACTCTGAACTATCATGTATTTAAAGACAATCAATCTACTGACCAACATTCCAACTGATGATGCAGCTTTTGGGTGGGGGGAAAAAAGAAGGTTAAATCTTTCAATTCCTGGAATGCAGTGTACTCATGAAAGTCTTGCCTGTTAATACTTTTAAAAGCAATCTTTAGAGCAGGTTACAGCACTTACGTGTTTGTTTTCTCTGTGGTGACGGAGTCTCCAGACTTCCCAGGGCCCTGTATAGACTCCATGGCTGTGGAATAGAGAACTTTCTGCCCTCCATGGCGTTTTGCATCTGATGCACTCTGGGAACACTCTCCTTCTCTTTCCTTCATGTTACTGTTCAATATGTGGATCCCCAGAAGCAGACTGTAATCCATGATCTTAAAGCTTTCTAGAACCTAGCAAAGAAGGAATGACTATACTGAAACCACAAAAGAATTACACAGCAGCGTTTTGCAAACCTGAGTGAAAACACACTCTCAAGGCACAAGCTTCTCTTACCAGGAAGTGTGTGAAATTACAGTTACACAAAAACTTTTTACTATTCACACAAATCAAGTGCTCTAATTAGCTGAATGCTCTTGTAACAAGTGAGAAAGAAAGATGCACAGCTGAAATGTAACCTGATGTTATTTTGTAGTCAAGGAAGATAATTCCAGGCAGCATCTTTTCCTTTATAGCAAATAATCAATTAATGGTTCCATCATATACTTATGAACAACGCATTTTAAAAATTATCCCTAATCCACATTCCAGAGCTCCCTGAGCGTTTTTGCCTGTACTCCTCTCTTATCTCCCTTCCACCTCCCTATCTGTAACAGAGACCATACTCTTGGAGAAGTTTCAAATGCCAACAACAGTATTTGCCATCCCCTTATTAGCAGCTGATGGGATTGGAGTACAAAAATCTCTACTAGGGTAAATAGAGACAATCTAAACTCAAAAGACAGGTTTTACTTCTGAAGAATGACTTAACCAACCATCCTTTTCTTCTAGCTTTACCAACTATTTCTATCTCTGGTAGCATGTCTTCTCTCACACACAAACAGTTTAATTTGTTTTTAGTCAGCTACACCATGATGAAGTCTGGCTTGCTGCCTTTGAAAGGCAACACAGCTCAAGTCAATACCCAAACATGACCTAAAGCAAGCTGCAATCACATCTAGTAATATAACTAAACTGTTTAGTTTAATTATAAACAACATATAACAGCAACAGTTTAATGTCAGATAGCAACTGTGTTTAATGCCTTACACGACACCACTAAGTGAAGGGAGAAACACCAGTAACAGCCAGGAGGGATTATGCTGTGTGCTCACCTCTCCTTTACCTCATGCAGCTCAGCAGTGATTCATGATATGTTTTGGCACATAGTGCCTGAAGGTAATGGTGTAATTTTTGTCACAGAATCAAGAGGCAATAGTATGTCTTTTTATGTGAACAAGAAAAAAGTGATTTTACAGAGATGAGAGCAGATTCCAGGTATGTAATTTTGATGAAGATTATCCAAGCAACAGTGGTTTTGGTTAAGAAGAAACACCCTTTCCCTTAATGGGGAAAAAAAACAACATCAGCACTTGTGTAGGTTTAAAACTATACGGCAGTAAATCAGTAATTTAGTATGGATCTGTATGTCTAATCATAAGCGTTTTATACCACATACCCTAATTGTTGGAAAAATACTTATTGCTCAGATAACCCGAGCAGTGATGAAACAAAGCATAAACGTAGAAAGGCACAAAATCAGAACCTGATTTTCAGACTCAAAGAATGACTTTAGGACACTATGGGTTTGCTCTTGTACAGAGGGATCCTACTCAGCAATGCCTTAGTTCAAATGGAACAAGAAAAAGGCTGCTAATGTATGGCCTTAGTAGTCCACAGCAACTTCTGATGACAGAACTCACAAAGGATTTCATACACAACAAAAGCTGTATTCTAACCACAAGATTCTGAAATTTCAGTATGCATTGTGTGGACATGTTGCTGGTTTACAATCATAAATTGCAAAAATAGCGTGGCTAGCAGGTACAAAGGCACTTGGTTCCAAAAGCACCTAAAATTTTATTTACTGCTTACTTATTGTTAGACTTTACTCAGACTTTCTCAGAAACAAATTATAACATCATGTATTCATTAAAAAACATGTAATCAATGAATGTTTGCCATCAAATGCTAAAACTAAGTTCAGGATAGGCTGAAAAATAACACCTTAGTAAGCAACACTGTTCATGCAAAACCAGAACAGGAGCTAGTCAGGGAAAAGCATTGCCACATTTATTTTAGAGTTATAAATTACTGCTGATAGTTCTACCTTCAACATATTCTTTACTGCATTTTGAATTAGGTCATATTAGACAAATTATTTTACTGCACTAATTACATAACCTACCTCTGTGATTGGATGTAGTCTCCTGGGAGGCTGTGCTGCAATGTGCTGCTCCTTCTTCCACAGGGACCTCTTATGTGATAAAATTAATCCTTCTGACTATATCAATTCATCACTGCCACTTAAACCAATACTACTTGTACAGTACAACAGACCATGCCTTGACAATTTATGATTTTGGAGTAGGATTACCGAAAAACATCATAAAAACAAATTTCATTTTTAACAGACTAAACACCTTCACATCCAATGGATTAACTGCAATACAAATTCTTATAAACAGCACACAGCATAAGAACCTTTGTCCCCCAGACACTCTGTTCATGGCCCTACGCAGAGGTGGCATTACGCTGTCCACAAAGTGTCTTCAGGATATCATGACATGATCTGGCTGTCTGCCTACAGCTTTGATGTACTGTTCTGATTACTTCCCCCTAGAAACGTGATAACCGAACCAACCACTCCTTATGCAAACTTAACCTTTGTGACCATATCTAAGCAGGTTTTGCTCCCCGTTCGTTTCTAATGAAACTTCTGGTAAGAAATAACTAACCAGAATAATAGGAAATAATCTTATAAATCAGTATTCAACAAAACTTTGTGTCAAACTCCTCAGTCTGTATTAAGACAGTAAATCAGTTGGATTTACAGCTGAATATATCTGAGGTGTTCTCACACATATCTTCATTAATATTTAAAAATTGTCACAATTTGGTATTTTAAATATGCAAGTAACATTTTGCACACAAAATTGTACAAAATAATCTGTTTCAACAAGGACAAGTTACAAAATGCAGAACATCAAGACATTTCTTTTCCTGTGCTGAGGTTTGCTTGCAGATACTTTTGATGATTTTAGGACTGCTTTTGAGATGCAGCAGCAAGTTTTGCTACAGAGGCACCAAAATTATAACCTAATCTAAAGAAAAAAACCCCACTCAAATAAATTACAATATTAAATGGCTATATTCATAGCAAAAGGAGAAAGCCCTGCAAAACACCTGACTATATCCTTGTGAGATCACTAGCAATTGACATAAACTCCTAGAAATACACTATTTATATAGGTAAAGGGATCCCAGTCTTTGCTCATGTAACCATTTTGACAGGTTCCTTGCTAGCAAAATGGCACTGTGGGGTTTCAGCAAGAATGGTCTTAATCATGCTTTGTACTAACAAGTGGTGGATTTGATAATGACAAGTAAACCTCAGTTCATTAACTTGACATTAAATTGTTCATCTTGGTAGTATTTATATGTGTTAATTCACTAGCTACACAGATTCTGTCAACACAGTGTTGTCTCTTGGTCACCAAGTACTGCTGTCAAGGCTGACTTCAGCTGCTCTGAAAACTTCCAGATGGCAAGTGACACTCACCCCTTGTAGCCTTAAGCACTATTTTGTTCCATACCACATAGGAAACCCACAATAAAATGGCGTCACAAAATATGTTGTTTCAGAACATAAAAATCTATAAATCAGATTTTCTTTTCTCAGAGCTAAACAGATAGTTTAACAGATATTAAACTATTCTGTGAATCATCTTAGACATGGTTACGCTCCACTATCTCAGCCACTGACTAACAGAGCAAAACAAGTATTTCTGCCATGAAATGTCATTTTTTTTATATGCAGCCAGCCCGAACTACACACTATCTGACAGAGAAATCTGCATTTACATTTGCTATAGAGGCAAAACAGCATGCAAAAAAGGATCACTTTCATAAAAAGGTCAAGAAAAATACAACTGAAAAGAAAAAAATTAGAAGCTTATTTAATAAAAGTACTAAATGGATAACCGTGGAAGGAAGTATTTCCTCTTCTACAAGCATTCTGGTAAAGTGACATAGGAATTAACACAGTAGAAAGAAGACTGATTTTACAACATATCAATAATTACTACTCAACATAATGAGCTACATGAAATGAACACAAATTAAAGGACTGTCTCACAAAATAACCATGTCTTAGGAACAAATTCACAAATGTCAATGCCTAAAAATGGGTCTGGTTTAGAAAAAATCTATCCCAAGAAAAGGAATCATCACAATCCCACCAAAGCATATGTGGAATCACTTCCCTTTTCAACAGAATTCTCAAAATATATTGTTAACTAACACTCCAAAACTAACAATCTGGATTCTAATTTTAAAAGTAGAAGTAATGAGAAATTCCTAATGTCAATTGATACAACAGGAGTGATAATATAAAGATATAACAGATCTACTGTGGAATTCATATTCTCTGAAAAAAATCCTTTGCCCAGGATTTTTCTCCTGGGAAGCAGAGAAGCCTCAGAGAAAAGAAAAACAATTCTTATCTCATTTGCTTCTCCTGTGTTGTGCTCATGTGGAATGTGTTTGGAGATTGCTTACCCACAGGTGATTGTTTCATTGGATTCAGGTGTGAGTTGTTTTGACTCTTTGGCCAATCAGGGCCAAGCTGTGTTGAGACTCTGGAAAGTGTCACAAGTTTTTATTATTATCTTTTTATTATTTATTAAGTATCCTTTCTGTATTCTTTAGAAGAGTATAGTATTCTTTAATATCATATAATATCATAAAGTAATAAATTAGCCTTCCGAGATTATGGAGTCAGACTCATTATTCCTGCCTTCACTGGGACGAAGCAAATACAATAATAATGTTTCCCCTCAAATACAATAATCTATAGCATCATGCTATGGTAGTTTCCCTCAAACTACCATTTTTGACAAAGAGGCCCTTCATCTAAGATTAGTATCTTCTCCATCTCTATTCCACATCATGCCATCTTTTATTTCTGTCCTATGCTGCAGTTTAATATTTCATTAAGTTATGCCACCACTACTGTTTGTAAGGATATGCTTACAAACAGTAGTGGTGTATGTACAATGGGTCACTGAAATTATGTGGCTTAAAGAATTATCTGTGTAGATCCTTTGAGGTAGAAAAAAGGCAAAAAACTGCAAAACACACTACTCACGCTACTAAGGGATTTGAAAAATTCTGAGGATAAATTTGGTCATATGAGGTCTGCATCACATTTGCTACAGCACAAACCAGATGTGCAATCACACTATAAAACTTTTGTAGCAACTGGCTAAAACAGCAGTGATGAAAATAATACCCATGTCTCAAACTTAGGAGATATGATCCTCTTTCAATTTCCTTGTCTTTATAGGTTTCTTCGTTAGGTCACTTTTAAAATGCAATTTCCTCAAAAAAGTCCAGCAGTTTTTGCCATAAAGATAAAATTCAGACTCTCAAAAACCATTCATTTTCTCAATAGTAAAAACATGTTCAAGTTTTTTTTTTTTTTGCTCTTAAAAATTACATGACCACAATTTTATTAATTGTTACTGCTTCTCCAAAAAGGCAAGGATAGGATAGCTAGAGAAAGTCTCAGCAATAGTCTGGAATTTGAAAGCTAGTTCAAATTTTCAATTGTGTACATTGTATATATGATAAATTAATGAACGCTCCATCTTTAGGAACATTGTAACATTTACCCTCCTTGGTTCAGTTAAGGTGCAAACACTGCAAAATGAACTGTGAGACAAGTTTTCAGACCATGTCACCTCAAGTGAGAACAAAACAAGCAGGGGATGCAGGAGCTGAACAATGCTATCAACCTGTACTTGTTCCAGCACAGATAATCTGGAGGCACCAGCCCATGAGGGATCACCACAAACAACTCAGCTCCATTCTCTAATTGGGCAGGTCAAGCATCTCCTCACCAGCACTGCCAGGAGGTGCGAAAGGCAGAACTGCTACCATTGCAGCACTGCATTCCCTGGGGACGGAGCTCTGTGTCAGTTGTCAAGATGGTCTGTGCTGGCTGAATAGATCTATCAGGAGGCCAGTTCAGCTAAGCAAGGAAGCCACAGCACAGCTTAAATGTGAAAAGCCTGCATACAGGACAGGTGAGGACAGACAGGCCAGAAAGGAGGAATAGAGAAACATTATCTGGGCATCTAGGAATGGCAGCTGTGATCAAGGAAGCCAAAGGCCAGATAGAGTTGAGACTAGCAAGGACTATCAAGATACAGAGAAAAGCTGACCAAGGAAGACATAAATCCATTGGTGAATAGGGCAGGAGATTCAGTGGCAGCAGTCACAGACCATAGCAGGTCCCCACCACCACTATCTTTCATTACCAGGAAATTCTGCCAGGCCTCTGAACTTAGCATGGATCTTAAGGATCTTAATGGAGCTAACAGACAGGGATATTTATATTTAAGAAGTAGGAGAAAAGTCCATTGCTTTCTGATTCTGATTGCAAATATGAGCAATGGAAACACAATCCAAATTCAAGCAACACAGAAGAGAAATTCTTAGTCCTGAAATACTGGAAAGATCAAAAATTTCCTTTCTGAAATTAATTCTTAATTTCAAGTACCTACACTAACTTCTTCACTTTGAAGTAGCAGTAAAAAGAGATGACAAGTTTTCAAGTCCTAAAAACCTGGTCAGTTATCACTATACCCATCCAAATACCTCATGGGCAGAAAAAAGCAGAGGCAACAGTGATGTCCTTCTCACAAAATGTCTTTTCAAAGGCAGAAATAAAATGCAGGTAGTCAGATCCAACCTTATTAGCTGAGCAAATTCAGCAATAAGAAAGATATCAGTGTCTGCTCCCCCTGTTTTACAATATGGAGTAAAACTTGTTTGAATAGAAAAAAAAGGCGGTAATTTTTTTATATACATATAACTTTCAGTGTGTTTATATGGATATATCTACAGATACACACAGACATATATTTTATTGTGTATGTGTGTATTTATGTAAATATACTGATTACCATAGGATAATTTTCTTCTTTACTTTTAATACTTTTAAAATTTAGCTGGGCCTTTAGGAACTCTAGAGTAACTTTAGAGTTGTTAATTTAAGATATACATTGAAAAGGATTATACTAGCACTCAAATAACACGTAGTAGGATTTTCCCAGACTTCCAAAGAATCATTAAGAGTCCCTTTATATGTAACAATTAAATGATTGATCCTTGTTTTTACTTTTCAGTCCAGTCCCATCTTTTAGATACCCTCTATTATTTCCAATACAATAGATTTCCCCAAGCTCTGACTAGATAAGTAACCTTGGACAAGTGGGGGATGCACAGAAAGGCATCCAGATCCCCAGATGTGACATACTGATGCATTCTCTGTCATCACACATGGTAGGAGCTCAGGAAATACTCACTGCAAGAGGCTACAGAGAGAACAATGTGTCGTGTTAGATAAATGTCTCATGCTGAATACACAGCTGAACATTAGGTCACACAGCTTTACAAACCAATCACAAGGCATTGCAGACTTCTGTGATAAACAAAAAATTCTATTCATTTGCAAAAACAATGCTTTCCATCTTGTACCACAGGTGGCAGTGAACAACAAACTCTGATATTCAGGGTGTCTCTTCTATGTGGTGAGTTCAGACTATCCATTTTCCTTTATTATTAAGAAATTCTTATGATTTCCCTCATACAAAGCAAATACTTTCTTTCCAAAACCTCATGAATCCTGGGGACTTCTGAGAGATCTGGAGTCTCCCTTTTCCTACTTCACATTTTCTTACCCATGCTACAGGAAAAAAAACCTATTTTACAGCAATTCTCTCTGTCCAAAACAGGAACTGATTCCATTCACCAAGGTCCTTTCAAAGAGCAATGATAGATATCCCTTTTCTGCCTTGAAAATATTTTGTGGACAGCTTTTATGTGGACTTTTCAGCTGAGGAAGAAATTACCTCACTCAAGAAGTAAGACTGCTGCCATTAGGCCTGTCTTCCCATTGCTAGGTAACCATGAGACATATTCACAGCAGCTCTACATACATATTATGCATAATAAAGTTCCACAGTACTAATTATGTCTCAAGAAAAAAGTAATTTAAATCTCCAAATTAATGCAAATTATCATCATCATCATCATCATCAAATGTACTGGACTTCATTCCTATATTAACCTGTATTGCCACAGATGGATCAGTGTAATCCTGGATGTACACAGAAATAGAGGGATAGCCATAGCCCTGGAACTTAAGGTTGTGCTAGATGATACACTTAATGAGTCAGCAATGTGCCCTGGTGGCTAGAATGTCCACCTGTATCCTGGGGTACACTGAAGACAGTACAGCCACCTGGTTTGAGAAAGGGGATTGTGCCACTACACTCAGCATTGGAGCAGCCTCACCTCAAGAACTGCGTGCAGTTTGGGGCTCCACAGTGTAAGGGAGGATATCCAATATAAGAATGTGTCCAAAGGAAGGCAACAAAGACAGTGAAAGGACTACAGGGCATGATTTGTGGGGAGGAGAGGAGGATATAAGGTTTTGAGGGTGACAGAAAGGGTGGCACTGATCTCTGATGCCTGGTGATAGGATGCAAGGGAACAGCTTAAAGCCGCATTGGGAAAGTTCAGAGTGGATAGAAGAAAAAGTTCTTCATTGAGATGGCGGTTTAGCATTGGAACCAGTTCCACAGTGAGGAAAGTGCTCATGGTTCCCAGTCTGTTGGTGTTCAAAAAGCATATGGACATTCCATCTATGACTATGATCTCAGATCACAACAGCTTGACTAAAACACAGGCTTGATCAGTGCTCTGACATCCATAGTTATCCCTCCCTAAATAGCAAGGAAAACAAATAGAGGTTAAGTAATCTGTACTGAGTAAACTCAGAGCAGAGGTGAACATAGAAGTTTAAATATATACTCACTCGACAATCCCGTTGTAGTGTTTTCATGAGTGCACTGTGTGTTTCAGAGTCAAAATACAACCCTTCATGCATATCTTGCAGGAAATCCAGGTCTTTGAATGTAGGGTTGGACTTCTCCCTCTCTTTTCTTGATGCTCTGCGTTTGTATGTGGAGCCTTTCAAGTCATATGTGAAATGCATTTTCAAGGCTCGTGGCAAAACATTGTTCATGACAACAATTCTAATATTAATGCCTCCTGACTGAACGCAGTACAGCCCATAAAATTTGGGAAGAAGTGTCCTTGGATTCTGGTTCAGATTCTAAAACAAAAGAGATATTTTAAAATACATATATTTTCAATGAACTTCCATGCTTAAGAAAGGGTCTTCTTCAACAGCAAAAGACATTAACAAACATGAAGAAAATTATGAATGTTTTCTTATTCAGCACTGTTTCTTCAACCAGTTGATTATCTTTGTGTGTTTCTATTCCAGAAAGCTAGCATAGGCACTGCCTTTTTGAACTTATAAAGGGCAAAAGCAGAGCAGTAACTACATTTATGCCAGGTTTCTATTTCTCTCGGAAAAGAGCAGACTAGGTCAAACCTAAAAGCATCCCAAAGACTTAATTTTCTTTTTCTGACCTGAATAACCTTTGTGTTTTACCTGCTGGAAGGAGTCTGGGTTAAATGTAGTTCTCATTATCTTGACTTGGATTCTGAAAAACAGAACCCCTCTCTCCATGAGGCTTTACACACTCAGGGTTAGTGCCAAATGACTGAATTATTTCCAAAGGTGTGTGAGGTCATAACAGAACCACAATTGACCATCAGAACAGAAAAGTGTGAAATAATCCAAATTCCACAACAGGTAAAATAAATTAGGTAGGAGAGGATAGAGGTGAGAGAGAAAATCCTTCTTTTGAATACAACTGTTCTCAGTCTTCAGCATGAAAGAGAAAGAAGGGAGAAAACTACTTCAGGTCTTAGATGATTATTAAGTTACAACATACACCTATCAGAAGAAAGTATTTTCACAGAAATAAGCACAGTGATTGAAGTTTTATATTTTGGAAGCAATTAATTGCATAGCGGTGAGAATAAAGTTTCCAGAAATAATACAAACTGGCTTTCTATGTACTTATAATAACTCAAACTTGTGCTGAGTGGATTATCATGATTAGGAACAACAAAACCTGCCACTATTGGCCTTTTTGATGTGTCAGTACACATCTTTTTTTTTCTTACACACACAGTGAATCCATGTTACTTTAGTGCAATAATGACAACATTCCTAATTTTTAGTATAAGTGAGAGGGTAATTTTTCAAGTATTTACATTAGGAAACAAAGCAAGAAAAGAAAGTTTGTCAGGTCTAATAATACAAAGTCCCACATACCACCCAGAAGAATGTCTGTTCGTATGTATGGGTGGCTCTTTTTATCAAAAAATAAAAATTAAATTCTACTTACTTTTTAATCAATGTTTTTCCCTTTAGATGACACACAAAACCCAATACAATGGACTTAGAATCAGCCCTCAAAAAGCTCCATTTAAAAATTAAGTTTTGAACAAATTACATGGATAAAAATATCTTTTACATAATTGCTTTAATACATGAGAAATGGAAATCAGAAGTAGTTGGAAACAAAAGGGAAACTGACCGGTCTAGTTTCTTTGTCCACTCTGAGTGAAATGCAGAGGGTAGACAAACACAAAATGGAGAAAGAAAATTGAATTAGAAATTTAGAAACCTTATTTTGTTGCTAGCTTATTAGAAGCAAAGTTTGGTATCAAATTAGATTATGACATTCAGCTTCATCTTGAATGCTAAAAGAGCACTTAAATATATTCTTGGTTTATATCTATTCTTTCTGTTGGGTGTGTAGGGCATGAAGTAGAAAGGCAGGTAAAAATGTAAAAAATATTACAAAAAATACAGATTAACGCAGTGGAGTATTTCCAGACAAATGAAACTGAATCTTCAGAAGTGACATGAAACAGGAGAAATAGAAGTAACATAAAGTCTTCAATTACTTACCATATAATAACCTGGCAAGAGCTTCTGAAGAAACTCAGCCTCTTTGTGTTGAACTGTTTTGATGATGAATTCGTCACCACTAGTTACAAAAAATAAAGACCCACTGGCACCTGGGTTGGATAATTCAATTAAAGGTTCACTGCAGATTGAGTACTGGAAGAGACAAAAATTGCTTTTCACTGCCAATGCGTGCATTACCCAAACACAAGTTTAATATGAAGAACTGCAGGTTCAAGTAGTCACAAGAGAATCACGTAGCAACACTACTGATGCTGGCTGAGGTTTGGCAGGCTACTTTGCCCAGCCCATGCTGCACAACCACATCCATGGAAGAGAGCTGGCAGCCAAGCACATATCCCTCTTCATGTTCCAAAGCAAAAGGTTTCTTTGGAGTGAAGCCAGTGGTTGATGTGGAAGGAGTTGATCTCCATGCTGTCAGCACAGCAAATTCTGTCAAAGGCTTTGGGAAGACATTTTCACTGGAACTGTTTGCTTTTCACATCCATTATTCGAAAGAAACAGGTATAAGATGGTAGAAAAATAAACTGGGAGAAAAATATTATGTGCAACTGGGATTGAAGCCATTAAACTGATAAACTTGGCATAACTATAGCTACTAATTTTAGTATAGTTACTAATTTTAAAAATCTTTTACTAGTTTTATGGCTGAAAACCACCTGAAACAGAAAAAAACCCTCAATGCCAGTAAGCCAGAAAAACTGGAATTTGAAAGACCATTATACTGCATATTCAGCCAGGCTTCCTTTTCCACAGGACACATTAAGATTACAATCACATTAAGGAGGAACAAGACACCAAAGACTATGCCTTATTAGTAGAACCATACTCATATGGAGACTAATGTACATTTATTAATTGTCCACTACTCCAAATGTCATTCAAATTATATGGAGAGTTGACATTCAGCTCAAAACCATAAAAAAATCTATCTATATTAAACTTGAAAGCAGTGATATCAGAAAATCTAATAAATATGTTCTTTTGTGAGCCCTTCGACTAAAGAAGCATGTTTCCTATGGGCTCATAGGAAACATGCATCTTCTTATCCTAGCTCTAGCAAAGGCTTAAAATTTTAAAGAGAATTTTGCATGATACATAAATATTTCTTCTCCCTGCTTATACTCAATTCCAATTAATACAAAATACCTTTCATGTTAATCCCATAGTTGCAAATTTCTACAGAAAGAATGGTCATACCAATCTGTAACACTACAAACCTTTAGACCAATTCAGCAGTTGTACTGCATTTTTGTACTGCAATTTCATTTTTCTTGCCAAAATATTTAAATCTTAATGAGCAACTGTCACTGTGATTAACATTTGAATGCAATTATCCTGAACATTAAAGCTCAATAGAACAGTGTAATATAAGCACAAGACATTGACCTACACTCTGCATTGTCATTTTCCAGTGGTATGCATTTCTGTAAAAAAAAGTCCACCCACCAAATGCTGCTAATACAAAGGGCCCAGCTAGTTTTGACTGGACACTTCTGAAAGGCAAATCAAAGCCAAAAGGTAAGAAAATCCCCAAGAGCCAAGTGAGTATTTATGATCAAGAAATTTCTCTGCAAAATGACAGTACTCCATGAGGTTTACAGCGACAATTTAATTCTACCAGCTGTTCAAATGTATTTACACTTGTTATCCTGTCTGACTCCTACAGTGTATTGCTGCTCACCCTCCTTGGAAAAGGTGAAGCTTTAAATCTTGAGCTTCATCACTTCAAATTAACAGTGTAAACTCACATATGCTTGCTGTAATTTCAACTCTTCTTATATTACTTCACATGCCCTTCAGCCATAGCTAGACAATCATTTACTACTTAGATAGCATTTGCGTGTTTTCCTGTGCCAAGGGAAAAAAGAATCTGCAACAAATTGTCTTTACTAGTAACTTCCCTCAGGGAATAGTCTTTTTGTACTTAAAATGACTGTCACAAATCTTATTCACAGCATGCAGTCTTTGTACAAACTTTAATTTCTGCTACTGCAAAAGCTTCCTTAGATGGAAAAGAAGTTGCAGGTGATAATAACTTTGCACTAGGAAGCACAGTCCTTTTAGCAGCTGGCAACACAGCCCACATACTTCAGCTTTTACCAAGACCATAAAAAGAGATAAGATAAATAGCACATTAAATAATGACACAACTGTAAGCCATGATGTCCTTGACTTAAAGTTGGCGAGGCGTCGATTTGATGGAAGGATAACTCAGAGGATAAGGAATTGGTCATACTCTAAGAGTTGTGGTCAATGGAAGAAAGAAATTCTTCACTCTAAGGATGGTGAGGTGCTGGAATGTGTGGTCTAGAAAAGTTTTGGATGCCCCATCTCGAGAAGTGTTCAATACCAGGCTGGATGGCACTGGATGGTGCTTTGAGCAACCTAGTGTAGGGGAAGATGTCCATACCCATGGCAGTGAAGTTGGAAATAAATCATATTTGAGCCCCTTCCAATCAAAACCATTCTATGATTCTATGATTTATAAAATTCCCAAACAGCTTTATTTCCTTTATACTACAATTTATAATACAAAATAATTACCTTTTTTATATGTAACTATGGTCTTGAGGACTACTAACATAAAATCCACATGTAGCACTAAATAATTAAAATAAGACACCCACATTCAACCTAAATAAAAGGAAAACCAGCTAAGTTTTGCTTTCAGGCTTATTGTTAATCTAGGAAGAAAACCCCATTACAGCACAAAAAACTTGAACACAACAGAAACAATTTATTTAGTAGTATATTAATATTTCAGAACCATTTATTTAATTTTTCTTTTTTATTCACCCAAGCCCTTTAAAATTCTTTTGGTCTTAAATAAGCTGTTTTCAATAATAGAACAAAAGCTCATTCTGCATTTTAAAGCTCATTCAAAAAATGACTTATAAAGTTGCTAATATGTACCAGAACTCTGATTTCTTGGGTGACCTACCATGAAACAAACCGAACATTGGGCAAACATGTAGAAGATGGGCAAACATTTAGAAGACAATCCAACTCAGCATTCACCCTACCCTTCCAAAGGCAGAACTACAGGAGAATAAAACAGCGAATACTTGTTCTAGCAGTATACAAAGTGATTCTACCAAGTAAAGCCTGCTTTTACAATGTCAGCAAATTTGTAATTTTTTCCTAGAGTAAACTGAACACTGTGAAAGAATAAGTCTTCAATTTATAAAATACAGAGAACAAAGAAGGCATTCTAAAATTCCTCATTTTTAGTCTGTCAACCATGTGGCTCAAAGCTAGACAGGAACATTTGCAGACTTCACTTTGTAATGACGTAAAGTGTGTAAGTAACACAAATTACACAAAAGTACCTAATCAGAACTGAATTGGTAAAAGTCACAAACTACTGATCATAACTTCTCTAGAAAAATTATCTGAATGACATGGATTTTGCTCTAGTCAATTAACAAAGCAATTTTATACGAATCATCTCAAAGATAAAGAATTAAAATTTTTGTCACCACTAAAAATATTCAGTAGTTATATACCCCTCCACACACAAAATTTCTTACTGGTTTGGGCTCCCTTGAAGAATCCCTTTCTGCCACAATGAAACCAGCATGCTTTATAATAATTTGAAACTCAAAGGAAAACTGCAGGCTCTTACCAAATAGTCATCAGGCTTGATACCAAAAAGTTCTCTGAAATAGCGGAAGGCAAGAGGTGCATATGTCTTAAATCTGAAGTCAGGGTAATGATGAGCAGGGGTAAGGTTGCTCCCTTCACTGAAAACAAAAACAAACCAAGTTACTGAGTAATTATTAGCAGCTATTTTCACTGCTAAGCTGCCTACCTTGACTGTTTGTTTCCCTGCTGAAAAAAGAGCATAAATGCAGATAAACCACTCTATCATCATTAACCACTAATCAAAATGTCCATGAGAGACATTGCCAGCAAATTCCTTTTTCTCACCTTTAAGGAAATAACTATTTTCACCACATGTATGCATTAGCATAAAGATCATGTTTAAACACGAACAGGACAAAGTCTGCATTCCAGAAGTCCATGACAGAGACTGACTCCACTGAGTACTGAAAATTCTTGTGTCATGGTTGCTGTGCTCAAGATGGCTCCAACCACGTCTCCCACCAGCCATTCTCTGTTTGTAAGCAGCAGATCCAGCAGGGTAGCTCCCCTGGTAGGCTCACTTCCCACCTCTATTGGGAAGTTATCTTCACACACTCCAGGAATCTCCTAGACTGCCTCCTCTCTGGTGTTGAATTTCCAGCAGACATCTGGCAGGCTAAAATCACCCACAAGAACAAGGGCTGACAATCATGAAATACCACCATCACATCATAGAATAACTCATCCCCTCCTCATCCTGGCTGGGTGGTCTATAACAGACTCCCACCAGGATATCTGCCTTTTCGGCCTTCCCCCAATTGTCACCCATAGGCACTCAACCTTCTCATCGCTAGCCTTGAGCTCTGTACAGTCAAAACACTTCCTAATGTACAGAGGCACCCCACCACCTCTCCTTCCTTGCCTGTCCCTTCTGAAGAGCATCCAGTGCAGCCCTCTGCTCAGCCCACCATGTTCCTGTGGTAGTGACTGTGTCATGGCTTTCCTGCTACTTTATGGCTTCCAGCTCCTTCTGTTTGTTACCTGTACTCCTTAGCTCTTTTCCTTGTTTTATATTTATTACCTCACTGTATTTTTTAGCCTGAGTTACAAAACTCTTGAGATGAATACTAGATATAAAATAAAGGTCAGCAGAAAATGCTGCTAGATTTCAAAAAAAAACCCTATACCTATGGATTCACTTATGACAGAAAATGAGAGAGGTCTTTTAAGCAGAAGAAGTTCTACACTGTGATTTCAAAACAAACAAGAACACCTTTAAGACAAAGTTTTGGTACTAAAATCAGCCAGATAGAAACTTTCAAACACATTTTTATTAGAATATTAGAAAGCAGGTCTTTATTACAGCATGCTGGTCACTCTGGGGATCTTTCCTCTAATCAAGGGCCCTGAGAGTTATGTGAAAAGTTTTTATGATACACACTGATTATATTATCATTTGCTATCCCCACTTACTTGACTTTTTTTGACATAACTACACCCCTTATCAGAAGTCTTCATCTGATTCTTTGGGATCTGTATTCAATGTCCAGTGTCCTTTCTATGCGGTTGTTCCTTGACCTCTGCTTTTGAGTAAGAGCAATATAATTGTTTTGTACAACTTCTACTTTGCCAGCCCTGAAGAGCTGAGCTGGCATCCTGCTTGTGTTTTGCATAACTTCTGTTTGCCTTTATTTATTTCTCCAAGATTGTGCTGTTGTGTTCCACTTTCCTTGATAACAGTAAAATGCTGCTCTGTTTTGCTGTTCTTATCAGTTTGGTCACTGTCTGAATGGTTTGATAAATAGAGAAATACAAAATCCAAGACTTGACGCAGTTGCTGAAATCAGCTTTTCCAGCACTTCTTCACTCATTTATTGTAACTAAATTATTCAGTAATGCAGAATGTACCATTATACTTGGCAAAAAAGAATATCTAAAGGACACAAAAAAGAAAAAAAGGCTACAAATTCACACAGATATGAAAAGCAATAAATGTTAAGTAGCATTCCTGAAAGAGATCATGAATAAAAATTAAATATAATGAAAGAATTTAAGAGCTTTCATCCTGTACAATTAATATTTGTCATACAAACTTGCCACTTTTCATTAACAATAGTTTGATGACAGAAGCCTACTCAACCCACCTAGCTGTCTCTGTGCTGCCAAACCCCACACAACTGAACTGTTTCAGTGACAGCAGGTGAACAAGCTTTCTCAGTCTCCAGAAATGTGTAACACTTCAGACTCTTGAACAGGAGATGAGAGGAGGAAAAAAATAATCAAATTAATTTCTTCTGGAATTCACACAGAAAAAGATGCTTGGATGTCATACATATGAAGACAATAGAATACTGCTGGTTCTTGGAGTGCTAAACCCTATAGGTAATAGTGAAGGCTGCCTAGTCCTAAAGAATTCCTCTGGTCACTCTATATTTACTGCAGTATGACTCCAAGATTCAAAATCAAGTTCACATATGCTTTATTGTTCCATTATAAAGTTAAAAATGGAAATCAGTAGGATACAAGCTAAAGATAGTAGTGTTTCTTTGCAGTTAAGATAGACTAATGCTCTTTCATAAGGTCTTTCTACTGCTCAGAACACTGCTAGATTTGTCTGACATTAAGTTTTACATAGCTGGTTGTGACTCACTGAATTTTTGTATAATGTGAGGAGGCCCCAGTGGTCATATAGTTACACTGGAAACCTGGGGTCATACTTGTAAATGCATTTAATTGTCATGAGACGTAGAAAATAATAGAACAGATACTCTACTGAAGTATCACATAATTGTCAGGGAATATAAAGGATCTAAGCTTTTTTATTAAGTTTTAAATTTTGGTACTAAACACTTTTATAAATTTGCTTCCTGCAGCTGTAACTCAAAAACTTCCCCTGTGACAGCATGTCAGCAAATAGATTACATGTCCTTACTATACCAGAACACATACTGTCACTTCACTAAGGTGTGATGAAGGTAGCAGGTTTGCTATGACAATAGGACAACTCTGAGCCATTTCATAAGAGTAAATGGAGTAAAATGACCAGTGCTGGGTCAGCAGATGCACAGTAACGCAAAGCAAGCTGAGATTTATTGCTAAACAGAGCAATTATTTTGGAACAGCTTCTACATAGAGGGCAATTCCATGTATTTAGAACACAAAAGTTAGTTTATTACAGATATAACAGTCAATTTCACTATACAGACAGCTTTCCTTATTCTTTGTGAAATCATCTTTAAAAACACTTTTTCTTTGAGGTCTACAGAGTATTTTATCATACTCTGTTCCTGTTAATCATATTAATTAGTTTCAGCTTCACTACCTAACAGAATAGTTTACTGATCCCAACAGTAAGCTCTTCTGTAATTCATGAAGCAAGCTTGGCACAAATTTAATTTCTTGTTAGTACTCTGGAAAATAGTTTTAAGGTTTTCTTGATGGTACTTCTAACAGAAAAAGCACCCTCACTTCCAGTAATTTCTTACAGTAATGGAAACCTTTCAAATTTCTTATCAATTTGAAGCTCGTATGACAAGTATGAATTGAGTATGGCCTTGCTCTTTCTGGAAAAAGACAAACTCCACTGTACAGAATGCTTGATCTAAGTACATCCCTATCATATTTAGAATTATTCACATTCCACTCTGTTAGCCATTGAAAGAATGTATTTTCTGGCTTCTCTTCACATTTTCTCGATGCATTTTACAGTTTCATTCTCATGGGATTAAAGCGTATGTGCAAAGCACTACATATAACGATTTTTAATCAGTCTAGAGAATTTCAATGAAGGGATGAAAGGGGACACTTACATCTTTGAAATTTATCCAAAAAATGCCCATGATCAATTGACAAAAAGTTAAATTTGTAAAATGGTGCTTTGGATGCGATAAAAAAAGGGGTAACCATGTAACTTCCCTCTCAGCTAGTTTAAGCACAGGTCTACCAAATTTTAAAACCTTTATCTTTGTTATCTTAACAAAGATAAAGGTTTTAAAATTAGCTTTGCCTCTGGCAATCTTGAGCAGTTAAAGTCTTTCTATGTGAGCTATGACAACAAAGTACAGGCTTTGGAACGCTTAGGCAGCAATTGTAATTTATTAAGTATTTCAATAACCTTAGATGTTATACCCCACAAAAGAAAAAGATTCATAGGCAGACTAAAGAAGAGAGACTAAGCTTAAAATGCAAGTTTGGTTTAATACTTATACTGTAATTTTTTTTAAAATCAAGCACACCTAGAAATGACAGTATGTGTATCTAAGCCTGCCCCTTTGTAAATGCTGAGAGTGGATTTAAAGCCTAGATGATGCAATATCAAACTAAAAGTGGAGTAAAACAAATTACATTTTCAATGGCTAACCCCATGGCTGTAAAAATTTGCTAAACAAGACAACCAGATACATTTCTTGGCAGCTTTTCTTAGCTATGGCCTCACCCTGGTAGGATGTACTCTGGAGATACCACACCTATCTTAAGGGGCAGAGAAAGCCAGCTGCATATCTTGGTAGCAAGCCTTCATCACTGAGGATTGTTCGGAGGCTCTGGTGGAGCTGTTATCAAAAGAATTAGTCTGTAGTTGTGACCCTGTGTATAACTTTCCTGTGTGTATTGTAAAAAAAAAAAAAAAAACTGAAGAGGAGGAGCACATCAGTTCTCTTTTTTAGATTGCAAAACCAAAATAAAATGTCTAAACTTAAATGTTTTCAACATTAAAAACTATTATCCAATTTCAATTTCATTGCTCTTGAATACAGCTGCTTTTTAAAAATTCATCACAATGTGTTTCAGCTCTAAAAACTGTATCAAATAAACACATGCTGCAGGTCAGTTAGTGCTTTGGTATGTTCCTTTCCTGTATGTAATTTCAGGAAAGCATAATTTCACACATGGTGGAAATAGGTACCATGTTTATCTGTACAAATAGGTATGTCCGTGTTTTCTTCATACTGTGGGTTAAAGTTCAGTGGTAACATCCTTTTTTCTCACATCCACTTTCCTAAACTTCCAGTTACCAAATGCTGTCCAGAGCAGTTCCCGGCAAGTCAGCTTTGAAATACAATTAGAAATAGTAAGTAACTTAAAAACAGGTCAAGTCAATAATATCCACATAACAGCTGAACACAGAAGTATTTACTTACAATGATGAAGATGATATTATTTTATAACCAATTGGAAATGCTATTAAAATACAGAATCTCAGAGTACTTTAAATGTAGTTTAAGCAGTCTACATAACCATACAACTATCCAGGTTATCAGGTTTACCAATAATTTGTTGGTAACAGAAGTAACTGAGTCCAGTAATTCATACCAGACTTTGCTTTGTCACCAAAGTATCCCCATTTCTAATATTTGTCTTGCATTATCCTCTCTGTGCTATCACTCAACTCACAAACCATAAAAACCTTGTCAGAACTTGAGTAATTCTGTGCATCTCTGCAACCAAAGCACCAAGGAAGAGCAGCAGCACTTCATCAGAATATTCAGGTCACTTTATCTTCCTTGTGAAACTGCCCACAGGAAACATGTATCACAGTGTAAGTTAGACAACAACTCATCGTTGTCAGTGTGAACATTTAAATACTAGTCACGCTAAACCTGTAGAGCATTCTATACTACAAATACACTACTTAGTCCATCAGCTAACCTATGATACAGGTTTGATACAAAGATATTTCCAAGGATAAGTATCAGTTTTCTCAACCAGTCCTCAAAAACATACTAGAAAGCAGTACACTTCAGTTTTAGATGTAAGGTAGAACCCAGACTGACCAAGTAAAGTTTTTGCTTTAGTACTTTGAATACTTATTTGGGCTATTATTCAAATGCTATTGCAATACAATGGTAAGCTTCTGACATTAAAGAGCGGAAAGTATTGAATAACCTTTCATTAGCATCACAAGAAAGCAATTTGTAAATGAACCACTTCAGTATACAGACTGTAGCTGCAGAGTGCATACAGGTCATGGGCATCTAATACACTACCCAGCTCAATTAGAAACCATAGCAACTGTTCTCAATATGTAGGGTCTAGACCGTGCAATAAAAGCTTATTAGCAAGGGAAGTACATAAGATTAACTAACAACTTGCTACAAGAAAGGTCAAACTCAACAGCTGTGCTTAGAAGCAGCCTCCATCTAACACAAAAAATGCAGCCTGAAACATACTGTCTGGCTTGAAGTGTTCCGCATTTCTAAAGCTTCATAGCCCAAATTAGCTGATAATATGGAGCAGCTTCTGTTTGGCTTCTCAGTCACCACAGAAAATGCACCTCCTTCTGTGTCTACTGGAAGAGCTTAATAATCTGCCTACACTGCCAACTCAAAAGCAGCTGTACAGCTTCATGGCCCAGTGACCAGTTTCAGCCACCCCTGCCTCCAGAGCTAGGCTTACAGATGAGCAGCAAGCCATTCTAACCAAGGCCATCTCACTTGGAGCCAGTGCCACTGCCAATTCAAAGGACTGACAAAATATTGCTGAAGCCACATTGTACAAATGACTAACTGGAAGTAAACTGTGCTACCAGGAACTGCTTCCAGCCAAGAAGACTGGCACAAATATGCCTGACACAGCTAGTCACAGGACAGAGCATAGAGAACACATGCAGGATGAACAACCTTCATACCGAACTCTCCAGCCAATGGTGCAGCACTACCAACATCAGGTAAGCACCTTTGTTGCTAGATTTCCAAAGCGGAGTTGAAAAGCCAGAAAAGAGGTTACTTGTAGTGGTTTCCCTTGTGGCTTCACAAGGACTTCTATTCAGTGGATAGGGTGGAGACCTCTGGCACTGTCTTCAGAATCAAGTAGGTCAGTGCAGGCTGCATTTTGTTTCTCCCTCCTAGGAGCAAATTTGCATAGTACTATTTTAACTCTATCTTCTCAATGAGCACCGTTATAGCAGCTTCCAGTAATACCTTGTTTTCCAAAAACATGTTATATAAACTCTTGGGGAGCTTGAAGAGAAAGAAATGAAAGGCCCTCCACTACGATGTGCAAATGAAGGCAAGCACCTTTGCAATTCAAATCCACCCTTTGTACAGACACCTGTACTTCACACAAAGTCACTTCCAGAAATAAACACATAAATTAACTGGGCTAAACTCTGACCAATTGAACACAGTTCAATTGCTCTGCACTAATTCTGGACCAGGAATAACCTGCAGTCCAGGGAGTTAGTTCTGATTTACATCAGTAGCTCTCAAAACATGCAGAGCATTTATGTTCAGATCTGACCTAACCACTTTTTTCCCTGACATTTTTCTCCCTTCTTAATGAATCCTGAATGCTTCAGTATGACTACTGAAGCAGATATACAGGTTGAGGGTTATTTCAGGGTCTTGAGAAGTGTGCAGAGACTATCCTCTTCAACCAATAAAATTCATAAACAAGTGTTAACTATTTTCCCCTAATTATAAAAGGGCAGATATAACGCTTTTCTGCAGCCTGTACTCACTGTTGCACAGGCTGCATTGCATTTCTACTAGCTTAAGTCTATCTTACCACTGTTACCTTAACAGTGCTCCTGTTGCTTCAAAGAAGCATGTGTGCCTATGACTGAAAAACAGTCTTCTCACCTCACTGCCAGACACAGGTAAGACAGAGAAAACATGGGAGGAAGGTGGAGCAGTACAGCGTGCAAAGAGTCAGGTTGCTGTGAAATTGCCAAAATGAAGCTGATGTTCAGCTGACAGCTGTTTGAAGTTGCTGATGAATTAACTGTACCCAAAGCAAGTGGAAAAATACTGCTTCTTGCTGGGTAAACACCTGTTTCAGCACCACTCTTGCTGCACTGTTAGTTCTCCTTCAACTGCAAACTTCTGCAAAAAGTTTACTGAATCTCAGCTAGCTCCAGGGTACTTCCAGGTGGAGGTCAACCCATTACACCTGCTGGTGCAACTAATTTCCACTAATTGCTTTCAACCCATCCCAATCCAAATGATACCAAAAAGAAAGTCATTACAGGAATTACTTTTAACAAGGCTGCCATCACAAGTAGGTATCCCCCTTGGAAAAAATGAAGAGCACCTGAGGTCTGCCTTGGGAGTGCAGTTCCAGCTGTAAAGAATGTGTAGCCTTTGCTTTTTGCTTCAAACATGGCTAATGAAGTTACCTATTGACATGACTCAGGACCAATCCACACAATGCCATCATGAAAAAACATTCCAATACTCTGAACTAGCAAGAAAGAATCCTGTATTAATTTTGTGCAATCCTAATGTATAACAATTCATGCACAGTAATACACTTCTGGTTGAATATAATTTAGATAAATATAAGTGGATGTTACACTGAGACATAGCAAGGATTTGAAATTTGACATTTCTGTGCATCAGCATAAGAAATCAAGTGTCATTTGAAGAGATTGTTATAGATAGCCAGCTTTTAGTTACACAGACAATGTTGTCAACAAGTGCTCTTTATGGAAAGGTTCTTTGTACAGTCAATATACCTCATTTTGCTGAATACTGCTTACTACCTAACAATGCAAAAAAAACCCAAACCAAGAAACCCAAACCCAAAACTACACTGCTTTGGCCATTACTTTTGTTTGTCTAATTTTCCTCAAAATATTTTTTTTTATAAGAAACTACCCAGAAAGGCACTACTCAAGCTTTTCTATTAAATTTTACATTAGTGCAATCAGTCTCTTCCTTCTGCCTTTTGGTTTTGTTTTTTTTCAAGCCAGAAGGGATGTCTCCCTGCTCTTCTTTAATACCAATACAAAACAAATAAATCTCATTTCCGTGTGTACATGCATGCGAGTCTCACAGGAAAGAAGGCACATGCAATGCAATGGACTACAAATCATTTTATTGTATTTGTTCCTTTAAAACTATGTTTAAAAAGAAAGAGAATAAATTTTCTCTCTCAAACCATGCTATGTAATAAAACAGTTTTAGCATGTAGGTTGCATTTAGTTTTCATGAGCAAAGCTTATATAGCAAACGTATGACAGAAGCCTCTATCACTGTCATAGGCAGACATTTTTCTCACAAATAAAGTCTTTGTCATATGATTTGCTAATTTCTCACATGTAGATTGGATTTTTTTAAACAAAATATTGTGATTATAGTGTATGAAAACACATTCATATAGTTAACTTCTCTATATCTACCTAATCTACAAGAGAAATATTACTAACCTGTACATGAACCCTATCATTAACACCAAAACAAGGATATGAATACCCTCAAATACTAGAAATTAATGCAAAAGCTAGATTTCACATAAGAATTTTTTTCCCTAAGGATATCTCACTTCAAGGAAACTTATGTGAGGAAATACCAAAATTTAAAGTGTATGCAATTATTTTGTATGTTGTTAATTTAACTTGGTGTCCTGGTTTGAAAGGAAGTGGTTTTTTTTGGAGACAGTGGTTAGCCCAGTGGGGGCTCAGGTGTGAATATTGGCACCTGTTTGGGCCAATGAGGAGATGGTTCCGCCTCTGAGAACAAAGGGTATAAAAAGCAGAACTGGTAGGAAGTGACTCTCTTGGCTTTTTGGTGAGCAAAGGGATCGGTCAGTTCTCTCTCCCCCTCCGGCTGTAGGCTGGGTGGGGGAGGGGAAAAGGCCACGAGGCGGTGTGAGGTAGGCCGGAGGCCTTGGATCTTGGGGAGAGAGAGACCGGGGGGGGGGGGGGGGGGGGAAGTGAAAGGATGGAGGGGTGGAAGTAGTGAGGAGCACCGAGCAATTCCCCCACCCCGCTTCCCAGAGAGAGAGAGAGAAAGGAGAGAAAAGAGATAAGACGCAGCTCCTGGGAAGTTGGCCAAAAGTGAGAAGGGAGAGTCCGGCACCTAGAGATGATTTTAACTTTTTTTCCTTCACGATGGAAACCTTCCAAACGTTGATCCTCCCGGAGGACAGAGATAAGAACAAGAAGAAATGGACAAGTGAAATGAGAGGTTTGTGTGAGTAGGGAGTAGTGGAGATAATGAGAAGAATTTACTTGGGAGGAGATAAACGGAGGAGCAGTTTTTTTTTCGGCTGTGGACGGACTAACTTTCTATTGTAACACAGAGACTGCGGTTTTGGGGGGAAAGCAATGGCTCGGATCCAAGAGAGACAGTGAAGAGTGGTGATGGGCAGAGATCAGGAATGGGAAGATGATCTCTGTCATGAAGCCCTAGCCCCGGGGGAAATGGGGGGGATTTTGTTATCCCAAAATGGAGAGACTGTCGTTTTGTGGAACTGACCAAAGTATCCTTAAAAAGAGAAACCCCAAAAGCAATCTTCTGGTCCATTTCCATGGTGAGAGCATGGAATATGGAAAGGGGTTAGTCAAAAAATGGTACAAGGAGAAGACTCCTTCCTCTTTAATAGAATGAATTGATTGTTTGAAGAAGGATAATGGACTGAGAATTAAAACCTGGGAGATGGGGACTGAAGGAAGATTTGAGTTTGTATTGTATGTTGTAATATGGGTTGAGAGGGGGAGGAGAAATGTGTTGGAAAGATTTCCATTCTGTTCTTTGTGTGTGTGTGTGTGTTAATAAAGTCTTCTTTCCTTTATTCCTAAGTTGGAGTTTGCTTGCTCTGTTTCTGGTCACATCTCACAGTAGTCACCAGGGTGGATGTGTTTTCACGGAGGCACTGGCATTGTGCCCCGTCTAAAACCATGACACTTGGTTTAGTGACACCAGTAAAGACTAAGGATCATAAATTATTTGAAACATCTTATGAAGTAGAATTCAAACTGCACATGAACAAAACTTTGAAACACTGATAAAAATCGATCCCAAATCCAGGAAAGATTACATAGATAGCATGTCCTTACTGAAATGACTGTATTTAGCACTTCTGAAAATCCAGAAAACACTCAACAGAGTAAATCATCCTGGTTTTTAAATACATTTCTCCTAAACCATTTTCATTTCTTGCTAGCACATCTAACTTGGAAAGGGTACATGGCGCTGTACTTCATCTTCTGAACACCAAAAAATCAGTATGACCTTGATTTCCCTATCAGCATAACTGTATTGTTACAATTTCTATACCATCGACTTTGCAGTGATACAAGCTGAGGTGGCAAAGCAGTAGAGGTGCACAGCCGGTAATCAGCATATCTCATAGGAGCTGAGTATTGTCGCAGACTAGAGTCCTGGATAGTATTTTATAGTATAAATATAAGGCAACATTGTAGTCTAAATTTTTATATTATACTTTAAATGGCAGGACTTGAATTTTCATAAATTTTTAAAACCCTCAACAAAATATCAAGTATTATTTGAGAAACTAATAAGCAACTAATAAAATATGAATGTCAGATCAACAAATCACTTCAAATTCAAATTTAAAACTCCTTTAATTGAAAGTCTCAAAATTACTTTCCCTCTCTATAAATGTTAAGTCTCAAATCATCAGATGAAGTATGACCTTTCCAACTCTCTCTCTCCCTTCCTTTCCAATCACAGCATGAAGTCCAAAAAGTTTCCAAGTTTCATATATTACACTTATTCTAACATAATTTTTTTAGAACTGGAAAACAAAACTGGTTCAACATACTTAGTTAAGAGTTTAATTATGAAATTTTATTGAAGAAAAATCCAATATGCTTGTTCTTACCTTGGTAGAAAGACACTTTCCACTACATAGAAGTCTTGCATAAGAACATCTCTGTCTGGTTTTGAAGTAAGATTTCCTACTGTGTATCCTATTCCCAACTGGATAGCACCTTTAATAGCTGAGGATGCAGTCTGTGTAAAAAGTAAGAATTTAAGCATGAGTTTGCTAAAAGCAGATATGTCTTCTTTATCAATAATATTATAGCTAAACACTTTTATCATTTTCATAATAACAACACCCTGTCATCTTCACATCCTAGACCTCAGTGATTTTTAATTAAAATTTTAATATTTAATATTTTTAATTAAAATATTTTAAAGAATCACTATATACAAAGTGAAACTTTTCCAATTACCCAAAAAATTTAGACATGGAGTTCTAACTCAGCACAGAATCATGGAATAGCAGGTTGGAAGGGACCTCAAAAGGTTCAACCATTATCCCATTATGCTCAGCCTTTTTTGGCAAAAGCATGACCTAGACAAGACAGCCAAGCACCCACTCAAGTCAAATCACCAAAATGGGAATCCACCAGTTCTGGGAAGTTTATTCCACTGGCTGATTGTTTTCACTGTGAAATATCCCCATTAACCCTCATATTTTCCATGAAAAAATAGGGCCTCTATCTTCTTTGTAACCACCCTTCAGATACTGTAACATGGTGATAAGTTTCCCCTCAACTGTCATTTCTCAAGGTTGAACAAACCCAACTCTCTCAGCCTCTCTGAACGTGTCAGGCTTCTCAGCCCTTTGATCATTTCTGTGGCCCTTCTCTCCACCCTCCCCAGCCTGTCCATATCTTTTTGGTATAGCACAGATCAAAATAGACAACAGTATTCCAGGTGTGCCCTGACAAACACTGACAAGAATGGGATAATCTCTGCTGCTGATGCTCCTGTTGATGCAGCCCAAGACCTCACTGGGCTCCTTTCCTCCAGCAGCACACTCCTCACTCATATTGAGCTTTTTGCTCACTGGGACTCCCTGGTCCCTTTCCACAGAATTGCTCCTCAGTTTTGTGCTCCCAGCCTGTGCTGCCCTCCTGGGTTTGTTTTCCCAGGTGTAAGACTTTCACCTGCCCTTGCTAAACTTCAAAAGGTTCTTCTTTGCCCACTTTTCCAGCCTACACAGGTTTTCCTCCAGCGTGGCTCTCCCTTTTAAGTGCTCACTCGACACCTGAGTGATTTTAAGTGCTCTGGATGGCCATATAAGAAGACACAAAACAGCACTGGGCCCAACACCAACCTCTGGGGGACCCCACTTGTGCCAGTTTCCAGCTGGAAAAGGAGCCATTTACCCCCACTCTGGGTGCTGCCTGTGGGTCAGTTCCCCACCCACTGCACGGGCAACTTGTCCACACTGTTACACAACAGCTGGACAAGAAGTTGTCCAGCAGAGTTGTTACACAACTTCACCTGGAAGCTGTGGGAGACTGTAGAGAAAGCCTTGGAGAAACACAGGCAGACAACATCCATGGCTTGCCCCCATCAACCAAGCAGGTTACTTTACCCTGGAAGGCAATCAGGTTTGTCAGGCACAATTTGGCCTCGGTGAACCCATGCTGGCATTTCCTAATCACATGCTTCATCTGACTTGTGATGGCTCCTAGGAGGATTCTTTCCATAACACTTTCCTTTTCCTTAGTATTAACCTTCAGAGTGCACAGCCAGACCCCAAACTCCACAATATTGGGATCCAAAGCCATCACTAAGTGAGGTATTACAAAGCTGGTTTCCTTGGTTAGTGAGCAGCTAGTCCAGCCATGCCTCATTCCTGGTTAGCACATCTAATACTTGCATGAGGAAGCAGTCCTGTATGCATCCCAGGAACTTGATTGATGTTGTGACCTGCTGTATTGCTCTACCAAGAATGTCTGGATAGCTGAAGACACGAAAACGACCCATGATCTGTTATCCAAAAGTGTTGCCAACATATTTTATGAAAAATCCTTTACTTGGGATTTTTCCTTTCCTGGGAGCTGAGAAGCCTCAGAACAAACTAAACAATTCTTATCTGCTGCTGTGGAATGCCACGGGAAAATCTGTGATTGGCCCCGTCGGACTGTTTCCAATTAAGAGCCTATCACAATTCACCTGTTCGGCCCGTCTCGGGCTGAGAAGACTTCAGTTTACACATTCTTTTCTATTCTTAGCTTAGCCTTGTAGTGAAACCTTTCTCTTTACTCTTTTAGTATAGTTTCTATATCTTATATATCATATCATAATAAATCAAAGCCTTCTGATACATGGAGTCAACGTTGTCGTCTCTTCCCTCATCCTGGGACCCCAGAAAACCGCTGTAATACAAAAGTTGCTAAGTGACCCTGATTAAGAGCTTCTTTGCCCTTTTCATCTTGGTTTGGAGGTCAGTAGCAGCTGCCTAATCTAAGATCCCCCTTGGGGATATCCCTTCTGATCTTGATCCAGAGGCATTTGATAGGGCTTCCATAGTCACTTGTAGTTGATACCTATATGTTCATAACTCACTTTTAACCCAGAGCACAACTCCTCCTCCTCTTCTTTCCTGCCTGTCTTGACAAAACCTATAACTATCCTTTGTGATCCTCTTAAAACAGTTGCAATCTAACAGCAAATTCAAATTGTTTCAGGATTGTGAAGCATGCATTATATTCTGGAAAAAAACAGTCACAAATTCCAGGTGATTGTACATGCCTGCCAAGGCATCGCAATGCAAGCCTATGTCTTAAATACTGATTTTAGATGTAAATATATGTTTTGATTACCTTCAGCCTAACAGTCAGTGCAAGATGTCCATTGATTGTGGGGAGTCCAGAGAAAAACGAAATGGGGAAAGCAAAATCTCTCTGTAAAAATCTACCGTTATAAAGTGCAATGACTAAATTCAATGGCCAGAGCTTGGAGGCAGAGAAGGCTTGAAAACAACAGCATGAAATTGTGATATATATGTATCTATTGAGACCATATCTGAAAATTTTCCATGCTGAATGGACAGTCATGCTGCATGAATTTAAAAAAGCAGCAGAAGTGAGGCAAAATCAGAAACTAGTCGAGAAATGAATTTTTAACAAAACATGCAAAGAGTGAATAAAGAAAACCACTGGACAGGGAAAGAATGCTATGAGAAAGGGAGAATCTTCCCTTGCATGACTCCAAGTTTGAAGACAACATGTTAGGTCCCTGTTTTGAGGTTTCACCTCCTACCTACCAAACAAGCAAGAAACTAACAGAGGAAACAAAGAACACCAGAAGTCTCATGATCAGAATCACTTCAGCGCTTAAACAGAACCATTTCAGGAGTGGAAATTACATAAGAAGTGGTTCAAGAACACAAAGCTAATCTTGTTCCAGTTCTTGGACCAACAAATACTAGAGGCGCTGCTTATTTTTAGAAAAGACAAGACAGATGTGTAGCTCTTAAATAATTAAGACTGCACACCAAGCAGAACTTATACTTGCATAACAGTTTAGAAACAGGGATTTGGTGGGAACAAACAACAGTCCATTCTGAAAGTGCTACTTTGACTAGTAAAAAGATTTGGCTTTGTGTCATAAGAAGAGTCACATTTTTCTTTCCTTGAAAGGCTTCTATTCATGAATGATTAACGCCCAACAAAAGCTGTAATTATGTAACTTTGATCAAACCAATACACATACAAATATTTTCTGCTTCATTGCTGGATGCCCATCTTATTACTGCCACAGCAAGCAACTATGTCTGAAAGAACAGCAGATAGTACAGTACAACAGAGGACATGCCATTCCAAATAAACCCGGACAAAACCCACCAAAATTCAAAAACACCCAAGACAAGTAACTTGCAATGTGACTCTGAATCATTATCGGTTTCTCGAGGTCAGGATTGAAGGCACTTGAAATGGTAGCTCATGATTGGATTCAGGTGTTTATTATTTCTTATCAGTGAAACAGTCTCACAACCATGAGTTTGGCAGCCTTTCATTACAAGGCACAAAATGACTAACTATCTCTTGTTACAAGGTCTTTTAAGACTAAACTATCCAGTTAAGAACTGACTAGATTATTTTCCCTTTTAACCCAACAACTGATTGAAGCCCACAATGTGGACTTTTCTGTCCAATTATAAAACATCACCCAAACCCATGAAGAAGAAGGAAGAAGAAGGTAAAGAAGAACAACCTGCCTCCGCCCTGAAATCTCCATCTTGCTTCATATTTATTTCTATGTTCTAAAACCCCAAACTCTAAGTTTTCCACCCTGTGATATTACACACTTCTAACCAACTACACACCCGTAATCCCAGTGCTATCAATCAATTTTAGAAGTCTTCTCCACAGCCTCAGGTCAATTGCAGTGTTCTCTTCTGGGTCTGTGCCTTTAAGCACAGAAAGTTTAAAATTCTCAGCATCCAGGATACCACCTGATCATCTTTCAAGCTCATGAAAATATTTATATTTTTTTTTTCAAATTCAAAAAACCCACAGACTTGTAGTCTCCGGAAGGCAGAATGTAAGACCTTCTAATACAATGACACAGACCTTTCCTACAAGGTCACCTCCTTGTTAATTTCCACTCATATTCAAGAATGTCATTAGTAACCATCCATCCTTTCTGCAGCAACCACAGAAGTTGGTTTAGCAAAAAAGTAATGTTATGATTATGAAATGCTTTAACAATGGCTTTGAAACAAATTGAGAGCTGCTACAGTATACTGAAGGCAACTGCTGGCCCAAAGTCCACTTTTTGACAATCACCACTATGACCAAAGGCTGGTAACTCAATATGCCTTTAGCAATTGACAAATATTTGTTTTCACAGTCCATAAAATAAAAACAGAACAACTCTTGGAATTCATCTTTTAAACAGCACTTAATTTTTTATATTACTATTATTAATAATATTGTTATCATCATTAGATCCAAGTAAAATATAAAGAAGTTCCTTCTTAAGTCTCAGGATAAATGTTCTTGAAACATCTATTTTATTACTACAAAAATGTATTTATAGGAAACTGCAAATGCAACTGGGAAAATGGAAAGCTCTTGTGATTTTTTTCTTTACTTGGGCACCTCTTTTAATGCCCATTAAAAGGCATTAAGGCAGCAAAAGGCAGCAAAATCTAGTTTCAAACCTAAGCCCCTTTTTTATTTCAATTTGTCTTGAACACTCTCCTGCTGCAAAGCAAACAATAAAATTCAGACTTCTGTGCCATGGGTTTTTTCAGTCTTTTAGAGACTGAAATAAATTTTTCTTCCTATTAGTCTCATGAAGAGGTTCAGAAAATGGCCTTGAGATTATTTATTAACTGTAACTGTAAAGCTGACAGTGCACAGTGACAGTACAGTGAGTCCCAGATAATTTAACCTGTTATCAACCTTATGAAGACCAAGAAATATTAAGAGATGACAATAACCAGCAGGATAAAAATGTTGATGAATTTTAGGTTATGAAAGTGATTGAATTTGTAGCAAATGCTGTACACTATGACAGCTGTCTTTGTTACATAAAGGAGCACAAAGTAAAACGTCTCCTATCCTCTTTCTGCTGTTTAGGATATTACTGTCTACTGTACAGGTGCTCTGATGCTTTTATCCCTGCATAAAAAATCGAAACTGTCCTCATTATGATGAAACATACCTTTGCCTCTTTTCGTAAAAAAAATACTTTTTCTGTATTTATCATATGGCTTTGCTAAAGAGGCCCGTAGATATGAAAAATTATATGCAGATTCATAAAACATAACAGCAGTATATAATACAGAATACAGGTATATGGAATATTTGCATCACTGATAAATATTCTAGCACTCAATGCACTGTTCTCTTAAATTACTTTCTCTGCAGATTGGTCTTCCATTTGCTCTACATTACTGTAAGCTGAAATCCTTTTTTCAGAGTAGCAAAATAAATGAGAAAATAAATCCTCTAAAATCAGGTCTTAAATGTGCACATGATCCCACAAATAAACTAAGCAGGATTTAGACATTGTTTTTCCTACAAATAATCACTTTCAGGTAGACTTCTAAAACTTAAATTTGCTATTCAAATAAAATAAAGGTGTTACTCAGAATGGCACATAAAGGCAGTTCATAACCAGATAACAAAAAAACCCCAAAAGCAAACAAACAAAACCACAAGCAAAAAAACAAAAACCGCCAAAACCAACAAAAAAAAAATCAACTAATTGAAACTATCTAACAACTGTACAAGTTAGGGACAAGGCTACTAAAAGGATTGAAAAAGTCTGTCCTTTAAAGTAACTGAAAAAAAAATTCAAGGATGGCAAAAATATGGATACTGTAATTTCAGAATGTATATTATAAATTGGCCAATAATTGTTTCTGTTAGAGTGAGAAGGTTGTAAATTACTTGTGAAACTGTCAAAACACAAATGTATTAGTAAATGTACAGATTACATTGTACATAAAGATTTTAGATACAGTAAATGGATTTATTCCTTTAAACAAGTGTCTATATAATTTCTAGGTAATTGTATGGGACTATTAATGGTATAAATAATTTAACAAACCATTAGCAGATTGGAGCTGAGCAGGAGGGCACAGGCTTTATCTAGCTTAATAGGAGTTCCTCTCTAAAGTAATTCAGTTATTTTTCTGTTCATCTTTCAAGTCTTTGCTAAATCTATATGCATTTCCTACATGTTCATGAAATGTAACTCTAATATTCTAGGCTTCTTCAAAAGTAGACATCCTAGGGAAACGCTTTAAGACATCATGGATGTGATCTTTGTCCTTGTTTTTTTGTGTTCTCCCCTTTTATAACATTTTATTGCAGCTGAAGTTTGACCTATGAACTTTCTATGGCATAGATGGTGATTTTTCCAGACAACAGCTGGTTTATTGCAGATGCCATAAAGTGATGCAGAGAAATTAACTCTGCCTTGGAAATTCTACCTCATTATCACCGTAAAAGGCAAAATGATGATTGCTTTCTTTCACCTTCTTTACTACTGTCATTCATACAGGTTTTTAAATCTGCCAAATGACATGACACAGACATCTAGCTACCACAGCTCTTTCTAAGAGATGGGGAGAAACAGACATCCAAACAGAAGCCTTCACTGGTTAACACTGCTTTGCAACCATCCATCCCACAAAGCAGTTGTCACTGGTTCATTTCTCTCTGCTACTGTACGTGGAGAAATCTGCTTTCATCTTCCTCACTATCCCACCCTTTTCCTCTATTGGACAATGACCTGGATTGGAGTGGAACAGCTACCTGCCTTCAGGCAAAAGTCTCAGTGAAGTAAATAAATTCTTTAAAAAAGGAAGAAAAATATTCACAGGTCTCACTTGATCAAAATTGTTGAAGCTACATGGCTTATGCCAGATCTGAATTTTCTACTACAAGTAGGCATTTGTTCTGCAGTTTTACTAGTTAACATAAGTACTAGGAATTCACCCACGCTATCACTTCCCTGCAAACACAGTTTATCTTTTCCAGACTACTGGGAAGATAGAACCTGCCATTAATTGTCTAAACTCTTAAGCCAAACCATCTGAGGAGAATGCCTGTTGAAAACAATACATCTTCCTCAAGCAATATTTAAAAATAGCTCTCTTAGAATATTAGGAATTTCAATTAGATTCAAGACGTACATGTAGTTATTGCCTAGTCCATTGCTCCTGCACTTGATCTGTCTTTCTTTGAGTGCCTGCTGCACTTACAATCTCATTGAAACAACACTTCTTGACACTGTTTCCACTGAAATTTCTAGATGGAGGTGGCTACCCCATCTCAGCATACTTTCTGCAGCTGACACATAATTAATCACAAATAGGGACATGAAAGTAGAGTTACCAGAAAATCCCATTAAAATAACTAATAATAACTGTGTCTCCACAGCTTGTGACCATGGGTCACTACGGCCATAGTACCTCCCCAATCTTTCTTCAGTTCACACTTCTTCTCTCTAGCAGGTGTTTGCCCACCTTCTGCAGGTCACACTTCATGAAGGTGGACTCCTGCACATCATGTGTGTGTATGTGCGATTGTTACAGTTCAACTGCAATCAGAATGATTTCCTTATCCAAGCTGAATCTGATCTCCCTTCGTTTTCCAGAATTGGATTCAGGTGACTTCATGGCTTTCAATTAATTTTTCCTCCATGTCAAAACATTTATGCTTAAGATTCAGTAGTAGCCATGAACCCAGCTACTCTGGTTGCTCAGCCTCTGAGGGAAAGAATCTGAGACCTTTGAGCTTGGAAGTAGCCATAGCTCCAGGCAGAGTTGCAGTCATTTTAGTATCTTTATAGGTGCATAACATCCGCCACTGAGGTCCCAGTGCAGCAAAACTTTCAGTGATGAAATTGCAGTGTCCAAGAAAAAGTACCCTACCTGCAGGCATTAGATGCAGAGCATAAGTCAATGCTAAAAGAGATGGAGCAATGCTGCTTGCATGTTTGCAAGCTCTAACAATAGGTAGCTGGCTTCCTCTATCCAAGCAAATTTCCCTTGCTCCTGGCAAAGTGACTCACGATATGCAGTTTTGAACAGGTTACATAAAGTGCTTGTAATACACTAAACAGAAGAGCTGCAAGATATGTAATGGCAAGAAACAAATTCTAACTATACACTTGTGTGGCAATCTTCAGACTAAACAGAGATTGTGGCAATTCAGTAACCAATTTTCACGAGTGCACATCTATTTACATCTATTTTCTGGTGTGATTTTCTTCTACACTTCTAATGTGCTTTGACAGACCTCTCTGATCCTCATTCTTGCCACCTTCCTATTATTAAGCATCTGGATGCTACTGAAATGGGATTTGACAGGGAGCAAACTCATGGCTTGTGTGATTGATGGCATTGCAGTGCAGAAACTGCATGGGTGTCAGCAGCTTCTCACAACAAAGTCTACAAAATAGAGAGGAAATGAAAAAAAGCAGCAACTGCATATTCCAGATGTCTGTGACTGGATACAAAAATCCAAGAGAAACTAAAGTCTGGTGACCTGATTTTTGTAAGCAGGCAATGGAACAAATAACCAGTCTCTCTTATATCCCTTACCCTCTTTCTCTCTGAGAAAAACCCTCAAAACAAAAAAAAAACACCCACAAACCCAACAAACAAAAAACCCAAACTGAAACCTCAAACCACAAGCAATATAAAAACAAGCTAACCAACAAAAAACCCTCCACCCTGAAAGAACTGGCCACAGTCTGCACAATTTACAATGTCTTTGATCTCAAACTTATTTTAATTCTCTACCTTAAAAGCTGCATGGAACATTTATCTGTGAAGTGTCTCTTTCAATTAACTAAGTTCTTTGATCTGGGTGACTGAAACACTTTATTATTCATATTCACACTGTAGACTTAACAACTTCTCAAAATTTACAAATAGACAGAAAACCCATAAGTAGTTTCAGATTATAATGTTTGTAAAAAATGCAGCTGAACAGCTTGCAGCCCCGGCTTAAAAGACACAATTTAAAAGAGAGAAAAACACCTTGGTTTTCAAAAGGAAGAAAAAAAAACCCCTCACCCCCCCCCAAAAAAAAAAAAACCCAAACAAAAAACCAAACAAAAACAAACAAAACAACAACAACAAAAACACCTAAAAATCTAAAAACCCCAAAACAAATAAACAGAAAGTTGTGTTCCCTTTTCTCTCAAGACTTTGACTACATAATAACAGACAATTAAAAGCCAGGGGAGCATTAATGTCAAAATGCAGCAGAAGAAAAACTGAAAGCTAAAAAGAAAACAGTGGAAAGAAAGAGCATGATTCATAATAAAAATCATGGTCTGTCTTGGTCCAGTTATGCATTTCAGAGTCTGAAAGGATAGTGTAGCAATGCTCATGCAAGCCCTTTCACAAGGTTGTAGTGATGTAAGAAATTTCTTGGAACTTAAAGATGTTTGCATTCATGCAGATGGCAAGTCAACTGATTACTGTAGGAAATTGTAGAGCTGGAGATTTAATTAATTCAGATAAAGATGCTACCTACCTCTATTTTAGCTGATATGAACACAATAATAAAGAAAATATTTCAGTAATTTAAAATTCTGGAGAAAAAACTGATAGCCTTACAGACTACTTATTATTCTGGAAAGTTTTATCATGGATGAAGTCAGAGGTGCTCTCCTGCAGATAGATTGTTTTCACCTAACTCAGGTTAACTTAATGCAGTGAAATACAGTCATTACTACAGAAGTTTGTAATACATGGATAGCAGTTATAACTACTTGAAACAGTCCAAGTAGCTGAAAAAGCACCAGCTGAGGAAACAAGTTCTTCCCCAGCCCAGACTTCTGGAGAAAGTGGCACAGGAAATCTTAGGAAGGACTGTAAGTATTTTTCAATCAAACAAGTGTAACAATACATGACTGGAGATCTGTAAATGGAACACCTGCGGGCAATTTAGGACACGCAGCTTCTGGCCACAAACAAGCCTTCTCCAGAGCAAGATTTCTCTGTGTAACTCACCTAAAACCATGGAATTAAATGAGAAATTATATTAAATGCCTCTGTCCTACCAGGCTTACGCTATATTTCCAGACATATATCACTGACACCTCTGAACATCCATTTAAAAACAGAAACAAAATTATATGGAATATCTGAAGGAGGTGAGGATCACAGAATCACAGAGTGGACCCCACCAGTGGGGTCATCTGGACCAACCTCCCTGCTCAAGCAGAGTCTTCAAGACTTAACAGAAGGTGCAAAGTTTCTAAGAAATTTGGCTTAAGAAAAGAGAGACATTGTTAAAAGTGAGGCATCAGGCAAATATATGTTTAGGCTAACTAAACACCAGTTAGCTCTGCATGAATAAATTTTGAGACCAAAATTTATTAATATTTTATTAAAATTACCAAAAAAGGAGGAGTATGATGATACTATTAGGTAATAATACTAAACTGTTAGGGGCATATGCAGCGCAGGATCTTGGGCATAGAACAACTCAAGGTGTAATTATATGAAAAGGAAATAAATTGGCATAAGATACAACAACTGGCAGTTCAGGGACAGAACTTAGAGGTGATGGTCACTGTGATATGTGAGTGTGATGTGGCTGTGAATCACAGGTCTTGTCAGAGGTACTTCCAGTAGGTACAGAGTAGAATTTGTGACATAGTGAAAAGACTTTCTGTGGCTTCCTCTGAAAGGCTGTGAATTTGTAGTTGAAGAGGAACAAAGAAGAGTATGTGGGATGACCAGGAGGAATGGAAGCTTGCCTATGGCTATAACTAGTCTAGTCTAGCAACAAAAACCTGGAGAAGTTCAGGCACCAAACATTTCTTCCTTTATCATACTAATTGTCAAGACAAATTCTGACTTCTATATTTTAAAGTCATGAAATTTAAACTAACCTGTATTTAAATCAAACATTATTTCCTTTCATTTCTGAGAAAATTATCTGAAATACTAAGTCCACCAAGGTACCGGCAATGTAACTGCCAGGAAAAGGGGTGGTAAAAGAAATAGCTTACTAATCTCCTTGACTTTGCCAGCAGTTGCTGGTTGCTGTAAGCAACACCCAGAAATTAAAAACCCTAATCACTGTATGTACTGCAGAAGTACAGTTGACCTCTGGGCTAGGTTACAGAATTAATTTAAAAACATAATCACCATTTCTTTGAGATGATCTGTCAAAGTAATGATCAAATTCAGTAGCTAACAATTTGGTTGTGTAAATATGTAAAGAAAAATTTGCTTTTATAGCTCAGCTTAGTTATCGAAATTGCTGTTCACAGACAATCTGTATCAGAAAAACAAACCCAAACCTTTATCAGCAATATCTAAACGGACTATTGATGAATGCTCCTACATTAAATATGTTCTCTCTTACACTTCTCTTTTTAAAAAAATACTTAGCAAATAAATAGTGGTCTGCTTGGCAAAGTGCTGAAAAGATGCTTTGCTTTTTGGGTTTGTAGTCTAGACATACACATTAACAATCAAAGCATTTAGAAACGGAGTAAATTTCTTACAATGTATCTGTTGCTAAGAGCAAAGAATTTCTCAAGATGGTATACTTTAAAGCTGGACTAAACAAGTTTTAAATAGTCAGTTCTGTGGTGGATAGAAATACTGTATGATTTCACGGAAGGGATAAAGTAATTTCAAAACCCCCATGGAACATGTTTTATTTGTTCTTGGTTTTAATCAGTTCTGAAATATATTCATATACAGCAGGTCTGAATTACCAACATGAAGGGAAAAACATACAATAAAAAGGTTGAAGGTTTTAGTTACCTTTTTATATGTTTTCTCTTCATTTGGCTTTCCAGCAGTAACGTCTCCATTTTCAGTAACAGACGACATCTAGTAACAGAAGCTTAAGTTACAAAGAAGGTATTTGCTTTACAAAAGTAATTGTTCAGAAAAATCCTATAATTTATTATCCATTTTTGCTAAATTCAAACTTTTCAGAGATCAGTGACATATCTAGGATAGTCCTTGTAAGTATTTTCCACACAGACTGAAAGGACAGCAGTGGCCCAGCAATATGTCCAGCATATGACTGATCCTACATGACTCTGCTTCTTTTCCCCATACCAGCATGCAGTGCAGTTTTGCTCCTCAGCCTACTGCATGAGATGTTCTTGAAAGGGCACAACTATGAAGCTCGTGAGTCAGATATTCAGTGGCATGTCTCAGTAGTCTAAGGTCCTTTATCTCTTTAAAATAGCAAGGAAATCATAGACTAACACGAATTGGAGAATATTCTGAGTTGAAGGGACCCACAATGATCACTGAGTCCAATTCTTAAGTGGAGAATATTCTGAGTTGAAGGGACCCACAATGATCACTGAGTCCAATTCTTAAGTGGAGAATATTCTGAGTTGAAGGGACCCACAATGATCACTGAGTCCAATTCTTTGGCCCATACAGGGATCGAAGCCAAAGCCTTGGCATTATTAGCATCATGCTCCAACTCTGTGACTTTGTGTCCTATCACAGCTGTAAAGCCATCCTAGACCAAGAATAAATCACTAAGATAGAGATCACCTTGCTAAGACACTGAATGTGTTTGACAAAGTAAAGAAAACAAAAAGGCCCAATGACATGTTTTAAAACAATTCTAAATTTTACCAATACTTTCACAAGGGAATTATACTTACCCTTATGAACAACAGAACAGGTCATCTGGAGCTGAGAGTGAAGATCAAGCCATTCATTGGTGATGGTAATGTTTTTCACAGCCTATTATAAGAAATATCTGTCATCACTAAGCCTTAACAAATTTCCATCTCACAGAATAGCTGTAGATTTCCTTTTACTACTATACTTCACCCAAAGCAAGCATTCAGCTACAAGTGAGGTTTTTTAAGAAACATATCAAATAACTTGGTTACTATACTTAGAACTTACTATACTTAAAACATATTATATTACCTTAAAACATAATATATTAACTTCTAAGTATATTAACTTGGTTGATATACTTAGAAATTGGCAGTATTGCACAGGAGGAAATCAGGGCAGAGTAACTCCTTTTTGCCCTAGATATTTCATACCTGTGGCACTAACACCGCTACAATGAAACATTTATGTAGAGCAGTACACATACATGCTCTGGAGTGTTGTGTAATTACATGTGTTATTAATCTTGTAGCCTTATAATCTCCAATCACTTATAAGAAATAGCTGTGATGGTTTGGAAGACAGCACATTGAAAAGTCACAGATTACAAATAAAAAAATATCTAATGATACCTCAAATGAGAAGGAAATCTCACTTAGTCTTTGAGAAGCTCAAATAGCATCTTGTACATAACAAAAAATTGGTTTAAGAAAGTATTCTTGGGCCTCATTCACTGATTTTAATTTTCCATTAATCTAAAGAGTATACTTAGCACTACCAAGGAATCTTTTTTTAATAAAAGGAGTCAAAGTCAGTATTTTCCTTTCCTTTTCTTCAGAGAAGTGCCTGAGCCAAAAAAAGAAAAAGGTGGGGGGGGCACAACAAATAGAAACTTGGAGTTTCTGAGAAGAAAACAACACCTCCTTAGAAAAACACACTTCTTGTGTTGCATACCAGTATTTTCGTCCTGCAGCTAACTGCAGTCTTCATTGTAGCCTCCATGTCAGTAATGTGTGTTAATGAGTAATTCCTTCATTTGGATATGCATTAGCAGTCTCCTATACACTGAACTCCTATTTAAAGGCAATGACTTAATTTTTATAGCTTTTTAAATTGCATGTAGTTCACCTCACTCACCTATATTCACACATTTAATATTAATATTCACCCACACTTGCAACTCTATCAGTACACAAAGGCATGAAGAACTTGCTATAACAGCTTTTGTAGGAAAAGAAATGTCATTTTAATTACTAGTAGAAGACTTTTTAAAGAACTTACCAGTGGGTTAAAACACAAATCCCCACCCAAGCTGTTGTTCTCACATACCTCCCAAGACTATTGATACAATATATTCCACTACACACAAAACTTCCTAAATTTTGAGCACACAGACTCAGCAAAAGCCAAACATAAATGCAACATGGGAGCTTTCATTCAGTAAATTTTCTGAAGAAAGCACTCATGCTAGACGTGGGAGAAAAGCCTGTTTTTTCCCAGCACAGACAGACAAATTATTCAAGAACTCTTCACTTGTGTGAAGATATACCCCTGCAATGTTGACAACAATAGGAAAGAAACAACGAGAGACCAAGTTCAGTAACTACCAAGTATAAAAACTCATTCACCTATGTATTTCTTTACAAAAAGAAGGTAAATTTTTCCTGTATGTGTTAGTTTATTTCCTAAAGGCATCTAGAATAGAACTATTTTTGTTCTAATCTTTTGAGAAAAAGAACACACCACTCTATCTTAACTGTGGTTCTGTTAAACAACTTTCAAAATCTGTGCTGTGACAACCATCTCTAGTTCCACGCTAACAATTTTTTGCAAAGAGCTACTGAAGCGGTACATAGTGCCTTCTCACATGCTTTATAATGTGCAGAGCAACAGCTACTGTCTCAGTTCTGATGAGGTTTAACTGTTCAAACTTATAGTCTTGGACTCACTTCCAGGCTAAGCTACAACTATTTATTTTTTTGTTACCATAGCAGGAAACTACTGTAACTAAATACTGAATCTCTGTATGTACCTGACAAAGGAAAAGCTCACAATAAAGTAAGACGTGCGGTAGGGGTGGGTAGAGGAAGAAAACATTTTGTTTCAGAAATATTGTAGTGTGCTGACTTTGGCTGGAATAAAGTTAATTTTCTTCACAGTAGCTAGTGTGGGGTTACCTTTTAGATCTGTGCTTGATAATTCAGGGATGTTTTCTACTCTTGCATAGTGCTTACACAGCATCAAGGCCTTTTCTGCAGCCTTGCTGCGCCCTTTCAATGCATGGGCTGGCAATGCACAAGGAGCTGGGAAAGGAAACAGCCAGGAGAGATTAACCCGGCTGACCAAAGGGATATTCAGACCACATGGCATCATGCTCAGCATATAGAGATGGGGGAAGAGGAAGGGAAGATGGTCAAAGTGACTTTGTTTTCCTTCCTAAGTCATCATTAGGTGTTATGGGGCCCTGCTTTCCTGGGAATGGCTGAACGGCTTCCTGTCCGTGGGAAATGGTGAATGAATTCCTTGTTTTGCTTTGCTTGTACACACAGCTTTTTATTTACTTATTTACCTATTTAGAGATAAACATTCTTTATCTCTGCCCCTGAGTTTTCTCACTTTTACCTGATTGATTCTCTCCCCACTTCCATCAGGGGGTAGTGAGTGAGCCAGTGTGTGGGGCTCTGTGGCTGGCTGCACTTAAACCATGAGTGAAAGATGGCTATAAAGATCTTTAGCTTTTTAGATACTATCGTACCTGATAACAAAGAAAGAGAAACATTAGAGTATTGTAAGAATTTAAAGAGTTTTTTTCTCTTCTCCAAATGTTGAAGAGTCAACATTTTGGTCACAAATCATATGTGCAACAAAACTTACTGTCTTCTTAAAACACAAGATTACAGCCTTCAGTTCCAGCCTTCTGCTCCAAACACCTCCTAGTCCTAAATGCAGACTTTGAAAAAATGACATCTATTCAAAGTATGCTTCAGAAAAAAAAAGAAAATGTGTTTCACAGTTTAGTTTCTCACACTAGAATCATAGAACCGCATGCTTCTTAACTAACACAAACTGCAATTTCCATCACTCTGGGGGAAAAGTGCCATATGCATTCTCCTCTAGAGCTACAGGGACACCTTTTTAATTTCTCTGGCCAGCCAGAAGCCCACAATGTCAACACACACCCTGCCCACCACATATCTGGTATCTTGGAACAGAGATGACAGAGAGCAAATGTGAGCTTCCTACCCAGCTTTGATTACTTGTTCCTGAATTTTTAATTCCATGTTCCTTATATAGTCAAAATTTATCTTTTACTAACAGCATAAGGTATTCATTTTTCCAGATTATAAATAACCAGTTGTTTTTACACAACCTCAGTTGCTGAGGCCCAGCTCACATGAACAGGTATTGTAACTTACACCTAAATGGCCTCCCAGCTCAATTTCAAGTTAACTTTAGAACCTCCAACAACTTCAGTGAAAGCCAACATCCATGAAAAGAAGCTATTGCTAGATTCCTACAAGCCTATGTATTAGTTCATTCAACCAAAAATCAGGTTTATTTTTTTTTTCTATTACTATGAAAATTTTTTGGGTTTTTTGGAGAATGCATTTCTTAGTATATTTAGACCATTTAAAAAATATTTTTTAAAAAGCATTAATAAAACATGCTGTTGAGGAATCACACTCCAAATAGAAGCCATGTAACTTTTCATTACATGTTCTTGTAATTGTAATTACATGTTCTTGTTCTGATTGATAGTTAAAATTGAAATATTCTTCATAGCTTTTAATACAGACATATCCCTAGATGTACTGCTGTCAGGCTTCTGCAGTGAGTTAGAAACCTCATGCAAAAGAAAACATCTTTATAACTTCTCACGGGTGTAATCTTTAATTTTAAATATGAGGAGAAAAAAAAACCAAGACAAAACAAGATTAAATGAAGCTTTAAATTTTCCATTGGGCAGAGGGAGAATACTAAAAATTAAAGAATTCAAGAAACAATTATGTACGTTTAAGATTAATAATATACAAATAAAATAGATGGTACAGTGCAGATTTTTCAGTCTGAAACACACAAATAGATTTTCAGAAACACTTTGGGGTTTTTTTGGCAAGTGAATGCATTGTAATGGAATACACAATTTTGGACTCAACCCAGAAACGTCATTCTCATAGTTCTGTGCATTTCAAATTACCTATTTATTTAACTGTTTCTTAATCCTTGAATAATTGTCTTTTGCAAGGAGGACACTAAATCCTCAGAATGTGGCAGGTGACTTCTCAGAAAAGCACAAAGACTCTTACGTTAAATTCATACCAATGATACTAACTCAGAACCAGACAAAAAAATATTGTCAGAATAGTAATTCTATTTCTGCTAAGTAACTGGAAGTTTACACACCAAGACCGCAGTCTTTCTTGATCACAGCAGCTTGTCAATACAACATGTAAGGGTGCTGACAAGAATTTCTAGTCCTACAAACAGCATTTATATTGAATTCCATTAAAAAGAATCATCAGGTCAAATTCCTTCGTAACTCCTGTCTCCCTTCTGTTACTACTCTGAAGCAGCAGCTTCTAAGACAACTATGAAAACCATAGTCATTCTGTTATTGCAAAACTCTTACTGGTTTGTTCAGATATATTCTCCTTATGGAAGCTGTGAGAGTCGCTTTTAAAGTCAGTTCTTCAACTCACTGAAAGGATTTGCAGATCTGTAGACAGATTCTTCCACCAAATCACCTTGGGGACAGTCATACACTGCCAGATTTCAGCTCTAATGTGAAGCTGGAGACCTTTGTTACACAAAATTTTGCAGAAGAGGCAAGGCTCCTAAGCCAAAAATGCTCTACAGTGGAAGAAATCCATTAATACATATTCATTAATGAAAAGCTACTCTTTTCATGCTTGTTCTCTTGTGTTTCCCCTACCCCAAGCTCAAACACCCAAAAAACATTCATGGTATTCTTGGAGCTACCTGAAGGAAGCTCCAAGATCAAAAGGCACTATTAAAGCTAACTCCCATACTTCTTTGAAATGAAAAAGATTTGAGTTCATACCTTCTTAGGCACTGAACAAATGGATGCATTTATAGTCTCCCTCCTGTCTGGATTCTCTGCCAACTAATACACCATGCACAACAGCACTGGATTTCCAAATCAGATCTCATTTTATCTTGTTTATTATTTCATGAAACTTGCTGGTACTCCTGGACCATTGTCAAATTTAGTTGACAAACTTAGGTCAATCAAAACTGTTGATCGTTTTTTTCCCTACCCTCTCCAGCAGAGTTTTAACAGTAGGATTATTTATCAGATTATTTGTAAAGTAAGGGGTTTGGGACACAAAAAAATCCTCCAACACACATAAAAATTGCCTACACACATCTTGTTTCTCTACAAAATCCATCCAAAGGTATCAGCATACTATCAGCATTATTTTTAGAAGGCTCAAGAGGCAAATGACTTGTTAGCTATAGGTGAATAGTAGGACTTATATTGGTTTTATAACATTTTAGCTTCTTAACAAAGCTTTTCTCCATGCTTTAAAACAATGTTAACTGTAATTTTCAGGGTTTAACTGCCTTCCTTCTAAATTTATCAGACAATGAAGAGTGGTGTTTAGGAATCTGCAAGCATTGCTAGGCAGAGTGCCAATACACAGATCTAAAGAAGTGAAAGAAAGCATAATTTAATGCACAGAGTCCAACAGCTTTCTCAACAGTCATCACAAGTTAATTCCCCCTCTCCAAAAATCTTGTGTCTTTTAATGCCAGAAAACATTTTTTACACAGGAGTGCTTGGGCAGTTACATAGCCTCTAAATAAAAATTGAGGTAATGTATGTAGCCACTCAGTTACAAGAATATATATATATGTGTGTGTGTGTCTGTGTGTCTGTGTGTGTGTGTGTGTGTATGTACACACACCAGCTCTCTATTTTTTTAATAATATCCCAAATACTAGTTTGTGAAATAGATTCACTTTGTACCAGAAGGACACGTAGACATCTAAGATCAAACTTGTATGCTCCCATATCTGAAACATCTGAGGAGTAAAAGATAACATACATATTTTTAAGTTGATGTATTCTGATAAAGAAGTAAATTTTTACATATTGCAATGGACCCAACAATAATTTAAGTCATTAAAAGCTTCAAATCTAAAAAAATTTGGATTTGCAATTTGAGAACATTTAATCCACCCAATCCCTTTAATGCCTGTCAGCCTAATAAACTTCCACTGTCATGTGCTGTGACTTCCACTCTTTGCAGAAGTACTGAAAGATCTCTTATGTCTATTACCGCAAAAGTAGAACAAACTTTTTACTGCATCATAAACACCATTCATTCATGCCACTAAAAAAAGTAATTTAAAAAAAAGAAATCTATCTTTTCTGTCTATCTGGCAGGGAAAAAAAAAAGAAGTGTCATATAAATTTAAAGAAGAAGGAGGGGAAAAAGTAAAGAAAAACCCCAAACAATTAGGTCTGAAACCTTTTCAAGATCTCCCAACCCACAACTGATTATGGATGCTTTAAGGGTGACTGAAAGTAAAATCTTCTCTGTAAAATTTATGATAGTACTTGTGAAAACTGGAAAATGCTGTTCTTGCTAATTAATGCTAGAATGAACAATTTCAGAGCAAACAGCTAAAAAAAGCAGATCAGAAACTGTAGCCTGTGATGCCTAATAAGAAAAGCCAACCAAACAAAAAAACAAACAAAAAAACCCTCAGAAATTCAGAGCCAACCAACCTACCAACCAAACAAAGCCCTGATTAGTCTATCTGATTTGGTTTTTATTTTGCCTCAAAAATAATAAGAAAATCAGAAGTCATACACAAAGTGCTGAAATTCACAAATAAAATAAAAGGGGGAAAAAACTCTTTCTTCTGGTCTTTATAATACCATCAGGCCAGCATAAATGCAAGCAAAAACCAACACAAAACTGCCATTTAGACTGTTCATCTACTCTAAGTCATGTCAGCTGTTCACACCACCTTTATTTACCTATCTTTAATAACACACATTAGTTTCAGTGCCCTGACAGACCTTTTAGTCTCTCAGCAACTAATCTGAGCACAATGCTAAGATTCTGATACTGCTTGATTTCTACAGTTGCCCTCGCCTCCTTCGTCCCCCCAGTTTCAGGAATACAGCACAGGACTTGGATGTTTTTTTTAAATATCATAATAGGAGTAGGACTTTTTTCTTAGTTTGTTGGCTGGATTTGAAAAGTAACTTATCATACTATTCATACTATAAAAAAGCATATGTTCATATTGTAATGTTTTGTTTTACTGCAAGAAATGTCAGATTATCTATCTTCCTCCTTTAGCTTTCAGATGGGAAAAAAAATAAAAATGTGGAACTTCAGAAAATATCACTTCCATCAAAGTCTACAAATACTCAGAATACATGTGATTACCCAGAAGATTTGACAACCTACAAGAGTCCCTTCCTCTTCCATTTAAAGTGGTAGTCCTTATGCTCTAACCTGTACTTTAAGGTGAAACATACTACCATTGGAATATCCAAGGTCACAGGAACAGCATAAAAAACTATAGCTACAAATCATATCCTTAATTTCAAAAATAATCAGCTGAGATTCTTTCAGATGGAAATGTTTTTGCAACAATGCAAATAAAACTGAAAATTCACTGAAGAAACCAAAGTGTAGAAGTCCTTGGAAACACAGCATACTGTGCTCATTCAACAAAGCACATAGATTTTAATTTGAAACTTCTGTATTTTGTGAATTCTGCATGTGACAGATAACCTGCATGGAAGAGGTGGGTTGGGCTTTGTTCCTCCTCCATTAGTTTCCAAATTCAAGGCTTCATTCCAAGGGCCTTAAAGCTATCTCATTCCTCTACTCCCTGTTAGCCTACTTAACATTTACTGCCAACTACTGTGTCTTCTGCTTTCTCCAGAAGCACCTGAAGATCTCTTACGTCTTTCCAAACACCACCTGTAAAAGAAGAGAAAAATTTCTACTGTGTACTAGACGGTGTTGATGTCTTAATAACCACGGGACTTTTCCAAATCAGTGAGCTCAGATCAGCAATCAGAAAGAACAAACATTTGATCTCTGACATGACTGACGTCAAATTGTGTATCTTGCAGAAACTGTTAACAGGCCCTCCTTTCACAAAGTGAAATGGCCCCATTAACTTCTCATTATTTAGTAACAGTCTAAAAGCATACAAAGCAGAAAGGCATATTTGTACGTAGCCAAAGAAGACTTCCCAATTGCTACTTATGTTTTCACTATTCAGATTTCATGTGCATTTTTACAATAACAGCACAATAACAAAACCTTTTAGAAGACTAGCAAGCTTTCTATAAAGCCATCTGTAATTACAAATTAATAAAAGTGTCAAGATAGGGTTTTCTTTGAAACAACTGAAAGAAGGAAACATCTGCATACCATATACAACAGTATGCAATATAAGTTAGGGTAGTATCACAGTGAAGGGCACAGGTAGAAGACTTGGCAGAGCCCAGAAACAGAGTTCTGCTCCTTTACTTTGGCAACTTTGATATGGCAATGGACTACTGTTAATAACACATACCAGACACTGCACTTTGAGATAAAAGCACCACATAATGCATGCTATCCAATAAAATACTGCAGCGCAACTGAGACAAATGGTTGATAAGGAAAAAGGAACAAGGAAAGGGAAAATTCTTCTACATTTGTCTTTGACAGTACATGCAAAATAGAGTGACAGGGATCATGCAACACTGTGATCATGATTTTTTGAAAGGAAAGCACGGCAAGCCTGCTTCACTCATATAAGGAGCAGGTAAGATTCATGGGGAGTGAAATCTCATGCCTGGCAAAAAGGACATCAGTAAAAGTGTCCATTTCTAAAGGAATGATACAAACAGAGATGCAAACAATCCCATCTTGCTGGGCAGAAAATAAATTTAAAAGAGTAATTTGGTCAACCCAGAAGCTTTAGTAATCTAAAACTCTAGAAATAGTAATTTGAGAAAAGAAAAATAGGTCAAATGGACTTGGAGAACATTAAGTATAAAAAGAATAGACTGAGCATGCAAGATAAAAAACAGAAAAGCACAGGACAAGTTACTTTGATAAGAAATACGCTTGTAATAACAAGAACTTCACAACAGCTATATTGCTCTAGTTTGAAACATTTATCTTTTTACTCATCCACATTTTTCCACCTCAAAAGGAGGTCAACCACACTCAAAAGTGCTATGCAAACATAACTTTACAACAGAGGCAAGAATAAAAAATGGTAATAAGAATTCTTTGCTTTAAAGAACATTGAGAGTTTTGGGTGGACAACACAAAAAATCTGTGGTTAAAATAATTTGCATGCACTAAAACAGATGGCATAATTTGTACAACAGTTCTACACAGGTAACTCATAAATGATACACTACTGGGAATTATTTTGGCTACTTTCATATTAGCATGTACCTATTCACAACAAAGTTTGCCAAAGGATTTGTCATGGAAACACTGAACTCAATGCATGAGTGGATTATTATGATCTTCAAGTTCTCTGTGCTTTCTTCCCCAGATCCTCTGAAGGATATATATAGCTGTTATATATATATCCTTCAGAGGATATATATGAATGCTATATATATCTAGCATTCATTAACAGCCATATATTTTGCACATACAGCTGTTAATGAATGCTAGATAAGTTAAACTGTTCAGCAGTAAGATTATCTATAAAATTCAAATATTTTAAAATCCCCTTTTTGTCTCCAATTGAGGGGAATTCCACACAGCTGAAAACAGACAGTTGAAGACTGGAAGAGATTACGTTGGAGGATGTGACAGGTAATACTTGAGATTCTTTTGATAGATTAGACAACTTTTTAAAAAGTAGTTGGTAATGTCCTGAAGGAATGAAAAGATCTGGTTACTGCCCTGACTCCTCCTGGTTTCCATTGAATCACTATGTATCACTCAGACTGGATATCTGCAACAATTTCAGCTGGTCCAGGCTGATGCTACTGCGGTCCTGCCTTCCAAGCATGCATTGGATAGCATCATTATTATGCACCAGTGCTACTCCTGCCCCAGGATAATTCACCTAGACAATTAAACTAACCAAAAATGTAACCTACCAAAGAATAACAACCATATTGGAACCCCTTAGAACATCTTTGTTATGGTCACCCCTAAGATCAAAAGGAAACTTGGGAGGGAATGAGGAAGGTAATGAATAGTTAGACCCTTGATCCATGATGGAGGAAAGACCAATTGCCTCAGCTGTTTCAATCGCTCACATGGTTTTGCATAACCTCAGAGTCACCAGTCCACCAGTGATAATACCAGGGAACAAGACTGAGAGACAGATGGAAAGAAGCATTAGCAGCAGCGCTCGATCGGCCAGGCAACAGCACCCGAACTGAGCTCAACATTAGCTTGAGAGGAAATTGAAATGCATGGCTAAGGTTAGGTTCCCAAATGTATATTCATACAGCAATTTGTTTTTCAGGTGCCTAGCTTATGTGAAAAATAAGGTCACTCAAGAATGGGCATAGAAGAATGGTGTAAGCACCAAAAGTTGTGTATAAATTCAAGATGAGAGATACTCTAAGTTACCCTACTGTGAAAGAAAATGTATTGCAACCAATTAACCCCCCACATACTCTTTTCCTTAGGAAAGCTAAAACTGCAATTAGTAGACACTTCCCTTGGACCCCTACAACTTAATATTGGTTAGCATTTGATAGAAAGCTTACTTTACTCTTGAAGAGGATTTGAAAAAACTCAGCAGAGAACAAATCCTACAACACCAGATTTCCTTTGATTAAATTAAGAGCTCTCAGTTTCCTACAGAGCAAAAGTTCCTCAGATACACTTCTGAAATCACTCAAAAAGCTACAGAAAAGGAAAGTATTACCCCATTTTATGAAATGCCTTATAAAGCACAAAAGCTGGAGTCTTGGTTTAAAGAAGCTCTCTAACATATTTATTTTTAAACCACAGGAAAAGCTTCAAGGGAGAAAAGAACAGTTTCAGAAGCTACATAGGACAAAAAAACCTCAAAAACCCTGATTAATACAATAACATGAATTTCTGAAACCAATTCAGTAAAGAACTGCTCAGTGTGCAAGAAAATTGTGATATTTGTCAGAGCTCCTGTCATCAAACCAAGACAGATATTTTGCAGCCACTAGAACAGAACTGCAATGTGGTAACCAAATGAAAAGTCACAATTTTTATAAACTTGTCCCATTCTCTGACTGGAATGTGGTTGCCTAAATGTAAAGGTTACTACTGCCCTTATAAGGAACCACATATTTCTGTTCATGCCAAGATGATTTTTTCTTTTTCTTTTGTATACCTTTTACAAAACTGTCATGTATCCTCAGTACTCTTAGCATGCATATTTGTGATTCCTTAAGTATGATAATTTAGCATAGTCCTAGTAATCTGTTAGGCCAGGAGACCAAACATCCTAAAGGCCTCATAGTAGGAGGCCAGAAAACCCTACACTATCTTGGGAAACCAATGTCCTCTCTAGAATATATCCTGTAAACCAGACTTGGCCCATCCCGGGTGAAATTCTGTGCATGGGGGAATATCACACCATTCATTCAGGTCTCCCATTGGGGTGTCCTTGTTAGATATGCTAATTGGTAAGGTCTATAAATTGCACGTGTCATGTGTGTGCATTGCAGTGCATCCCACCTTGGTGAAGTGCTGCCCCAATAGGGATCCTTATTAAAATACCAAGGTAAAAACCCCTTATCCCTTAACGGTGTCTGGCTCTTAAATTTTTAAGACCAGGAAAAGGCATCATTGCTCTCCAAGCCATGTCTTGGATGAACAGATTAGAATGGGCACATGACTACATTTTTTCCCCAACAGTATACTTTGTCACTCAGCTGAATTATGAGCTTATCTGCACTGCAATGTACAAACCCAAACCACATCAACACACATACCTACCCTACTGACATTAAGTAACATGAGGTATATTGTGGTAATGAATGTGTACAGCTGTTTTAAGGCATGGACACAGTCACAGAATTTTTAAATGGCAATACAAATGCTTTCAAATAAACCTTTAAAATAGTTATTTCCAGCCAAATTACATAAACAAATTGTCTCCAACAGTCTTTCACTTGCCAAACCAAATTGAAAAACCTGTCCCTGAACAGTTTTGGCTGCAAGAAAGATGAAGTCATTACTAGATGTTTTTGTCAGTTCTGAAACACCATTATTCTTCAGATGTTGTTTATACTCCACATATAGTTGCACCACTTCGAACATTTTTGTATTAAAAAAGTGCAAGTTAATAACCAATATAGAAGCACCATCAGTCTTCCTTCCCTTGAACTTCTTTGCAAATGACTAGCTGGATTTCTTTAAATAACCTAGCTGGAAATAATATAGGAAAATTCAGAATCTTAAGCTACCACTGTAAGTAAAGAACACATCTGCACATAAATTGGCCCTTTCAATGTAAAAGTGTCCATGTACATGTGAACAGGACTTAAAACAAAAAGAAGACAGTTTACCACCAGCAACAAGAGTAAGCAGTGGGTGATAGCTTTGTAGAACAGCGATACCTGACATCAGAACCTGTGAACTCTCCCAGGAAAATGAGTGTGAGTTTTCCAAAAAATTAAAAGGTCTCTGAATTCTTGAGAGGCTTAAATAAGAATCTCCTTCCTTTGCACAAAAGTCCTTTGAAACAATATCTCCACCTCTCACTGCATCATTATAACGGGGTTGGAAGCATCATTATAAGTGGGTTAGAAAAGGCATCTAATATTATCTGTAAGTCAGTTAACAGCCCACACTGTAGTTTTCAAAAGATAAAAATACAGCTTTCAGCATTTAGAAAGAAAAAACCCACACAACTAATCACAGTTTTTGCTCAATGTATACTATTTTATGAATTGTTAACTAGAAAAAGAACAAGCTTCTGACAAGATGAAACATGACTATGAATATTATAAAGATTCCATAGACTAAAGTGGAAAAACCCCAGCAATTCAGTCAACACATCATCCCAGGAACAGTGTGTTCTTACAATTTAAGGTGTACAATGCAATAGCCTATTTTATTATATCCCTTACCCAGCATTAATCTGTTGGAACATCTGATTAAATAAATTAAATACCTTTTTCAGCCTTCAATTTTACTGGCTACTGGATTGGGGGTTTTTAGTCTGAGGTGACAAAGATCAGTATGTTCAACAGAACATATTTTAAATGCATTTATAGAAAATTGCCTTTGAAGAGTTGTTGTTAACAGTGTGTAGCCCCTGAACCTCTGTTTTCTGTCTAGTTCCTGGGAATAGGGAGCCTGATTAACTGGGTAAGAGAAAAGTGATATTCATTAAAATTTCATTTTAGATGGCTATGCTTTTACTTTATGGAAATAAACTGGTCTTCAGTTTTGCTTGCAATGTGGCAGCTTTATAAGAGCACTGAGCTGTAGCCCAGCATTAGTAACCAAGGATGGCCAAATAAAAGGCAAGAATACTGTGAGACAAGAGCCAGCCAGACAAGCCTGCCTGCTTTCCCTTTATCATCATTCTAACGACAAGGATGGTAAAGGAACAGACAGATGGTTGCCTTCACTGCAGAAACAGGTGCAGCAGGTTGTCACAAAAACGGCAATGGTGGCATGAACAATTTTCTTGCAGAGCACAGCATTACTCAGATGCTTGTAAAAGGCAGCCATTAGCTTAAGAAAACCTTTATAGATCAGCTAAAAACCTTTACTGAGGTTTACCTCAGTACCTTTACTGAGGTTTACCAGCTCTGGCTGGTGTGTTTGTGTGTCTATTTGTGAGTTAGAGTGAGCACAAGCAAAAGTGACAGAGAGGAAGGCTAGACAATAAGATGCCTTGCAAGGTCAGTCTGAAGATGTAATCACACTTAAAAAGCGGCTGTTAACAAGCAGTGACTAACACTGGTCTGATATAAAAGCTGAAAAAAATGACATTATCTCATCTCCCTTCAAAGCAAAAGGTTTTCAGTAGAAAGCACTGGTTTAGTGATACAGGTCTGAGCTGGCAGGTTTTTTTGAGAGAATGAAGGAGTTGCTAGGTGATGGTGAAGTCAGGCTATGACAGAAAAAAGATGCACAGACTTAACACAGCAGCAGATGGCAAATCCATTTCCCCTCACAGCAGTAAGGAAGCGGTCAAGCAATGGGTTTTTGGTAGATGTTTCTCTCTCCAAATCATAGCAAAGATGATGTGGTTTTCTAATTAATATAACTAATTAGAAAAAATAATTTTATAACTAATCATGGATATCCTGTTCTACCAAAAAATCTTGGTAGAAATTTACAATACGTGCCTGTTTTCATACACCTGCCTCTGAAAAACCTCTTGCATCAATGGGCCCAGCAGGTCACAAACTTGGGTTTGGAGGGATCTCCTTTCATACCATTGAGTCACAGGTGGCACAGGAACTCTGCATAACAAATACAGCTCCCAAGAACTGACATGTATGAGGCTGGGGGGGACAGAAGAAGAACATCCAGGGGCATTTTATACTTGCATGGGATGCATCTCTGTGAGGGTGGGTACCTTTCTTTGCTCAGAAATCAGCCAAGACTCCTGGAAGTCTATCTCTCTGTCTCTCACTTTGTCTTTTTCCTTTGCACTGTTTATGTTCTCTCAGCAAGAAGAAAACTAATTCTACCTAAAAAGCATTTTGTCACTTTGAAGACTTTAATGCATAAAAGACAGGCAGGATGCAAGTGAGCACAAATACCAAGTTGGGATAGGAAACAAAATGAAAATAAAGAGCAGAAAAGGCAAGAAGGTAGGGGAGAGACTCAACAAGAGATTGTGCCTAACTTAACTGGGAAGAAAGGAGGAATGGGAAGCTGTAGTGGATGAAGAGCAAGAGAACCAAAGTAGAAGGAAAATACATGTTAATTGGAAACACATGCATAGGAAATTATTTCTGTTTAGGTCTGCTGAAAACTGGCCTTCAGTGCCATTAAATTTGAATGGTCAAAAGGGTACTGAGGGGAAGGGAAAAAATGTATTTAAAATGTCAATAAAGAGCCGATAGTTATAGAGTAAGAAAGATGGCAAAGAAATTTTTTTTTTCCCTTTCTTTAATTAAGGAAAAAAAAAAGCAAAAAAACCCACAGGCATATTTTAATGCATTTCTGTTACGGATATATCAAGTACAGCAATATTTGCAGATGGATCAATCTGAAGTATTAAATTTATGCATAGCTTTGCTAAAACAAAAGCAACAATACATATTGAAAAATTCAGCACAATATTAAACACTGCTTTTACTGCAGTACATGCTGTCAATGGGAAACATCCTCCAAACGGTTATTTCAAATACATTGATCTTTAACAGAGATGCAGGTAAAGCATATTTAAAAACCTTGTCAGCAACTAAGATTTAATTACTGTTCATATTTGTGATGATCCTCCAAATGGTGTTTTTCCAAGCAAAACAGACACATCTGGAAGTCTAGGTGTACAATGATCTATAGCAAAAGTTACATTGGCATATTCTCTGTTTGGATAATTTGATGGTTACAAAAGGAACTTCTGAACTAAGGGACACAGTCAAAGGAACAAGAAGTGAACCTCCACTTGGCAAAAGTTCTGTGTTACAATGTTCTTGCAAACTGGAAAATGGAAAAGTTTCAATTTATTTCCAACCTCTGTTACCAGGGTCCAAAGTTAGCCTCATGGTGATGAGAAGCCTAATCACAATAAAATAGAAAAGGTTTGAGTGAGTGAAGTTACCTCTGCGATCCATTTTTTTATTTTTATAACAGAGAGTCTTTACCATGGGCACCTATTGTTCATGCACCCTTCCTTCTCCTCTATCGATTATATCACACAAAAGAGATCACAGATTAAACAAAACAGAAAATGCAAATATTGTATGCATAGATTTTTATTCCAAGTCACACAGAAGCTTAACTACAGGCCCTGAGATATAAACACAGGCTATCACTACTGCAATTTACATCTCATCATTTACATGGCCACAACTCCAGCAAAAAGCATTCATGTGTGAATTTTAGTATAGCAGTTTATAGGATCATAGAATGGCTTGGGCTGGAAGAGGTCTTAAAATCATGATGGAACAAAAATGGCATAGCACCTTTCAGTAGGTCAGGCTGCTCCAAGCTGCATTCAAACTGACCTTGAACACTGACAGGGATGTGACACTCATAAGTTCTGTGGGCAAGTGTCTCATCACACACATAGTAAAGAATTTCTTCCTAATATCTAATCCATCTTCTCCCAGTTTAAAGCCATTAGCCTTTGCCCTTGTCACTACATGGCCTTGTCAAAAGTCCATCGCCTGCTTTCTTGTAGGTACCTTTTAGGTACTGGAAGATGCAATAAGGTCTCCCTGGAGCCTTCTCTTCTCCAGGCTGAGAAATTCCAACTGTTCCAGCCTGTCTTTACAGGACAGGTTCTCCAGACCTCTGATCATCTTTCTACATATCTGGCATCTAATACTGGATATATTCTTAGCAGTCTGGATAGGGAAATTGTTGTCCTCCCACTTCTGTACTGACAGAAGTTGTTATTTGTATACAAACAAAGTACTTCATATGAAAGTATTTCTATGACTGAAACAGCTTTGCACACTCTCACTCTTATACTCATCCTACACTAGCAGAACTAATCGATGTATGCTTTATTAAAGCAGAGAAAGAGTCCACCTATTGTTTTTTTGCACACACCTAAAGTCTCACGTCATCTTTGCAAGGTATGAACATGAAGCACCACACTCAGCATGCACTGCCTGAGGCCTCTGTTTCTTATCCCACAGAAAAGGAGACACAATACAGAGTCCTGAATTTTTATGACACTGCTTCCTCCTGGACACAATGACATAAGTTCTAGCTACAAGTATGTCATTCATCAGGTTTGTTCCTTCGTGACCTCAGTGTGATTGGTAAAAAATTACTTTTTAACATGTGGACTATCTTTGTGATTTCAAATGATCTGCAGTCCTGCTAGACATTTTCTAGCTTAATCTTCAAATTTTGCCATTAACAATACTAATGATATCAGGATGCTCTCAGAATAACTTGAAACACATTTATTTTTCCCATTTTGCAGCTTGTTGTTATATAATTCTTACCAGGAATATACATATTTAATAATAAGGGGAAAAATAACAGCATGACTCCCCCCCCCACCAACACCCTGTGTCAAAATAAATTTATTAATATTTTTGAACATGAAGACATTCCATAAATACATTCCAAGTAGGCTTTTTGCAGAAAACACTGTTTTATCAGTGTTAAATTTGTGATACTAGTCCAAGGGCTGCCTTTGCAGCTCATTAAATCAATGCTATTTTGACAGTATGCTGCAGTATGTATGCTCCTATACGAGAAAGTTTCACCACTACCTTCTTGCACTCTAACTTTGTCACTGCACACTTCTCCCAGTATAGCTTCCTGATATCACTTGGCACCATGCACCATTATTTCCACTGGGAACAATTTTCAGTATCACAAAAAATGGCTCAAAAATAAGAGAAGCAAGTTGTTTCTGGAGAAATGCGTTTCCCTTATTTCCTGCATTACTACGGCCTTGGTGAAATTGCTTTGATGCTTGGCTACTTGCAGAACCTGGTCCTGGGTTTCGTTTTGGTTTTGGTTTTTTGTTGGCTTTTTTTTTTTTTTTAATAAAAAAAAAAAAAGTGAAAGTACTTGTGTCGCAAAACCCCCATCTCTACTGCAGTAGCTTCAGAAATAATCTCATAGAATAGGAATAGCAAAACTAATCCTATGGAAAAAATAGTCTACCACTTTGTTAATAAATACACATCTTAGTTTTGTTGCATTACTTATTAAGAACACAAAGTAGTACAAATCCAGCGTCTCTTAGTCTGACAAAATTTAGCCCTCATTACTATTTGTAAAATATACTTTTATGATATATTTACATCTACTTAAATAAAACCAGTATTTATTCTCATATATAACATGCCTCTCTTATCCCCATTTTAGAGCATAAATAGTTAAAGCCCAAAGTATTTCACATCTCACACAGGAGCCAGGCTACATAAATCTCCGTAAATGTCACCCCAAACAAGTATATTATCCAGATCTCAAGAGAATAAGAATAAAACAAAGATAAACACAAGAAATAGGAGAGATAAGTTGACCGCTCCAGAAAAACTGCCTTGCAAGATAAAGTACAGGCAACTGGGTTATTGGTGCATCTTTATGCAGTGCAGAAAAGCCAGGGGGAAAAAAGTGTGGTTCTGCAAAAGGCTAGAAAATGAAAGGCTTTTCACCCATCCTCAACTTGATACTCTCTGTCCCTTCTAAGACTTTTCACTGCTAAAAGTTTTTATTGTCAAATGACATGCATAGGTTACGAGCAGAGCACAACCGTACAACAGGCACTTTTTTGTCTCTGAATGGTATTAAAGGAAAACTCCCTGAGAAAGAAAGCTAGAGCTATTTTGCATGAAACTTTTTTAAAAACTAATTTGTCTTGAAATAGTAGTTTTTGAAGCTGGGTTTAGCATAGTCTGAAAACAGAGTCCTGGATTTAAGAAATGATGCATTTGAAAATAGAGAAGGCCCCAGAGGCTGCATCTGCAATATGCTGTAGCTCCAGACAGGACTATCTGTACCACATTTTATGAGAGGCCAGGAGACATATTTTAAAAACTCACTAAAGCAGCCCAGTTTCTTACAATCCCATATGAAAACACGGTATTTTAGCAGCGCTTAAAGGGGAAGTTTTAACTGCTTATTACAATTGCTTCAGGACCAAAGCATGCTTCTTGAAGCACCATGACAGACAAGAATGTTTTTCCTTATTTTGGTTGTCAGGCTTAACCATCAGTGTTTGCGAAGATCTGGAGTACAGCTTTGCCCACCTCTCTTGATAACTAAGGAAATCTGAAAAGGGAGTGTTCATTGGTTTCATGCCTGCACAGCAAAGCTCTAATAATGCTTCAACAGTGCAATGGGAAAGAATATTTTCCAATTTCAATATCTGAGCTGCACAAAAAGTGCATTAGGTATTCTAACTTGCTTGCAAGAAGCTTGCTTAAGTTACAACTTCAAGGAGGCACTATGCAACTTACTAAAAACATCTAGCTTTCCTTGTAGCAGTGGGACAAGTAGCAAAAGACAGGATCCTTCATGTAGTTGAAGCACAGACACCTATAGGCCAAACAACCTGTAAAGTTTATACATTTAATACTACAGAATCATGCAAGATATGTTAGAGTTCTTACAGGATCTAAGTAAAACCGGGGTGAGAGGAAAATCACCCTAATTCACACATTTTCCAATAAAATGTTGCTTGAAATTACCTCCTTTACAGGCATACCCCCCATCCATAATATCATTCAAGACAGAAAAAACTATTGTGTAAGCATTCACAAACTTGTGGTCAGTCACCTCAATTTTACTTGAAACAAACAGGAATTTAAAAATACCACTGTTCATAGCAGACTTTTGGAAACAGCATATGCTTTTCATCTCTGTAAAAGCGTATTTTTAAGCCATTAGGCAGGCATATTGGAAAGAAAGGAAATACATAAAATGTAAATTTTACTTGAGTTCAGAAAAGCCCTTCATAAGTAAGCTAAAGAATGCTTTTCTACACACATACACAATTTGTATACATGCATATTTTTGTATTCTGTCTACATTACATGTTACGTACTACACCATTTAGTTATATTATGATGATCATAGAATGGTTTGGTTTGGAAGAGACCTTGATGTTCAGCTATTTCTAATGCCCTGTCAAGGTCAGAAACACTTTCCACTGGAGTGATGGCACACATACATATACTGGACATATATACATGCACAGAGATAAAGCTAATAAAATACATTTTGTTGCTAACATGCAGTGGTAAACTGAAAAATATTCTCAACTGAACATGATATCAGAACTGTGAAATGGAAAAGGAATTTGTTCCCATATAATTTAAGGACACACTTTTGCTGAAGAATAGTATCAAAAGCAATAGGACACAACAAAATAACAGCATAATAATGGCATATTCTTACATATATGTTCTTATAATATCTGAAATACAAATCATATCAAAACAAATCTAATACTCCTTTTTTTAAATTATGGCATAACATGAATCATGAATGAGTGAGTAACAGTTAGCCCCTCCAACGCAGAGTTATGTTGGAAACCTGCAAATTTTCATTAATAGAAATTTATCTTAATTTAGTCTTATACCATATTCAAATAAATTGGAATTTTATTGTGTGGCACTGCAACAGTATTAGATCTGAGTGACTCTTGGCTTTCAAGTCTCTTTATCATATCAACTAAACAGACAAACTACTTTCCAATGCATTTTTAAGACCTTGATCAGCCAAAATTTCTGTCTATTACTGGAATTCTTAAGTCATATTGCTAGACAAAGAAAAAATTTTTTGTCAACAGGAGGTACATGGCTGCAGAACCATGTTTCATGGGCCACACCCAAATCAATCCAATTCTGGCTGAGCAGGAATGAGAATTCCTCTTCCCACTGAAACCCAGATATGTAGGGATACAATTTGCCATTGTAGACTGATTTTTAAAGATGACAATGTGATGATTTTTGGTGCTAATTCAGCAGAACACAACACAATTGAGATTACTTTATTTCATACACACGATTCCCAGGATGCCTAAGAGTAACATTCCTTTTAAGTTGGCTTTTGCTACTGTTGTCACTCATCTTCACTAGCTGCTATCAAAGTAGCACAACAAAGTTAAAACTAGAAAAAAAAAGGGTATTCTTTTCCTGCTCTACATTTAATACCCATTGTACACACCTAAAATGATGATTCACTGTCTGAGCATTAAAATATTTGCTTTCCCTTCAGAGAACCTTATTCTCTTGAAGATAAGGTAAATGAACAGATGGAAGTATCACAAAACCTTGTAACTTCCCAACATCACTGCTGGTTTTGCCAATTATTCCCTGAACACCAGGTCTGATTCTCACTTATGTGCACACAGTGTTGTGTGTCAAGAGAACAGAATATATTCCAATATTTCAAAGGTACAAATAAAAAGTTACCTAATAGAATATATGGCAGGAAATACATGGTCAAGGCCCAGTAGATAACACAGACATTTTACAAGTGAAATCTGACTCTGTGTGCTGCTGGAGACTCTGAGAAACCCTAGAGCACAAGCAGGTTCACAGCCTGCATTTGCTTACCCTGCACAGAGACAGGCAACAGGCTCTGCTCTCCTGCAACACAGAGACAAACCACAGAAAACACAGGTGGAAATGGACCTCAGTCATCGAGATCTTACCCTTCCCTGTACTCACTACATTGTGTTTCTGTTTTTCAGTTTGCCCTTAAAGGTACAGCTCCTACAACTTGCTTATTTAGTCCTTAAGAGTCTCTCACATAAAAGGCTGGACCTTTGGAATCCTCACTTCTGCCAGAAGGAGCTGCAGCAACTCAGTGGGTCTTTGGGATTAGCCCTGATTTTCTCCTCATGTCCCAGGTTTTAAGGGACAGCTTGTTGCAGAGGATTGACAATCTAAGATCAAGCTTTTAATAAAAAGCAAAAACTTACATAGTCCAGGTCTTACGTACCGTGCTTCATGAAATACTTTTACCTCTAGTGCCGTATACAACAAATCTACACAACCAGAATTGAGGCTACAAGAACCAGCTGCGTCTTGCTGAACTACTCATTTCCATGTAACACCTAGCTTCAATTCTTCAACAAAATGTGAAGTTGCATTTTGTGCTCTGTAAAAATTGTTTGAAAATTTACACCTAATTTTAACAGTGAAGACACTGTGTCCAGCATAAAAGCTTTAAGAAAACCACTGAAGATTTTATTCCTCATCCTTCCAAGTTTTTGGGTGCTCCTGCAAATCCCAACCTTTAGTATATTAAAGACATACTATAATTTTCACTTTGTAGATTCATACTACACAGTATTTCTCAGAGTTTGCAAAACCTATTCTAAATATCACTTTTTTGTGAAAGTAAAAAATTCACTGAGTCAATGTTTATACTGAGTATTTCTGAGGCCCCACAGAAAGACCCTGAACATCCATCTCCCTGTATCAACAGTTGCTTCTCATTTCAATTAGTCAAAACACCTAAGTCAAGCTCTGTTTGCTTCCAACCTTTTCAGACAAACTTTTGCTGCTTTTAATTGCAATAATCCCCACTGTGTCAAATGCACTCTGCATAAAAGGATAAACAATACTAAGGGCACTGCAACAAACATCCAAGCATTTAATGTGGCTGCTACTAAAAGTTTAAACCGAAGCAATTACTAAATTCCAGCCAGACATTTGTCACTGGGATCCCTAGAGATTATTGCAAATGCAAAAATTAAGAATAATTTTTTACTAAACCTAGTTGCTTACTCTGTCAAAGTACTGCATAAAAATACATATTTCTAGCAGATTTCATGTCATTTGTTATGCTTTAGCACAATATTAGAGTGTTGTGAACACTGAGAAAAATGCTTACTTTTCAACAAACAAGTTAAATCCCTGAAAGAAAATTATGCCCTTGTAATTACACCTCAAGTTTAAACTCTTTCTGCTTTGAAGATCTATGAAAGAATCAAAGATTTGTTTAATAGCAGCCAACAAAAATATCATAAAGCATCTTTTTTTTTTTAACTCTACATTTATGAACAACACTTTGCGTCATGGACTTTACCACCATTTATTTGCAGGTAAACTATATTCTTCTAGTAATGTAAAATTTTGACCAAAAAAAAAAAAAAAAAAGGAAAACGAACCAAAAACCAACCAACCAACCAAAAAATACCCCAAAAAACTACCCACTAAAAAGCCTACAAACAAACAAACAAACCTACCAAATTAAAAAACAAAAAATCCCCTAAACAGAACAAAAAACTTACAGCCAAAAGAACTCCCAAACCCCTCCAAAAACCCAACAACTCAAAGCCAAGCAAGAAGCTTAGTATTTACTTCCTAACACAGTCTGACATTATACACCTAACTTCATTTAAATTGCCACTTGCATTTTAACCTCCAGTTTAACCATAGCAAACAAACTATGTACTTGTGTGCTTTCATACTTGCCATAGTATGGTGCTATCCTGTTACTCCACATTAAGTCAGAAATATTCTGAACATCAAGGCTGAGGAAATTTCAGATCGTATTTGTTAACTACATAAATTCAACTCAAAGTTCTAGGATACATGTGTGAACAACATTTGAACAGACCAATAATTTCAGATGAAAATGAACTGAATATGATTATTTTGGATTTAAGCTCTTCCCAAATAACCACATGAAAGTCCCCCTGAGTTTTGGAAAAAAATATAAGCAGCTTGACACTGCTGCGTCCCTGTGATTTCCTGGGTCTTTCTGACCATAGGCTGACATAGGGATGCAGTTATAAACAGGTAAAATTCAGCTCCAGTAAGAGCTGCAATAATGCCATGCATGGAAAAAGCTTAAAAGGTGACTTAATTACTATGGATTATATTTCTGAAATAAATCAATCCATTTTTTTGGTAGCCTTTTTTGGTAGTTTTGCTGTTTTTTTCCCCTCACCCCTCACCTCATTGGGGTGAGGGGAAAAAAAACAACAAAACATGAGCATCTTTCTTTTTAAAAGGCAAATGTACAATCTAAACTGGATTATGACTTAGCAATATATACTATTATTTTTTTAAAAATTAAGTGAAGTAAATTAGCTACCAATCCCAGTTAGTACAGGGGGGATTTCATCCCACAATTCACACTGCCTAAATTTAATAAAAAAGACGTTTGTTTCAGAGTAACTTTTTTGTTCAAAGAGAACTTCTAATTACTCAAATACAACCTGATGTGAGAAGAATGAATCATACGAAGCCACACTGCTTTTTATAGTGTCAGATCACAACCAAAGATATCAGACAGTCCTTCAATTGCAGGTGACTTTCACAATTCTTTTTTAAGTTCAACATAGACCCAAACCAGGCTTGGACTATGGATGTGCATCAATTCTCTATGGTACCACGTTACATGTCCCCCAGACACCATGCTCCTCACCATCTGTCACTTACATTAACGCTGCAATGATGCCTGCCTTCTGCCAGCTGTGCCTGGGGCACACCTGCCCACACCACTGTGCACTAGGCTGATTTAGGGCACTGGCAACACTGCCATGGGGAAGAGGTCATGCTAGTGAGGTCCTAAAGGGAGTCCTTGCCCACATAATAGAAATGCAGGCAAGTATGGAAAAGCCATGACCAGCTAGAAGAGCCATTTCAACCTTTGTATTGGACACACACCTACACCTAGCAGGGTTCCTATTGTTTGCCCAAAGAACACCTAGATTCAGATCTCACCACTTCAGCTCCTACACATCTCAGAGGGACAGAGAGGGGATAAGAATAACCTATACAGCAAACTAACAAAGGAAACACCAATGGTAGGATCACACAAAAGGGTCTTCATCAGGTTTCAAATTTCTGTTGATTCAGATTTCACTTCATACCAAGTGAAGTGGAACAGAGGAATATCACCACCGGCATCGTGACCCAAGTGGAGATGCCTAAAAATCACAAGCCAAACAATATTAAGACGATAAAAAGCAGTTACTTTAAATGAAGGTCCTTCATGGTGCAAATATGGTGAAATGCACACATAATACAGGACCCTGATAATTTTATAAGTTTGAAAAAATTAGCATACTTAACAGAAATAATCCAGTTAGAGGAATAGCTAATTAAGTCATCCCCACACCTTTGGTTCTGCCCCTACTTAAGCCCCCTTCACCTCCCCAGCTCCTAACCACACATTTATTATGTCTATGACACATGGAAAAAATAATAATAATGATGTCCTTGGTTCACTACAGAGGCAAAGCAAAAGATTCCAGGAACATTAGTTTATTGCTCTAAAATCTAAGTAAGGGGTACGACAGTACTACAGTTAGTTAAGGACCTATAACTATGTAATAGCAGTCTACAGAGCCACAAATATATGGAAAATGTATAAAAAGCAAAAATCTTTTTGGCACCAGTGGTAAGATGCAAAGGGCAATTTTGAATTACAGATAGTTTGTGCAGTATATATGTACAAGGAGTCAAGATGAGTGATGAAGGTAGCTGCACTTAGTAACTGTGCATATGTTCATGGCTACTTACTAGTTAATAATTGACCTCCTCCTGTGTAACAGGTCACACAGCTGTTAAAAAATTATCATTTTTACATCACAGGTAAATAAATTCAAGCACCAAATAATATGAGGTAGGATATTCCTATGATGCACAACTGCTTTGGGGCTGCACCAAAGTTACAGTTTGATCACAAATGCACTTAAACAGCAATCTTTCTTGTGTGAGTTCAAAGAAGAGTTCCTCAGAGCATAATTACTATGAGAATCCTTACACAACATTTCCGCTGGAGAAACTGTGGTAAAGAGGTACTGCTCTCAGATCATCAGTTTAGTATGTAGAGGAGGATTCACTTCTTCACTTCTGTGACATAAAGCACAAAAACCAGAAGCTGGGTAGGTTCAAACCAAAAGTAGGGAAAGACAAACTCAGAAGTCAGTAACACACAAGACATGGTCTGTTTGGGCTTTAGTATGACAGACTTCAGATCCCAAAGAAATACAAATCTAGCTAAATCTAGATGCTGGAGCTCCAAGAGATCAAGCATGTAATGGCTCTTATTTCCATTTTAAACAACATTTTGAAATATTTATATAGTAAGAAAATACTGCTAATGTACATTGCTATCTCTGTGTTTCAGCAATCTCCTTTCTTGGTGTTGCACTGTACATTTGCCTTACAACACTATCAGCCTCCCACAGCAAGCAGACTATCTATTAAATTTAGGAGTCAGACAAGCACATTCTCCTTTAGAAACAGGCCTATAAAGAAAAGTCAGAATGCTAACCAGCAAAGCAATAATTTAGTGACTTACTGGGTTGCTACGGAAAAGAGGAAGTGAATTGATCAGTTCAGCTGCTAGTAGAACGCAATGATCTCAAGCTGGGAACCAGTAACTCTGAAGAGTAGTTTCAAATATGTTTCCTCTTTTATCCCGAAGCTTTGTGTGCTCACTTTTGTTAATAACAGCACAACAGGAAGGCCTGTGCTCACATAATTATAACAATAATAACAACCTGGTCTGTTGAGGTAAGAAGGAAAAAATGAAGGAAACGCTGCTCTCATTGCAGCCTCTATGGGCTGTAGATGACTCAAAGTATTCATCTGCTGCTCAAAGCTTTTAGTTTTGCTACTCTGCTACAGAGAGGCAGTCAAATACAGACAGCCCTAGATGGGGTCTATCTGTGAGTAGTAACACTTCAGAATCCAACATAAGTGTATGAAAAACACAACTAAAGTCACACCTAGACAGATACCAACACACAACAAAACCCCATATGTTCTCTGGCAGGAGAGAAACCTAGAGAAAGAGAAGCAACCTTCTAAACACTAAATGAAGGCCTGGGGCAGCCATTCAAAACACCTAGCTCTGCTAGACGCTTGTATATTTTTTGGCTATTTTGCATGAGAACACCACAGTACACTGAATCTGCTCTTTCATATGCAGACAATTAAAATATTTCTCCAAGGACAGGTCAAAATTAGTTGCCCATGTTCTACATAATTCCCAACAGAGAGCTTGGGACTGCACAGAGATGACAGTTTACAATACTCCAAGACTTAATTAAAGCTTTGCAAGCTAACAAGTAGGACATTCCTCCTACTGCTGGAATTTTTTTTTCCTTCAAAAACTTAAGCATAAGACTTTGAATAAGAAATACATTTCAAATGAAAAGCAATATGTGAGCCATCTTAACCTATATTTATAATTATAAACTACTCCTTCCTTAGATCTGGCTCCAAAAATATATTTATCTTAAAAAAAAAAAATTAGTTCAATAGTGAACATTTTAGCAGGTATTCCTATATAACTGATACAAAAGCAATTTTGCATTCACATCGTGAATTAGGAACATGATTGGATGGATTGTTTTAATGAAGCAGTCTCTAACTCCTCCTTCCCACTATCAACACTAAAATTTTTCATTGTTTTGTCTAGTAATATCAGAATATTGGAAGACCTCTTAAAATTACACAGGTATTTGTGCTTCAATTTTTCACACTTTTAGTATCTTACACTTAGATTCCGTTATTTGCACCCCACGTAGTAACATTTTGTGTGTGTTCTTCTGCCTAGAACACAGACACATCTTTAAAAATGCCACCTCTGCTTTCTGCATGCACTAAAAATCATCACGCTGACAGGCCTGAAGATTAAAGTAGTCTCAGAAGCACCACATCTGTTTGTATGCAAGCAGCACCACAAATTTTAGCAGAAGTCTAACAATGACAAAAATGTGATCAGAAAGACTATGACCCCTACTCATCCACTTTCCAGTACTTCAAAATTATTTCTAGTGGAAAGACCAGCAAAGCCTCTAAGCAAAGTAAGTTTCCAACTGAGATATCTATTGCCCTTGAGAAATACAAAATAATGCTCTTCCCATTGCTGTATTTAAGAGTCCTACTACAGCAATCTATGAATAGCTGGTAAAAAAGTTTGTAGTGTAAACAAAAACTGATAATGTTAAACATACAAGTATAATTATTTAACAAGATGACTTTGTTACATCATCATGTTTGTACTAAAAACAAAACCAGAAACTGTGGACTCCCATGAGAAGATTTACTGTTTTCTAGCCAGAAAGCTCTTCACAATACTTCCTTTGTTTTCATGTTGAACAAAGTGACTCAACTTGGTGGGAATCTCTCTTCCCTCTTAGGAGCTTCCATTACCACTGGGAATGTGAAAGTTTCTTTTCCTCAAAGTTGAGTGGGATGTAAAAAGCTAAAGTACCAGTCCCTCAAAGACTTCTCTGTGCCAGCCTTCATGCAGACATGTATGACTGCCACATACTTTATACAGTATCCACATCACTCAAACTGAAGCAAAGACAGGAGTTTAGCAGAAGTTGGAAACTCAATTTCGTCATAAGGGTTTGCTCCTTCATGCAAGGTAAGACACATGAGCCGCCTTCTTTGCAGGCTACTTGTTTAACCACAGAAACACCGCTGAATCTCTCTGCAGCCTGGTGACCAGGAGCTGGGTCAGCTGAGTAAGGGGTAATCTCCACACCAGACCATCCCCTCTGCTCATTGAAGAATTTCACATTAAACGTATCGCAAAGAAATACAGAGATCCCAATCAGCACCTGCAGGTGTGGATCTGCTGATTATTCATTGCACAAGGAAGAGAGTAAAGGTATAGTGATCTTTACCTTAACTCATACTCCAAGACTACACTGCATGGCAACATCTCTTACAGCCTAGAAGGCAATTTTCACCCCTCCACCTTCAGATTAATCTCTCCAAATATGGTCAATAAACATACTGGAGAGAAAAGGCTGAATTAGACTATATATTTTCTTAGCAATGTTTTGTTAGAATTATGCATACAGAATTATTTGTATATTCAGACAAATTGGTAGCAATTCTTCTCAAATTTGTAAAACCCTAGAGGAAGAGCAACAGACACTAAAGACAAAGGATTACAACACAGCTGACTCATCCCTTGACAGAGTTTTGAATGTCAAGTTTGACACCAGAGTAACTAAGTAACACAGTGATCTAAAACACCTAACTCAGACAGCACTACTGAAAAGTTCTGTGTTCTTATCTGAGATAGTTTTGATTCTGTGTAGTGCTCCCTGCCAGACTCAACATGGCCGTGGCCTCAATGGCCACTGCATTACTCCTGTCAAAAAGCTCTTACACATTAAGACCAAGACTTAAATTAGGTATAAAAAGGGGGAGCATCTGCAGACTCCAGAAAGTTATCTTAGCAGTAACCAGGATATCCCAGAATCTTACCATGCAGCTCATTCATGTTTGGATAATTTTCAGTATAGCTCTAATAGAAGCCCCACGAATTTCTCAGCTCCCTTTTAATAATGCAGCTTTACAGCTTCGGTTAGAGAAGGTGCATAGCCATGAAGATTGTTCTTTTGACCCAAAACAAATATTTTCATCAATCTTCTAAGTGGAGATAGACAGAACTGGTAGCTGCAATGGATTTTTACACTACCCAAATAAAAACCTGGCTTCTTCCAAATTGTCTGGCTCACAAGTGTTTAAAATGTTTTACCAGCAACTGAGTTCACTTGGGTAGAAAAAAGACAAACAAAAAGTCCACTTTTCCCAAATTCTGTAAGCCAGAAGATTACAAACTTCCCTCCAAATCACTCAGAGATCAGCATAAATCTTCAGAAAACCAACAAAAGGCCATTTGATATACAGCCTGTGACCCTATTACTGCCATTAGTAATGAGCAAACCACTGTTTGAGATGTGCTGTTTCATTCAGTTAGGCCTCTTTGTGAACTGAAAAAAAAATTTGGGGAAGAAGCAACAGTTTGCAATGAATCCAAGAGCAAACATTTACTGTCTCTCATGGTGACTAATGGCAGGATACTTCATAAGATTTTCCATAATTAAATGGCAATGCCATTCTAGCACTGGAAATTCTGCCATTCTAGCACATTTCTACACATGCCAGTCAGCAAGAGCTGCTGGCACAGACCAGAGGCCAGCACAGGCTGCCAGCTTTGATACAGACCTGGGACTACCATCAGGTTGCTGCTGCTGGTACCTCCCTGCTCCCTCAGCTGCTGCTGTTGGGAATAGCTACACTGAGACCTGGAGAGTGATGGGCACACCCCTTCTACAATTAATCACAGAATCATAGAATGGTTTGGATTGAAAGCATTCTTAAACATTACCTAGTTCCAACCCCACTAGCTCCAGGCAGACCAGGGACACCTTCCACCAGACCAAGTTGCTCAATGCCCCATGCAATCTGGCCTTGAACACTTTCAGGGACAAAGTATCCACTATTTCTCTGAACAACCGGTTCCCATGCCTCATCACCCTCAAAGCAGAGAATTTATTTGTAATATCTAATCTAAACCTACCCTCTTTCAGTTTAAAGCCATTCCCCATTGTTGTATCCCTAAATTACCTTGTCAAGAGTCCCTCACCAACTCTCTTACCTCCTTTAAGTATTGGAAGGCTGCTCTAAGGTCTCCCTAGAACCTTCTCTTTTTCAGGCTGAACATCCCCAGCTTGTTCAGCTTGTCTTTACAGGAGAGTTTTTCCAGTTGTTCCATATCATCTTCCTGGCCCTCTTCCCGATGCCCTTCAATAGTTCCATGTCCTTCCTGTGCTGGGGCCCCAGAGCTGGATGCAGCCCTGCAGGTGGGGTCTCAGCAAAGCAGAGGGGCAGAATCCCCTCCCTGGCCCTGCTGGCCACCCTGCTTTGGATGCAGCCCAGGATGTGGTTGGGTCTCCAGGTTGCATGTGAACGTTGCATGTGAACGTTGGGATGGCATCCAGCAGGGCCAGGGAATCCCCTCCCTGGCCCTGCTGGCCACCCTGCTTTGGATGCAGCCCAGGATGTGGTTGGGTCTCCAGGTTGCATGTGAACGTTGCCCGGTCATGTCCAGCCTCTCATCAACCAACAGCCCCAGGTGTTCTATCCATGGCTGCTCTTAACCCATTCTCCTCCCAGCCTGTATCTGTGCTTGGAATTGCCATGGAACCCCCATGCAGGACCTACATGAGATCCTACATGAGTCTCTCAAGCCTGTCGCAGTCCTGCTGGATGCCATCCCTGCCCTCCAGCATGTTGACACCACATAGTTTGGTGTTTTCAGCACATCTGCTGAGGGTGCACTCCATCCCATGGTCCCTGCCACGAGCAAAGCTGTTAAATAGCTCTGCTCCCAACACCAGCCCCTGAGGACACCACTCAGCACTGCCCTCCACTAGGACATTGAGCCATTGACCACAGCTCTTTGGGTGTGACCATCCAGCCAAATCCATGTCTCTTCAGTTTGGAGACAAGAAACAGTGGCAATGTTTTGCGCAAGTCCAAGTAGACAGTGTCAGCTGCTCTTAACTATCAACTCTAAAACCCTGTTATAGAAAGCTATCAAATTTTTCAGGCACAGTTTACCCTTAGTGAAGCCATGCTGGCTGGCACCTAGCATATCTTTATTTTCCATGCACCAGAGCACATTCCCAGGAGGAACTATGCCCTGATTTTGCTGGGCACGGAGGTGAGACTGACTGGCCTGTAGCTCCCATATAGTTAAGCTATCATCCAGCTGCATGGATGTATCCTCTGGCATTTAGCTGGTTTACACTGGTACTCAGGCCAAGAACTTCTTGTGAAAACAAACTCACCAGGAGAAAGAAAGCAAATTACTTTTCCAGATAGCAAAGGATGGGAATCTCTGCACACAGGGCGAGGAGAATGCAGTCCATTCACTGCCTTGGCAGGCACTGATCGGACCATGGGCTTTGCTACAGAGTAGTAAAAGTAGCTATTTTTGCTACAAAGTAGCAGCAACAAGCCTGAAAAAGCCCTGACAGGCACAAAAAGCGAGTTTTGGCAACAAGGCAACACTAAGCTGTTAAAACCAAGCAACAAGTTTCCCTCTCTTGACTACATCAAATGAACGCCAACAGCAATTGCATACACTCAATCATCTTCTCAAGAGCAAGAGAAACTATCAGGTCTCAGTTTTTTAGAGAAACTATCAGTCTCAATTTCACTTCTCTTACACCTATTCCCTGCCATTTATAGCCCCCACCTCACCACCACAGCACAACCCCTGCAAATTGCCCCATCTAAAGAGCCAGTTGAAAGACAGCTGCCCTTCACACTGGTTTCTTTTGTTCTTGCAAAGTTATTTTTAATTCAGATCCATTCAGTGATCCGATATTATAGCAAAGCCTTACCAACAGTTGTGCAACCATAGCCAAAAGGGTGGCAAACTGCCATAACAGTTGTAGCATTTTTAGTCAGCTTTGTTTGGTGCTGACGACGACATCTCACTGAACTGCACCGCTCACCAAGCTGTAATCTTAAATGGCAGCAGTCTTCTTCAGCTCAAATGGCACAGTTAAGTTTCTGGAGCTGTTAACAAGGCTTAATAACTGTCAACTGCTGCAAATGACACCAAGATTTCTACTGTTGAAGGGTATGGTTTTTAAGTATTTGTGCAATCAAAGGATCTTTGTATTTGTGTTCACAATGTATAATATAATTGGTAATAAACTAAAAGATCCACAAAAGGACATCAAAACAGACTTTTCAATCTATCTTTTCCCTTGCCAAAATACTGCCAAATTCTAAGTTTGCACAAAAATAAAAGGAGCCAAGAGGAACCTGATTCCAGAAGCCTGATACTTTTCTTTTTTCACAGGAGGAGTTTTATGATTCACAGTGAACTGGTCTTCTTTAGAAGAGAATAAAAATCATCTTACCAACACTGGGTCTTGATCTGCAATTGCACATTTCTTATACACCACTGAATGAATCTTTCAGCCTCTGTGCCTCAGCTCCAGGGTGTGTTCTCCGATCTTAAAGAGACATTTTTAAAGGCATACATCACTATCTATAGAATTTAAAATACTGCAGTAACAAGGATCATATAACAAACCAGAGGGTACCAAGGAGGGGGTGGGCCAGGTGGCACACAATCACAAAATACATGAATGTTGAGCTAAAAGAGCTAGCAACAAAAATGAGTACAGTTAATAAAATGGCCATCACCCAGAATCTGCTTTACTAGACAAAAGCATCCTATGACTGCAAATGCACATCATCACAAAAAATTTTCCAAGTAACTTATTTTTTGATTGTGATGCAGATCACAGCTGTGACACACTGAAGAAACTACTGTGAGCTTACTCTTACTTAAAATTTTCATATTTCAAAATACAAAACATAAGCACATCTAGTCAATAGTGAAAATAAACAATGCACTTGCAACATTTGCAACTTCCTCCTACTTCACTGATGACAAATAAAACAGACCAGCTTTACTACAAGGAGGAAATAACAATAAAATAGTAAATGCTACCTTGCAAGAGGTTGATATGGTTTTTCCAACTGGAGAATGAAGAAGGAACATAAAAAAATTGAATTTCCAGTTCACTGAAGGAGGACTTCAAGCTTCTTGCTCACACACGAGAACAAAGGGTCTTTCAGGACTGTAAAAATGTGAAGAATAAGACAACACATGTGACCACATAACCACAACAGGAATCTGCAGTGACAAATTACACATTAAATCTATTTAGAGAAAATAAAATTCAGAGCATCAGTGGTGTGAGTCTATAACAAGTAGTGACAGTACAAAACTGATTCAAGTAAAAATTACACTCAGAGAAGGAATGGTCCAAACTGTACCTACCACTGAATGGCAGAATGTCCAGCAGAGAATACATGAACACCATGATCCTAATTCCTACTTGCTATGCCAGCAAAGACTTAACTTGAAAAAGCATTCCATTGCAGTTAACTTGTGTAGAGCTTGCTATTATCCAATATGGGGTTTTAATCAATAAAACGCATACCCAAATGCTTATCAATATGCTCCTAAATGCACATTTTATTTTGCCTGATCATTGAAGTTTGCTTTTTACCTTCTACAATATATAAATTTCAAATACGGTGTCACATAACTCCAAGCAGTAGAGTCATAGAATCATTTAGGTTGGAAAAGATACTTAGGGTCATGGAGTCCAGCTGCTAGCCTGACTGTGCCAGGTCCACCACTGGTCTATGTCTACCCATCTTTTGAATGCGTCCAGGCATGATGACTCAACTACTCCCTTGGGCACTCTTCACCATCTGACCACCCTTTCAGTGAAGAAATTTTACCTAATATCTTATCTAAACCTTCCTTAGTCCAGCCTTTTCCTCTTGCCCAATTGTTACCTGGGAGAATAGAATGATGCCCCACATGGCTACATCCTCCTTTCAGCTTCCTTTGCACTCCCCTGATCCTCCTTTTCTCCATCTCCCTCAGCCAGTCCTCACAGGACTTGTGCTCCAGACCCTTCCCCAGCTCCATTGCCCTTCTGCGGACACCCTCCAGCAACTCAATGTCTGTCTTGCAGTGAGGGGCCCAGAACTGAGCATAGGATTTGAGGTGTGACCTCACCAATGCTGAGTACAGGGGAACAATCCCTGCCCCGGTCTTGCTGGCCACACTATTCTGGGTACAGGCCAGAATGCCAGGGGCCTTCTTGGCCCCAAGACATACACACTGGCTCATGCCTTGCCCACCAATCCAGCCTGTCCAGATCTCTCTGAAGAACCTTCCTACCCTCAAGCAGATCAACACTCCTGCCCCACTTGGTGTTGCCTGCAAACTTACTGAGGGTATACTCAATCCTCTCATGCAGATCACCAATAAAAATCTTAAAGATTGACTGCTCTGGGAATCATCTCTTGTGACCAGCCACCAGCTGGATGTAGTTCCATTTACCACTCCTGTCTAAGCCTGGGCATTAAGCCAGTAGTTTTTACCAGCAGAGAAGGTAGCTGGAAAAGCCATGGGTTGCCAGCTTCTCGAGGAGAATACTGTGGGAGACAGTATCAAAGGCTTCAGTAAAGTCCAGGTAGGCTGGTAGCCTACATCCACAGCTTTTCCCTCATTGACTTAGCAGGTTACCTCCTCATAGGAGGTGATCACGTAGTCAAAGCAATCACACTGCAACACCAACAAGTATACATTCTTCAGTCATTGTTTAAGACAAACCTTTAGGCAGGCTCTCAGCAATTGCTAGCACAGTACTGTATTGTGAACGGTGCTGAAAAGGGTATGGAAGCTGTGCCAGCCCTTATCTACCCTAAAAACCAAATGTGAGCTGGAGGGGAAGGGGGAGGCAGTGCCTTGTAACCAGCTGCCCAAAGAAAGGTTGTTGCCAGTTTCTACTCTAAAGTAGCCAAGAATGCCAACACACCTAACATGCCTTGGTTACACAGAATATAAACACACCGACTAGGTACAGTACGTTCAGGACTGGAAGAATCGGCAAGCACATTTTCAACAGCACATGGAGCACATTACATGACCACAGAGAAAGTAGTTTTTATAGTTTCTAGCCCATTCTTCTGGTGTCAAAAATAAAAAAAATTAAAAAAATAAAAAAAAACAAAAACAAACCCTGTAGCTCCCTACAGGCTAAACAAGAAAGAGAGAAATCAACACCATACCACAAACACACCCTGTTACAGTAAAACATGTGAGCAAATGCTTATTCTTAGGTACATGCTTCAATTCTTTCAAAATCAAGACTATCCAAATATGTAACTAAAGACACCCTTTAACTAGCACCCAATGAGTCTGGAGAAAGAAACCTCCTGCTCCTTCTAATGGCTTAAGGATCAATTACCAGACTTAGAATTATTTTCAACTCCCTGTCAGATCTAATTGCAGGAAGGGAAGAATTAAGGAAAGAATATAATACAGTAAAATAAAAATAATTAAGAGGAACGTATTTACAGTCTTGTTTTATTTTCTCCCAATAAATTAATTATTAGACACTGATCTTTAAGAGCAAAAGAGATTTGAATAATTGTGTTCCACTTTGGTTTTTCTGAATCAGTTTTGAAATTGCTATAAGGAAAAAACCCGATAGATCATGGATAGGGAAAAATATTTGGGTTGAGGAAGAGGTGACAAATTAAGTATTATCATAGGTTTTGGAAGAATCAGAATAACAACTACATTAGGCATTCATCAGAACATGTATTCTCCACTTGGAAAATGGAAGAATTTTGAAACACAATTTAATGAACTTCATTATAAGCATTTCCACACTAGTAAACCATGAGAGAAACATCCTACAAATTTACATTTACATAAAAAGGTCCGGTGGGTGCTACAATATACATTCATACAGTTCAGAACTGTCAATGCTCCTTAGGTTCATTTTAAGAAGAATTTCTGTGGTTTTAACATTGATTTAAGACCTCTTCACCTTACATTATCCAAACGTTAGTGTCAAATTGTCTACATAAATACATGACTCTCTAACAAAATAAAAGGAACAAACCCTCTGTTTCTTCACCTTAAGCAATATCCTTTCAGAAGCAACATGAAGCAAGTCTATTTACATTTCCTTAGGGAGAGATAACAACACCAACACCAAGTTTCCCTAAAGCAATACTAGGTACCACAGCTTAACTTTTAAGAGACAGCATTAAAGAGAAAAAAGGGGGGCAGACGATAACCCAAAAACCTCTGATCACCTAAGCAGGCTGTTGGAGAGATTGCTACTTAACAGAAGTCACTTTATGGTACTAACAGGTAAATTTACCATTTAAGGACTTTCCTGCTATGGGAAAAGTATTTTTATTCAGCAAAATAAGCCTCTTGGGCAGAAAAGTCTCAATCCAACCCCGCTCTCCTTGCAGCGCCCAGCCGGACCTCCACGGGGATCGCTGCGTGCACCTGGAGAAACCCGTTCAGCTGCAGCAGAGTTCAACCCCGAAATGACCAGCGCCTCAGACATGCAGGAACCTACCTCCCACCATCCCCTCACATGCTGCGGGGTGCTCTTTTTCCTTAAAGTGCTGCAACCCCACAATTAAGAGATTTAAAAGTCAGTGGAAGTTCACAGACAACTCTCCCCCCCTCCCAAAACGAGGACAGACAGACCGACAGACACAGACACACACACACACACAGAGCACAGGAACGCGACACGCTTTCCGCCGGTCCTTCAGGCCCCGGGTACCGGCGGGGCTCCCGGCGGGGACAGGGACCCGCCGCCCGGGCGCGGCTCAGCACTTGCCCCAGCCCAGCTCGGGGGCCCCGCCGGCCTCCGCCCTGCGCCGCCCGCCTTTCCCCGCAGCCCTTCTCCTTGAGGCCGAACTGAACAGCAATAAAAACATTATCAGACTAACCCGGAGAGCCCACGCCGCAGTCCCCGGGCACGCCGCGCCCGCCCGCCAGTCCGCAACAGGGGACACACGGCGGGGCAGGGCAGGGCAGGGCGGAGGGCAGGGCAGGGCAAGCTCAGCGCTGCCCGCGGCCGGACCGGGACCGGGACCGCTGCTGCGGGGCAGCCCCTCGCCGTCGGCGCCCCGCCGAGCGCCCCGAGGCCGGAGAGGGGGCCCCAGCTGCCGCCCCCGGCGCTCCCGGCCGGCACTGCCGCGCTTCCTCACCTCCAGCGCAGATGACGGCGGGAGGCGGTGCCGCGGGACGGCTCCTCCCGCCAGCAGCTCCTCCCTCCCTCCCGTGCTGGGGCGAGGCGGCGGGACCTCTCGGTGGGCGTCCAGCGAGGCCTCCCCGCCCGGCCCCGCGGCCCCTCCCGCCCCCCTGCCGCTTCCCCTCGCCCTGCGGATGAGGGCGCTCTGGGAGCTCTTTGCGGTGTGGGCCGGGTGTGCTGTGGGCTTGGTGGTCCGAGGTCCGCAGGGGACGCGTCTGCGAGGGGCTGTGCCGGGCTGCGTGCCGCTCTGAGGCCCTGCGAGGCCGTGCTGGTGCACCGAGAGTGAGGGCACCTGTTGGCCCGTTTGTGACAGGGGGCTCCACTGCTCACACTAAGAAATTTCTCCTTAGCTAAATTTCCTCTCTTTCAGTTTGTACCCACAACTCTTGGTCTTAACTCTCCCTTCATGATCTCTGGCTTCCCTGTAGGCCCCCTTCAGCTACTGAAAGGTTGCTATGAGATCTCCGTGAGATCTTCTCTCCTGCAGGCAGAGCAGCTCCAGCTTTCTCCGCCTGTCTTAGCCTCTGTTCTCAACTCCTGTTCAGGGCTGAGCCTTTCGGCCTGGACCAGAGGTCAGGATCAGAGGAGCAGGTCACCTGCCTTGCCTCTCATTTTGTTTCTCTTCATTTGTCACATTTGAGCTCTGAATTCTGTTTCTCACACAAAACTGCTTTCTGGGCCAGCCACCAGCAGACATGCACTATGAGCAGGACCACTGGCATCATGCCACCTGGTCATCCCTATCCATGCTGAGAAGGCAAAAAATCCACATTGTTAGTTACCCCCAATGTGTACTTTCCATGTTTAAGTTTTTCAGGCCTCAGGAAAAAATGAGGGGGAAGAATTGAGGAGGACAGTGAGGAAGGCTATAAATCAGTGTAAATGAATGACTGTGGAAAGGAAGCTGTGAGAAAAAATGTGCAAAGATTTCCTGCTGAAGAAAATGGGAGGTTACAGGGACTTCATCTGCAACACTGCTGCATGCAAGAGAGTGTCACTCCTACACGGCCCTGGGCTCTTCTCAGGGAGCAGAGTGCTGGAGCTGAATTCTTGCTGTGTGAAGCAAGGCTGCACAGTTGACTGCCTGCTTGCTGCTTGAGAATGGTTAGAACCCTAAGCTGTTCAAGACCTTTTTGTTCCTGGTAGAATAGACTACTCCCAAACTACACAACATGAGTGCATAATAGCTCTGCATTTATAGCTGTAATTGCTGATATCGGACAGGGTGACTCATGCACACTGAATTCCAAGTGCAGAAGGAACTATTGTGTGCCCGTGTGTGTTAAAGAGAAGAAATAACATAGCATTTCAATGTTCTGCTTCCATTTTTCTTCCATTTTGTTCAAGGTCCTTACTTCACTCTGGTTTTTATCTTCCATGATAGTTATAAAACAACTTCGTCACATGTTTACTCAAACCTATGTGCAATAGTCACACCACTTGGAGACAGTGGCTGCCCTAGGTCAGAGCCATAAGAGATATTCCTGGTAAACTAGCTTCATCCACTGATGAATGCTTCAGTTTCTGCTTTTCACAGCAGTAGGAGTGCAGTGGCTCATATACACAGCAGTCAGATGTGCCATCTGGCTCTGCTCTGAATCTTTAGAGTGGTTGGCATTTTGTTTAATGTATTCAGAATCTGCAGCTTTAACTAGCTTCTGGTTATATGAATATTTCCAAGATAGAAAAATGGAAGATGAGAATAGTCTAATACTATGAGGTCTTCTCAAAATTTTCTTTCAGATTTTTAAAGTGAACTGCTTCATGTTATATTTCACCTCAGTGGGTAGGACTAAACTGTTTTACAGAACTCTTGCGAAGGAAGTTTTAAGACCTGCAGATAGTGGTGACACTGGTTATATATGATGAACAGGCTCTGGCCCAGTCCCCGTTCCAAGAGTAGGCAGAGCCCCTCACTACTCTACTTTCGAAAAAGCATCCTAAAGCAAGAGAAAGTTTCTTCTTTCTTCTTTGTGCTGAACCAAACCAGTACCTGAATGTTTTTTTCCGTGCCTGCACATATTCTCTAACTGTGCTATATGCTATAAGTAAACTCTCAGTAAATGACAAGTTATGAATCTCATTTACCATATTTTTCTCCTCACACTCCCAGGGTCTCCTCATAGTGCTCTGGGGTCTGCCAGCTACGTGCAGGTGTGCAAAAAGTAGGCAGATGGGACAGGAGTTGCCACTAGTTTGTAGTACTAGATAGCTTGTTACAATCTAATTTTCTACAATTGTCATTTTAGTAGATTGCCCTTGTCATGGTTTATGTGCAGCTGGCAACCAAGTGCCACTCACTCCCTGACCCTTGAAGTGGGAAGGGGGATGGTACCAGAAAAGTAAAAGTAAGAACACTCATGAGGTGAGATAAGGACAGTTTAATAGGTAAAGCAAAAGCCATGCATGCGAGCAAAGACAAGAAATGCACTCATTTCCCATAGGCAGACAAGTGTTAAACCATCCCAGGGCTCAATCAGGTGTAACATTGACTTGGGAAGACAAACACCATCACACTCAATATCCCAGGTCCTTCCCCCTTCTTCTCCCAGCTTTATATGCCAAGTGTGACACCGTAGTATATTTAATCCCTTGGGTCAGTGGTCCCAACTGTCCCCTCCCAGCTTCTTGTGCACCTCATTGGTGGGGTCCCTTGAGGAGTGATAAAGGCCTTGATGCTGTCTAAATGCTGCTCCACGGTCACAAAAACATCCCTGAGTTATCAACACTTGTTTCCAGCAAAAATCTAACTACTGTAAAGAACATTATCCCTTCCCCAGACAAAATTTCATTCTATGTTGTGCTGCTTGTAGCATACAAGCTAGCAAGGTAACTGCAGAAAATCTGGAGCTTTAGGGATAGTCAAGCACATTTTCTTCTTTGGATAATCACTGTTCAATGGGATTAATGATGATATTTATATAGAGGACATTTATGACATTCCATAGCAATGTATTTATTCACAAAATATCTGAGATGGGAAAACTACTGTTATTTATTTTTATATATGTGTGACTGAAGACATGTATTAGCAATGTACTGAAGTCAGTTTTAAGACTCATAGTTCCAGATCAAAAACACTGTGGCAGAGTGATGATCTGGTATAAACATGTTTTTCTGGTTGAGGCTCTTTCAGACAATTTATAGGAATTAGCTTTATGCTGATGAGTTTTTTTACTTTACCTTCACAACTTACATTCTTGATGGTGTGGGGAGAAGTTTAATTGTATGTCATGCCTAAGCCAGAACAAGTTTATGATACCAGAAGAGCCAGAGGTGCACACCTCCACTGGATGAATTTTGATGAAACCATCAGTAGTTGCAGCTGGATCACTTTGCCAATGCAGAATATCCAACATTTTTCTTGCATCTTCACTTTGTCTAAATTTTTGCATAAGGATGGCAGTACAGAATGCTCAGTCACTGCAGGATACTAAAGTTCTAGTTGTCTCCACCAGAGGAGTGAGATCAGATAATCCAAGTAATTTTTTTGTCTTGCAATCCATGAACCAGTGCTGACCCGAGCTACTAACTGTGGAAGTTCAGAGTCCAGCATATGCACAGATAATATTTCAGGCTCACATTAGTAATTTCACTTTTACTTTCTTTGGTGTTACATATCTGGTAAGCCTGGACCAATGTTTGAAGGAAAGTTGTAAAGTTACTCTTAGGAAGATCTACTTACTTCAGCCTTAAAAAAAAATAAATAAATTCAGAAACAATTTCTAGAAATCTGCAAATGCAGTAAGAGCTGCTGCTTAGAATCTTCTGAGTAGCAGTGGGTAATGAAACCTTTTGCTTCAAAAGTCTCTCTCCAGAATACGATTTATGCAGGAGGTAAAACTTAGCATGCTCTTTCAAGACAGACAGTTCTGTGATGTGTTAATTTGGTGCGATATTTTTTCCCTATGAATGTAAAGAACTATAAAGACTTCTATTTCTTCTCTTAATTAAAATGGGCAATTTTCTTTACTATGTTTCATTCTCACCACAAGCAAGCAAGATATATTAAAAACCAGAACCACGTTCAGTTTTCCACTTCTGCTGATTTGATTGGCTTATGAATATTATAAAAGGGGTATATATTAAAATAATATTGAGCATGCTCATTAATGATACATTTTAGAGGGAATTAAAATTTATTAGTTTCTTGTATTTGTATGAATATCCAAGGACATTTTCTCCTTTCTGTCTAGTAATTACAGATTTATATTATTACATACTATCACGTAGAGGTGAATTATGTCATATCAGAATGTCAGCACTAAGACAGCATTTTTTTGTTTGCTGAAAACAAAGCAGGACACAAAGCATTTTAAAAGGGTCCTTAACACTTTTAAGAGAACACACCTTATTTGATAGGGATTACTGAGATTTCTGATGACTGCTTTCAGGTAATAATGAAACTCTGGTAGCTAAGAACTGATTGCTTGTGCCATCCTATCCTCCCCCTTTAATTACCCTTTAATCTGCTTTTTTTTTGCTCCACAAGCAATGTAGATAACTGAGCAGAACTAGGCACTCAGTTTTGCTGTAGAAATCAGAGAGCTCTTCATGCAGCTACTCACATGGGCCAGTCATTTAGACAAGTTTTGTTTACAAGTTGACAAATCTATCAACCTGATCTCTTCTGTTGAGCAAAACTATCATCTTTGTACTGTTGGCATTATTATTCTAAACAGAACAGGTGTGCTTTTCTAAAAGATAGGAAACAGTTTCCTCCCTGAATCACCTTCTTCAGCTTTTAGTAGGACTAAGATTACAACTAGATTCAGTATTTCTGGATTCCTCACCCATGACTCCATCCTTTTAACTACCTGCATATCCCTGCACTTGTGCTTAATGAACTTTAAGAACAGTTCTGCAGTAAGCTACATTTTTTCAATTCTTCTAGTAACTGTAAAGTTGCAGAGCATAGTAACCACTTGCAGACAGGACTTCTACTTTGACAGGACTTCTATTATTTCCTTTTTTCCTGAAGAATATTACATAATCTAAGACAGGTCCACAAAGGAAATTGTATGTAAGACAAAAGAGGTTGTAAAAACTTTCTGAAGGTGAAAAAGAGAGAAGCATCTACTTAGTTGAAATTCCAGCACTGCCAAACAGAGAGCACACAAAGTTCTGGCAGTTAATTAGTTATGTTTTGCCACATGTTTGCTGGAAAACTGAGCAGTGTTGAACTCTCCTAGCTGTCAAAAACCAGATTACCTTGGTTGCTAGTTTCATTGCTTAGCATATATAGATGCAAACTGGTTCAGAGAAGGGGAAGAAGTAAGTTAAAATGTTAGAGCAAATGTTGTCTGGATGTTTTATTGACTAGTCTTCTAGTTTCATGCTCTTTAAGCTAACAGTGTAATGACCATAGAAATATCATTTTAGATAGAAGGATGATTTGAACTCACTTTTTTTAAAAAACATTGGATTTAAAGTCAGATTGCATTTATAAAGATTTTGCATGTTCACAAATTATACAGTCACTAATTCACAATAATTTGCATTAATGGGAGTATAAGAATTCTGCTTCATATCTGAAGTAATCTGGAAAATGTAATTTAGAATATATGTTGCATCTTTAAATTCTACTAAATGTACAATGACACAAACCAAACAACCAAATAACCAAAAGCAGATTTTGGCCTGTAGCATACACCCTGCAGACTTTGTCTGGTTTTTGTGGCTTTCTCCCTCTCAAAGCTGTGTTTTCTCTTAAAGACAGTGAATTGAAGTATGGTGGTCTGAGTGCATGCTTCAAGTTTCTCTGCAAATGAAATGTAACAGTTTACTGTCTAACAGAGCAAGACTGTCTTTCGGGGAAATCAAATGCCAGTACAGCATCTTCCATGTAGAGAGATGCTTTCTCCCATGCTTGGGATTCTGTCCCCTCTGATAGTGAATCATTTGGTTTTAGTGTCTCAGTGCTGTGTCATGTTTTTCTATTTAAAGAGTATCTCATCTTTAGAGAAAAATGTTCTCAGAATTCATGTCAGAGAACTTAATCAAGACATGCAGTGCACTTTCAGTGGATGTTGGCACCACTTAACTGATAAAATCCTGCTCTTGAGGTGCACCTGTATGTAAACCTGTGCTCACATATATGGCAGAGACGAAGAAAATTCTGTTGCTAAGAGTATTCAGAAGTGGATTGCTCAGATACCCAGAAGTTGTCTTACTATTTCAAAACATAAAATTGTTTTTGCAATTACATGCAAGTTCTATGGCGCTTATTTCAGAAATATGTTCAAAGGGAGTGAGTGAGTGAGTTTTTATCTGTTAGTGCCAGGACTAGAAAGTATTGCTTTATTTCCTAGCTAAACAGAAGTTCTAAACCATAAGACATATCCTCTGCTGGACAGAGGTAGAGACCAAGCCTACATGGATTTTTTCTTCAAGACACATTCCTTTACAACTGCACAGAAACAGGGTCACAGTGTATTTCTCTTTCTATTGCTGTATCGCATCGTCATATTGGAGAGCAAGTGTTGGTACACTGTATTCCTGTGGTAAGGCTCTCTCCTGGCTCTGTGGACCAGCACTTTTGGTGCTGTGCAAAGACACTAAAGGGAACTCTGGTGCCAGATACAGCAGAGTCACACAGGCAGCTAAATCAGCCCAGGCTAAGGATGATCCTACACAGGTAGGGTTCCAATGTCTCTCAGCACTACCTATAAATCGTGATAATTAGGCATACTGTACTTTGCTAACACTGCACGAGATGCTGCATTAGGCCTTGTGAGCAATCAAGCAAATTTTCTGTTCTGTAATTAGCAAGCTACTGCTTCTAAATCTGTGGAAAATGCTAAAAAAAAGAGTGTTGGTAATTGTTTCCAGTCTCAAAAAAAAAAAAAAAAAAAAAAAAGCATAGCAGAACAGATAAAAGCAGAGGAACAAGAAACAGGTTTGTAAGAATTCAAAATTCCTTCTCCTCCTCTGGCTAAAATCCATCATATTCAGGAGAATTTGTTTTAGAGTGTCTGACTCTTCTTTTGACTCCGTCCTTGAAACTATGCATCTGGAAAACCTACTTGCTACTGTTCTATTATTTGGTGATCTCTGTGCATTCAGACCTTGGTGTTTGAAAGAAGACTGTCAAAGGTAATGGGACTAAAATGCTGAAAATGTGTCTCTATGCTAAAGTCATCAAAGAGCTACGGATAAAATTTCTACTATATGTTCATGAGTTACACACATGACATAAATGCTAGCTTTTACCATACTTCTGATTGGGATATCTCCTGAAAACACTGGAAGATGATAATGTTGAATGTTAGATTATTGTAAACATAATATAGATTATGTTTATGTTATGTCAGAAAAAATTTCCCTTTAACCCATTAGTTTTGCTGTAGATAATGGTATTATTTTAGACTGAACACTTCTGCTGAGCTTTTCTGTGTTATCACTGTTTATTGGTATGAAAATGCTATTTATGAACAACTTTTAGAGAAAAGAAACACTGAAATGCCGAGAAAAGTTCAATTTTTTTTTTTTACACTTATTAATACTATTCATCTCTTGGTAACCTAAAATTGAAGATGAATTTGAAAAAGTGGCCAGGAAAAATTAATGGTGAATAGGTCTGCATGTCTAAAAATTGGATGTCCTTCACCTAAAATTACCTGGATATTAAGAAAAAAAATGGGCTAGGCTCACATTCTTTTTAGTGCTTTTACTTTCCAAACTTCATTTGAGATCTTCATTCACTGAAATAAAACTTGTCTTCATCTGGTGTGAATCATACCATTGGGAGAAAACAACAGTCAAGATAGTAAGAGACAAAAGATTTTGAAGAAATCTGTAAAGAACAGAAACCCTGTTTCTTTCACCAATAGGTTTGTTCAAGGTATTAGACTCTCTTCAGCTAGACAGAACTAGAATAACAGAGCATTCTCACTTGCTACTGCCTTGGTTGTAGTAGGTAATATCTTTTCTCTCCGATTTTCACCTTTCAAATCAGTATATCCTGTATACTGTAGAGTCCCCGCCAAATTAAGGTGTCCATGCATACCTCAGAGCAAGGTTTTTTTACTGCAGAAACTCTTTTCTAGTAAAGTGACTGTCACTGAGTTTGTTAGCAGAGAAAGGCCCATTTTCTTCTTCATACTAACATATGATGGTTTTCAATCACCTAGATGGTTGCACAGCCCCACTAACTTGATGTGGACTTCTCATGGAAATAAGCACTAACCCTAGGCATGGGACTGCAGGAATACATCACACAATATTTATGATCATTTAGGAGGAATATGATTGTCATTATGATAAAAACATGGTATTATTGACTATAATATTACTGCATAATCAAGATCAAACTTTGCCCCTGAAATGCTACTGCTTTGCTAAAGCCTGAATTCACAAAAGAACTTTTGTACATGAGTAGTTCCAAAAGTACCTTTTCATTGGGGTGAAGTCAGTTTCCTACAGTGCACAAACATGGGGACAAGGACACTTGAATTCTAGATTATCTGTAAGTACAGGTCTCGTACCTGTATCACTTGTTTGGATAAATCACTAAAATCTTGAATATATTACCTATGGCTAGTAAGTCTGAGATAATATTGGGCTTTTCATCATATGTGCCTGTAGACTCTTGAACTTTCTCTCTTAAGCTGTAACTGCTTTTATGAAACAGTAAATGGATTAATCTTTGTAATCATTTCAAACAGAAGAAAAGTCTTAAAAAACTAAACTGCACTACCACTCCCACATACAGAGTACTGAGTAATTAATTATCAGTAGAAATACTTCAAAATACCTACATAAAACTTTGACAAACTTGTATCACTGAGATTTTTTCATACTTAGCATCAATATTTCAGGTTTTGCAATTATTTATGTTTTTATTCCTGTTTTTGTCCTTAATGTCCATTATTTTTTCAGCTGATTCCTGTATTCTCCAAAGTTTTCCCTTGAGTGCTGTTTTTAAACCATAAATAGTGATCAGGTATTTCAGATTTTGTTTTGACTTGTAGAACTGCTGTCTCTCAAAGTTAAGCTTTATGGATTCATGTACCTTTTACCTTTCACAGAGTCACTGAATAGGTCGTGTTGGTAGAGGTCACAGGGTGACATCTGGTCCAACCTCCCTGCTCAAGCAGGGTCATCCCAGAGCACAAGGCATTGGATTTTGTCCAGACAGTTCTTAAATATTTCCAGTGTGGGAGACTCCACAACCTCTCTGGTCAACCTGCTCCACTTTTCTTCTATGAAGTACTCAGTTCTCTGTTAGGTTAAGGGTGTGCAAGTTTATTTAAACTTAAACTTCATAAACCACGTTGGCTATGTGGGTGGAGCAGTAACAATGACTAAATGGGAAATATCCAAGGACTTTTTCATGGTGACTCCCTGCTTTGAACTTTGTACTTGGAAACAGTTCCTGTCAGTATTTCACTTTCTCCCTTAAAGTGATAAAAATAACCAGAAGCAAAAATGTTTCTTACTTTCTCTCTTGAAAAGGGTTTCTGAGCTTCCACTTAGGAAAATACAAAATTTATCTTAAAATTTCTGCTGCTAAATGCCTGGCACTGTGTAAAATCTTAATTCATGCAAAAGGAGAACTTCCTTACCTGGACAGCTGTCAAGTCAAGTAACAATGCTACAGCATGTCTGTTTTCTCCAGACACAGGGAGACCCTGCAGTGAAACATCATAACCTAAAGCTCAACATTGCACAGCTTTTTATACATAGAATGAATTTGTAGTATTATATTTATTTATATGTGTGTGTGTGTTTGTGTGTGTGTATAAAAAGATGTCACAATTGTTTGTTTGTTTAGGTTATAGATCATCATCTTCCTCTGATTTGGTGTTCGTGCAAACAGGACAATGAATCCAAACTAATAATTTAAACTTGTGGGATGTACTTTACCTAGGTTAGATTCTTCAGCATTGTTGATCATGTCCCCATATATGTATAGAACTTTCGAGCTGCTTAAACTTCTAATAATGTGAAACAGTAGTTAGAGCAGTAGCAGTTAACATACCTAACAAACAATTAATTAGAAGACCCTGTTCCGGTGTTCTAATTAATAAATTGCATGTCCAACTATGCCAGGTGAAATCCATAGGAAAACCGATTACTTTAAATTCAGATTTTGTGAGTTATGTTTGTGAGTTATTATTAATGTGTTAGCTAAAAGATATTTGCCAGGCAATGAAAAGCAGAATGTGGATTTGGCTGGCAAGGGGGGTTCTGAAGTTGTAAGTTAGTTCACTTTTTCCAGGCCAGTGTTTCCATAAACTGAAATTCCAAATTTACTTACTCTTAAATTGCTAACTATTTAAATACTAGGTCTTTTTTGGTTTTTTTAAATACTAGGGTTTTTTTGTTTTTTTTCCAGAGATGGGATGACACATTTTCCTCTCAGTTCTGTAGTGCCAAAGGCAATAGAAATCTTGTCTTATTTGTCATCTACAAATTTGCTACAGTAAATTTTAGACCATCAGTTCCTTAGGAGATATTTTCAGATTATGTCAAATTATGTCAAATTATAATTTCAATATATGTTTCTTAAAATACCAATGCCCATGTTTTTATGATGGTTTCATGTTTAGCAGTCAATAAGCTGATATTTATTCCTATGACGTGAAAGGTCAAAAATAAGCTATATAAACTCTATTTGTTAACATGAAGTTTTTCCCTAGTGTGAACCTAGACAGTAAATATTAAATGTGTTAGTATTTCCCCCCTTAAAAAAACAAAGAAAAACAAACAAGCAAACAAACAAAAAAAAAAACCACACCAAACTCCCCCCACATGTTTAAGAATTTTATTTGATGAAGTCTAGTCCTTCCTTGGTGTTAGTAAATTAAATGATAGTCCATTAGCATAGGAAGTCAATAAAGTCTTACTGTCAGCACTCAACTGAAGGTTAAAAAAACACACAGGATCAGAACATTGGCATAACCTTTTTTCTTTAGGATCATTTAGGATTAAAGTAATTGCTGAAGTAAGCAACATCTTGAGTGCTTTGGATGTTTTGTTCACCTCTTTATTAGTTATTAGTTACTGGTGGAGAGCAAGCTATCCATGAGTCAGCAGTGTGTCCTGGTGGCCAAGAAGGCCAATGGTGTCCTGGTGTGCACTGGGAAGAGCAGTGCCAGCAGGGTGGGGGAGGTGATCCTGCCCCTTTACTCAGCCCTGGTGAGGCACATCTGGAGTGCTGTGTCCAGTTCTGGGCTCCTCAGAACAAGGGAGACACAGAGCTGCTGGAGCTGGTCCAGTGGAGGTGACAAAGATGATGGGGGGACAGGAACATCTCTCTTGGGAGGAAAGGCTGAGGGAGCTGGGCCAGCTCAGCCTTGAGCAGAGATGACTGAGAGGGGACCTCATCCATGTCCATGAGTATCTGAAGGGAGGGTGTCAGTGGATGGATCCAGGCTCTGCTCAGCAGTGCCAAGCAACAGGACAAAAAGCAACAGGCACAAACTGACACACAGGAACCTCCACCTGAACGTGAGGAAGAAATTCTTTGCTGTGCAGTGACCAAGCACTGACTGAACAGAAGGGTTGTGGAGTCTCCCTCACTGGGGATATTCAAGAACTGTCTAGATGCAATCCTGTTCCACATGCTCTGGGATGACCCTGCTTGAGCAAGGAGGTTGGACCAGATGATTCCCTGTGGTCCCTTCCAATCTTATCCATTATATGATTTTACTTTCACAATGATTGTAAGATTACTATAATAATTTGTAAAACCCTCTTCTTCAAACTGTGCTTGAATTGCATCACCATGTTAAATAAAAACATCACATTGTCACACCCATAGTGCAATCTGACACATTTGAGTCAGCAATTTGTTGGGTAGAATTCTTTTGGTGACAGTTCCCATTCAACATACTGACAAATTCATTGAGAGTCTGGCTCAACAAAATCAGTGTGTTTCAAGTCTTTCAGCAAATGTCTAAGGGATTATGACTGGAGTAATCTTATGTGCAACAGAATTTACTGCAAGACAGAAATAACTTTTAAAAATAAAGATTTGGAGGGATTGAAAAGTTTATTTTTCTCCTTGTGGATTTTTCAGGCCACTAGGGATTTGGTTGTTCTATTGTTAAAACTGATAGCAAAATCCTCAATTATTTTGGTGGGATCAAACCCAAAATAAAATGGAGTTCTGTGAAAATACCAAACCCATAATATAAATATAACAAATGCAAGTTATTATAATCTTGATCTAGTTGTTTGGGTTTTTTTTAATAGTTGACTATAAAAAAAATAGTCAACTATTTAAAAAAAATTAAAAATAGCTGACTATCTTTCCCAAGGGCTTTTTTTGTCTCTTTAAGGCAAATCAGAAACTCAAATATAAAATCCAACATATATCCTTATTACAGTTTGTCACAGTTGAAAGTCTTGAATGCAGAAATAAGGGCACTGATTACTATAATCTATACATTCCTTTTCTTTCATCCCCAATTATCTTCTGTGAGTGATATTAGTCATCAAATAAGACTGACAGTTAAACTTACAAGATTGCTTTTTAATCCCTCAGCAGTTTCTATTTGACACAATTTCAGAAAAAAAATGGTGAACCTGAATTTTTAATATTTGATGCCTAGTACTCACTGACTTTATAGAGCCAGAAGCAGAATTATCTATTTATCCAGGTAAAAATAACATGTTAAATAATCAGAGTACTGTGTACCTGTATACCCCTGCCACAGAGATATCATCCAGAAGATTTAATTATTCTGAGTAGTGAATTGATCATTTAAACTGAACAAAGGGTTGGAAGCTTGCAGCTCAGCATCATATAGGAGGAATATCAGAATAAGCACAACTAGCATCCATTCACATAGTAAGCGAAAGCTGTTATTTGCTCAGATGCTTTTGAGCTCCTGAGCCAGAAAGAAATTAATTCCCATTGCTAAACCTATGGTCTCATTCCCAAGATTTCTGATCGTTGGTGTTAATAGGGAAGAGGTCAAGAGAATTCCACACAAAAAAGAATGTGTATATGGTAGGGGGGAGACAATTTTTTAAATCAGGATAAGGAAGGACCATACACTAACATGAAGCTGTTTGCACTATGGATTTAGCATTGAGAAAACTCTGAGAATGTATGCAAACAGTGCTATAGTCTTTAGTGTGTGCAAAATTATTTTCAATTGAACAACAGCTAATAAGGCTTAGGCTGCACAACTGAAAGAGCAGAATAATGCTTGCAATTGCTCTTTCTAAATAATTCAACATCAGTAGTCACTTTCAGGTAACAGCCTTTATAGGAGCACTCAGAGTGTAGAAATGTCATGTAAGTACAGTTAGAAAGGGTAGAAACAGCATCATATCCATATTGGCTCTGTTAGTGCAGGAGTGATAAAGAACACACAGCAAGCAGGAAACGTTGAGAATTTACCAGCTGCAGCAACTGTTCTTTCAGAACTCCAGTTTCTCTTCAAGCTAAATATCCAGTTCCTTTTTTAAGGAAATGTTAATGAATAAATCACTTTTGTAGAGAAGTCACACGCAGTGTCACAACCAGTAAAACAGGCTCTTTGTCAAATCCCCTCAAAAATCTCCTTCCTAACAAGTTTACTTTTCCCCGAGTCCTCATCTGCACAAATTGTCTAAATACTCTCTGGGGAAGAAAAATGGGCTACATCCTCTCTTCATTAAGTGTCTAACTTGAAACAACCATTCATGTCTTTAAAGGGTCTGAAGAAGTTTTTATTTATTCCTTATATCTTCCTTTTATTTATTCCTTATTCCTTTTCATTTATCCCTTAAGAAGCCCAGTTCTCTGTCATATGCTCCCATCACCTATCTGCAAGTCATATGTGAAATGTGGCCCCCAGACCACCTCTGAAGTACACTCATACGGGAAATCCTTTGACAAGCAACTCCCTTAGGCATATTTCAAACTGTATGCCCATAATTTTTTATTTCTTCTTCATCTTATAGAAGGAATTTGAAAGTTGAAGAGTTTCTCATAAGTAGTTATTTAAAATAGAGTGAAAGTGTCCATCTGTCTTGTTTCGGTTTTATCCTGTTCCTTTATTAACTCACGTTTTATGCTACTGGCTATAAATACTAGATAGAACTGTATAACTAAAAGGGGATTTAACAGGGGAGATTAGGTAAATAAGAGAAAATATAGCTGTAGGAAAAGTGAAAATGGAACTAGAAGAAAAGACTGGGAGACAGGAAGACAAAGAAGGGTAGGATAGGGAAAAAGAAAATGTAGAAGCAGTGTATTGTTGTTGCTATTTATAACATAACGTAATTAACTATCCCATGACTCCATAACTGCAGAGAAGCTGGGACTATTTCAGCTTCCTTTTCATATCTCTACTACTTGGCAGATACTATTAAGCTTTATTTCAGAATGCCTAGGCCTCACATATGAAAAGCACAGTAGCTAGAGACACAAATAAATTAAGAAAACTGAAGAAGAACAAAAAAGGCTTGAATAATTGCTGCCAATAATCTTATTAAAGGCTTGAACTCTCTCATCTTGTACATGTAAACTTGTACTTTGATTCAGTATAAGACTTGTCTGCATGTAAGAACATGTAGTCAGATTTGCAATAATACTGATGTTACATCCTCTTCATACAGGGAGAGTTTCATTCCAATTGCATTTTAACCGCTAGGGAGATCTCCCAGAATCCCCAACTCAAAGAGCTGCTCTCCCTTTAAAGCCCGGACCAAGTTTAAATCCAGTCTAAAAAGCTATTTCTTTGCTAAACAGTTTGGAGGTTGTGGGAAATATTTTTCCATACTTTCTTGGTTTGTTTTTTTTTTTCCAAATGAACAATTGGCTGTTATTAAGTGGCAGGTGTTCATAGTGGCAGGCATGTGTGACTCTAAGTCCTGTTTTCAGATGTGTAAAGCAATGTCCTATTACAGTATCATACAGACTCTCCAGGGGAGAACATGTACACAAGGCAAAACAATGGATTTTGAGACTGGTTCTTCAGAAAGGCAAAAGGCAGATTTTACACTTTGATAAAGTCATGGCACTCCCAGTAAAGTAAAAGGAGGTTATATCTCACATCAGAGGACAGAACATCAAAAACTTCTTTTTCCTTCTGCTTACTGATATAAACAAAATGAACTTGTCTCAAACTGAGGGGTTTTTAATAGGAAAGGAATTTCACTGCTGTGCTTTGAGATAAAGATATAAGCTCAGATTCATAATTTAGAGAAGCATGTGAAATGGATGAAAAGAAGCTAAAATTATCTCATGATCATTTTATTGATACATCTTATAAAACAAAATATTTTGGTATCCAAAGAAATAACTCTGGGCTGTAACTTGTGGTTTTCTTCTTTTCAATTTCTTCTTGTGATGGCATTGAGCTGCATGTGAGAAAATTACAAAGAGTACATATTTCATAGGTTGGACTTGATGATCTCCAAGGTCTTTTCCAACCTAATTGATTCTGTGATTTCATTTAGGTAGCCTTTAAACCCTTCTTTACACAGGGGCATGGGAGTACCTAGAGAAACCTACCTGCATGGGGAAAACAGAAAATATTTATGAAAATAAAGGCAGCCTTGAGATACTCAAAATTTATATTTCTTTCCTCCCTGTTCTCAGCTCAAGGCAGCCAGTCTCATGTTACCTTTCCCAAATGTTCAGCAAGTGCAATTGGCATAGTGTTCCTGAAACATTTTGTTTCAGGTAAAGTAGGAACTGGCTAACTTTCATTTTCCAATAAATCCCACAGTTTTCAAGTATTAGTAAGTAGGGAACTGAATATCACAATGGAGACTGGCAGCTTTACTGGAAGAGCAAAGCTTTGGCAAAGAGGACAGCACCATTTTCCTAACACAGAAAGTAAGCACATCAGGAAAATGAGCAGAGGAAAACACTTTTACTCTCAATATAAGCATAACCTTGTGTCTTCAAGAAAAGCAATAAACTATTATCCCAGTCATCAGGCACAACTAATCAGCAAAGGCTGTGATGGTAGAGTGACAGAATTTTGAATAATTTTGAAGGATTCATCTGTTTGGAGGCAACATTTCTGAAATAATACTCATGCAGTCTGGCTACCTGAATGCAGAGGGAATTCTTATGAGGCCATCAAGCTAAATTCTGGGTCGTAAGGTGTGAATATCTGAGTGTTTAAATGTGCTCCTTAAAATTCCAATTTAAAGTCAAAACAGGACTCTTGCCATGGTCCCCATAATAATCCCATCAGCTGGAATATGAAGACGGTGATCCTGTAGTTTTTTCTAATGCAGAGTTCCATGGACAGTGAGACCATTAGATGCGTGGCTGCAAGTGTCATGGGCCTGCACAGATGTTCCCAGGTCCTGCTGCTTCTCCTGGTCTTCTGCAGACTCCCATCCTGTCATGGCTCCTCCCTCCCTGTCTCACCTCCAGGATTTATAGGAGGTGGCAGAGTTCCAGTTGCCATGGCACTGCTCTTGTAAGCAGCTCTCCTTTCAGCACACTGAAACTGCTTTGTGTTATTGGGAGGCAATCTTTTAATCTGCTGGTATTGCAGATGTTTACAAGAGAAGAGGGCAGAAATTTTCAAAGCAGTGATACATTTCATTTTGCAGTGTTTGTGTGCCTGAGATGAATAAGGGGTTGGGGTTTTGTTCTTATTTTTTGGAGGGAGAAGTTTTATAGACTTGCATTTTATTTTGTGTTGCTTTGGAGTTTTTTGTCCATGGATGTCAGGTGTTTAGTAATGAAATTTGTTTAGATAATTGTAGGGAATAAGCTGCAGAGTGAATTCTGCATGCTCACAGGTGTGCAAAGACCCACAAGTAAAACAGCAGATGTTCCCCTGGGATGCATAGGCTATGCAAAATCCTCACAACACATCTGTCTTTTGTGGCACTGCACAAAGAGTTAGAGGAAAGGGAGCAGGAGAAATGATGCAAGAGAGAAATTAGGATACCGCTTTTGTGTGTGCTCAGAGGATTGTTCTTGCTGGGATCAAGAAGGCTGTCAGGGAAGCACATGAACCTGTGACTACATGTACCCAGTATGGCTTAAACAGCATCTACCTGCTGAGGACCACACGTAGTAGCCTGGACTAGATGTTGCAAGAGGGGCTGCTCAATAGCCCAAACCCCAATTCCAGTGGGCAGCACTCAGGAAAAGCTTAAAAGAGGTAGTGTGATGTTGAGACCAAGCTGTTACTGCTTCTGAAGACATGAGGGTCTCATGGCTAGAAAGACAAACAGAAAGCATTTATGTCTACAGGTAGCACAAGGGACATAAACTTGTACCTTCTGCAGCCTTGATTAATAGAAAGGTACAAGGCTTGATTAATAGAAAGGCAAGTGTACAGTTATAGTAAAGTGTGTTTCTCCAGTGGTACTTCTATATTATCAGCAACTACATGGTCACCAAGAGCCTCAGTGAAATGATGGAAACAGGTGGAACATGTCAAGATTTATGAGGAGATAATCCAGCTGATCTCCCATCTGTAAAAGATTTTAAATCCTTTGAGTTTATAAACCATTCCAAGAACAGGATGCACAGCTATCATTTTTCCTTGCAGAGGATACATCCTGTTGTCTGAGGCAGCCAGCCATCTTACAAAGGTTAAATAACTAGTTGGGAATCATCAAGTACTATCCTTATCAGATTTTTACAACAGGAAATGACTAGGTTTCTTATAGGTTTCTTGATTGATGTCCAACGAGGTGTCTTGCTGCTGCAAGGTGTTTTGCAATTACATTGAATTATCTACTGTGACTCTGTAATTAAGGATTTAATGTAGTGATCAGAGTGAAACTGTTATCTACTGGGAGATCTAATTAGATGACTGCTGTAAGAATTTTGATCTGTTTTGTAAACAGCTATGTTCTTTACCCACATGGACTATATGCTTTGGGTATGTCACAGGAATCTGCTTCTCACTTTAAACAGAATAGTTCCATTATTTAAAATGTTGTACTTCATAATTTGTTTTATTTAAGCATTGGATAATATCTCTGTTAAGACTCTCTTGCCATCTCAGTTTCACTGTTCCTTTTCGTGTGTGCCATTGGAAACGTAGTCAAATAAGGTATAATGTTTCATTAGATGATGAATGATCACAGCTATAACCAAACCACTGGATTATCATACAGGTCATGGTAAGAAGTCCTAATCATATAAAAAAGTCCAATTTTACAATCAAAGCGACAGGCTTTGACAGGCTTGACATTTTCCCCAGTCACATTGTTGATAATAATATTGAAGTATAAAAGGCAAAATACAAATGTCTAGTGTTAATCAATTTCTTTCAGAGTTGTGGGTTACATTATACAGGCTTCATGGTTTTCCATTAAAACCAGTAGGGCTTTTTCTTTGACTCCAGCAACCACAGGACTTAGTCTCTTGTGATTTTTCTCCCTGTTTTCTAATCACTAAGCTACCTCACGTGTTGAGCAAAGCAGTGTGGTGACGCCATTACTGTGCCTAAGTAAACAGAAAATCCTCAGTAAGAAACTGCCAAATTGATCTCTATTCTTCTGTTATAGAAAAAAAAAAAAAAAAAAACTCGACATACTGTCATTACCATTGCTGGTGTCATGACTTCTGTTCACAACTACCATTACATGAGCATGATTTTTGCAATTTGACTGCTGGGAAGTTGTGTTACAAGGCTCACATTGTAGTGGGCTGTTGAGCAGTTTCAGAGCACATTTCTTGCTTCTCTGTGACACAGAACAATACAGAACTTCTAGTGCTATTAGTGTAAATACAGCCATCTCCAATAAAGGTAGCATAATAAATGATTAGCAGGCCTGCTGGTAAAGAACTTTCAATTAAAGGCACACAAGTAAATAAAGCACAAGCCAGGGAGGCATCTGCTCACAGGTGAAATACTTCCCAGAACAGATGGGTTTTCAGGATCATCTCAGAGAAGGAAAGGAAATGAGAATAAGCTTTTTTTTTTTTTTTCCAGTTTCTTATTAATTGGCATATGCAGTGTTTTTATGAAAAGAGGTGAAGTAGGAACTGAGTAACTCAATCTCTGACAGAGCTGTGAATATGGAAAAAGCTGAATAAAATAAAATACAGATGTATGGTGGTAAGTTGTCAGTTTCTGGTGAATTTTCATGTGAATATTATTAAACTTCAGCAGTAGCTCTGGATCCCATGCTTGCTAGTTTATTCAGCATTTTCCTAGATTATGCTGAAGTTCTGAAATTAATCAGAAAACCAAACTATTTCACTGGCTTTAGAACAAACAGAGCTAAAACTGTGGTATTTCTGTAGGTCTGCTTAGGTAATGATCACTGATTGAGTATCAGGGATGCTTCTAACCAGGTGTAAATCAGAGAAGATTGTTACATCCTACCTTTATTCTTCTAATAAGACATACAGTGTATCTTTTGCAGGGTCATGAGAGCAACACATTCAACCAGTCGATATGAGAAAATAATTTCTCAGAGAAAAGAGGAAATGTAGGAGGTTCAGAGCCAATGCAGTTTTCAGCTGGGTTAGATGCTCAGAAGTATCCAAGGAACCTGGAAAAAGAGCTGGAGCAGTTGCCTGTCCACCCCCTGTGGGGGCTGCAGTGTGGCAGGGGTAGTTTAGGAGGAATGGCCCATGCCCTTCTTTCTTTGGGCACCCTGGCAATTTCAGGGACTAATCCATCTGCTACCTGCGTACCCTCCTACTTCATCAGAGCCTGAGATCTTTGAGTGAAGAGCAGGATACACGTTCAGGAAGTATGATAAATATTTCTATTACCCTGCTTTTGTAGTGTTGCATTTGAAATGTCACTAGTCTGAAGCAAGTACAACATATCACTAGTATGTCACAAAGAATAACTGTATTTTACAATTTAAAAGACATCATTTTCCTAATACATTACTTTTGAAGCTATGCCTACTACCTATGAAAGGAAGGAGTTCCCTGGGAGAAAAAATAATCTTCTCAATGTGATGTTGTTTCTATATTTAAATTGTAGTTTGTTTCTGGGGAGGGGAGGATACAGAGAAAATATGGGAGAAAGGGAACTATTTTTTTGGTTAGTATGTGGAGGATTTTGCACTTTTTTTTTCAAAAGGCCAGTTGTTCATCACAAATGTGGACTATTTCAAAATGGTGTGGACTGGAGACCTTAAACATTTGCTCAAAACACCACATGTTTTAATAGCATTCACACAGTTACTAAGCTTTACAGAAACAGCAACCAGTGCTGGCCAGCTAACCAAAAAGTAACCTCTGTACATGGAGGTGAATATAAAGTTTTTCCACATTTCCTATAGGATCCTTATCTCACAGCTGATCCCACAGATCAAGTAAAAATGGAATTTAATTGACGTTACTTCACTTTAGAATCTTAATGTGGCCAGAAAATATATGCCTAAGGAGCTTGCTGATGTTAATGATTTCTGTGATCTCTTATCTCTATACACCTAAACTGAATAAGAAAGATAAGGAAATATGCTCAGTAATGTGTCCCAAATAAATTCTGCCTCATGAAAGCTATATGTAAAGAGTAAGGAAAATTAGTTGTCCTTCCCTAAGAAAATCTGTAAATGAAAAGGGAGTAATCCTATTTTGCTACTTTTCAATTAAGCTCTCCCTTGTTTGGCACTATTTCTAACATATTGGATGTGGCATTGTGCTGAAGAATGCATTTGTGGTAATAGGAGCATTAAGTGCTAATATTGTAAAAACACAATAGCTCAGCAAAGAGGAGGTAAAGAATATTCTGAACTGGAAGGGACACACAAGGATCATGTGTTAAAGTAGCCAGCCTGTCTGCTTTAAAGAGTTAAAACCATTCTTAATGTTATAATTGCTATAAAATTAATATGAGATTTCATACTGTTATTAACCCTCATTAGCTCAACAGTATTTCTTATTTGATGATTAATCCCGCATACAGTTCACAGTCACAAATCTACAAATAGCACAAAAATGTACTTTACGCTGTGGAATGCAAACCACAGAATTCCTCATACCACTTTGAAAAATCTAAACATGATGCCACCGGCTTCATCACTTTTCTCAGGGAAGCACTGCTTCTTCATGACCCAGGAAATTCTGTACTGGGAATTATGGGCTGCTTTACTTAGGACACACCCATGTAAGTTTGCAGCCTAGCATTATTTGGGTCTGCATTTTTATTTTGACATTTATTATCAGTCACATAATTTACTGTACTTTCTTGTTTTAGCTGAGAAACTGAACTACCAATGGAGCCTGAAAAAAGTAGTTTTGGACTTTCCAGGCTGGGTGGGAAGCACAGTCACACGAGATCAATGAGTCCTATTTTGGTATCCAAAATCACTTAAATAGGTCAGGAGCAGATCCAAACCTATGCATTGTATTTCTCAGAATGAGAGAATCACAGACTGTTTGACACTGGAAGAAATCTCTGGAGATCATCTAGTCCAGCACTCCTGCTCAAGCAGGGCCACCTAGGGTGTTGCTCTGGATCATGTCCAGTTGGTTTTTGAATATCTCCAAAAATGGAGACTCCATAACCTCCTTGAGCAATCTGTGCCAGTACTTAGTCAACCTTACAATATTAAAGTGTTTCCTGATGTTCAGAGGGACCCTTCAGTATTTCAGTTTTTCATTGTCTTTCAGCCTGTCACTGAGCATCACTGAGCCAGGCTCCATCTTCTTTGTACCTCCCCTTGGGAGGTTTGTATCCATTGATACGATTCCCCTTCAGCTTTCTTTTGTCTAGCCGAACAGTCCCAGCTCTTCCAGTTTTCAGTCATCAGACACTTCTAGTTGCCACAATCAAGGATTTTTGGGAGTGGCCTCACAATGATGTCATAGCACGTGGAACTTCTGTAAGTCCAGTTTAGTTAAGTATTACCTGATATGATTCTCTTCCAAAAAGGGTACATCTCTCTTGCTCCAGACTCCTGCCATGGTCTCTGCAATCTGAGAACTCCAAAGGCCATCCTCCCTAGTAAAGACTGAGCATCATTCAACAATTCAGTCTTTCCCATATCCTGCATAACCAGGCTCCTTTTTGCATTGGGCTCCTACTTTTTCATCATCTATGTATACTTATACATACATATACTATATATACATATACATATTATATGTACTTATTAAATGTACTCACCCTTCTTGTCTTTGACATCCTGTACTTATTAAATGTACTCACCCTTCTTGTGTTTGACATCCTTGCTGCATTAAAGTCTATTTGGGCTTTCATTGTACCAATTCCTTCCTTGGATGTTTGGACAGTATTTCTGTATTCCTCTAAGTTTATCCTTCCTTGCTTCTTCCTTCTATATACTTCCTTTTTGTGTTTGAGTTTGGCCAGAAGCTCCATGGTCATCCATGCAGGCCTCCTGGCATTTTTGCTGGGAGGCACTGCTTTTGAGTTTGGAGGAGGCAACCCTTGAACATTAAGCAGCTATCTTGGCCTGTCTTCCCTTCAGAAGATCATCCCAGGGGACCCTTCCAAGCAGACCTTTGGAGAGGTCAGAGTCTGATCTCCTGAAGTCTAGAGTTATTATCTTGCTTTTTACCCTCCTCACTGGCCTCAGGATCCTAAGCTCCACAATCACATGGTCACTGTAGGCAAGGCTGTTCTTGAAACACTCGATCACACCAAGATCTTACGACACTCATTCATGACACTTTCAGATTCACATTTCCTAGTTATTCATGAACATAAAATCCAGCAGAACCTCTTTCCTTGTTACCTGAGCTGGTTGTGGTTAAATTTTATTCAAAATTATCTTTCAAATATTGACATTGCATATATATTCTTATTGCTAAAGCCATTCTCTTGTGTGATCATCCAGATGTCCCTCTGGGAGTCGGAGTGACACCATCCAAGGTTTTTAACTGCAGGGACCAAAGCCCCTTTGCAGTGAGTGGCTCCAGGGAACTGATGGTGCCCAGTTTGACTCTCTCCACACCTCACACCCACACTGTCTGACAAGTTTCTGTTCCTGGCTTGACCCTGGCTTCCCATAGCAGAGTGAGACCTCTGGTTCCTCTAAGTAGTAAATTGTGGAGAAGCAACATTATAAGAGTACAATCTGGGTGCCCCTGAGGGACCTGGGAGGGACCCTGAACAAAGGAATCCCTGACCTTTGCAGTCATTGCACACTCTCTTCACACACTCTTCATGTCCTTTTCATGTGCCTCTTGGCCCAGTGGTTTTATTTAGTCTGGGCTCCTCTCACTGTTCACAGGGCCCTGCAGAGGCTCTGGGTGATGGTTGGCATTGCAGGACTGTGCCCTTTGTTAGGCAGAAGGTCAGTGCCCCTTCACAGCTCGTTGTTTGGGGGTGCAGCTGCTTCCCACCAGCCAGGGCACAACCTGCAGCTTGCACTCCAAGCTACCTGCACTAGGTGTGTTCTGCAAGATTGATGATCTAGAGTAAATTTAATTTTGGGATGTCATGTTAGTAGATGATTGTAATTGTTGAGGCAGATCAAGTCAATGTGGGGTGCTAGGGAAAGCAGTTCCTGACAGGGGAACTCAACATGGCATGTACTCCTTGTTGCAGGCAAAAGCAGCCAATCTCCAGCTAATTGTCTGTATATTGCATCTGCAGGAACTTACTTCCTAGGACCTATGGGGCTTAGAGGAATCTTTCAAAAAATCTGTGTTTAAAATGATTCTTCAGCTAAAGATAGAAATGAAACGGCAGATGAAGCTACTAAAAAAGGGGGAAAGTGTAATTTCTCTAACACAGGAGTACATTATGACTACAGAATGAAAGAACTATATATGTGAATCAAAGTGATATGTGCTTTTAAAATTTGATACCAAAAAGATTAGCTAAGTAAGTCTGAGCCTTTTTCAGTCTGCTGGGTAAGTCTGCTCAAAAGAATTCACTGGTGACAAACAATCCTTCATTAAATAAACCACCGTTGACCTAGGACAACGTTATTGTATTTTACAATGCTGATAACCTTGCCAGGCAAGCTGTGTAGGTGCCAAGCAAGTACAACAGGTAAGCAGCTCTGTCTTTCTCTGAAAGCAAAATGGATACCCAGATCCAGTCTACAAAAATATACACTTGAGGACTTTTTCTCATCAGGCCTCCAAGAGGCTATTTTTACAGGGGAAAAAGTTTTTAAAGAAGTTTAGTGTGATGGTAATGTAATCAGCATCAGGTTGTATTACTTATTTTTCTGGTGATTATTTGTTTTAAAATAAAGTCCTTGCTAAGACATGTAACATACATGACAATATTTCTAGAAAATGCCTTTTCTACCCTGGCCCCAATGTTACTTTCATTCTTAGTTTCACACCTGTCCAAACTGACTTATTACAAACTATCCAAATGATTGCATTGTTTGGACTCAGGAGGAAAATGCATTTTGTTATTGCAGCAGAAATATTTTATGCATTTTTTGGTCTAAATAAAATACTCAGCTCACAATTATGTGAATACAGGAATTGAGAAATAATAATAATAATATGTTTGTAAATCAAGCTGGATTAGAAGAAAGCCTATAAACTCAAAGTAGGGCTCAGACCACGTAAAACCTCAGATCAGGTTATTTAAAGGACAACTTACATATTCTTGTTTAGATAAACGTGAGATCTAAACCCTCTTGTATTTCCATGTGATTTGATACGTGCAAGTAACCAAGGTGATCACCAAACCATAGTTGAAATGCAGCAAGTAGATTTATTTCATTGGGTCACTGACTGAAGAGTCCCTACACAGCACTGTGCTGTAGAAACACAGGAAAAGGGATTGCAGGCACAGTGAGGCTTGGTCCCACCCCAGTGGGGCAGGGAGCCCACTGCCTGCCCTGGGATACCAGCGGGCATCACGCACGTGCAGCTTATCACAATGCTGTGCTTTTGTGACCACTGAGATTTTTGATCTCTTTCCCAGCAGGACACTCAAGACTGTCTGTGAGAGATGACTCCTAAATTTCTGGTAGCTTCTATATTACCTCTGCAGAAATTCTGCTTCTCAAAACAGACAGAGGATAATCAGCAGTAAATATGTGAAGTTTATTTCATGGGTATTCTTAGTCTGCCCAGCCAGAAGGTCACTTTGAGCAAACTTATCTTCCTCCTCACCAAATCTTGCATTTTTAACCTTTTCCTCCCAATAATATTACTCTAGTTTCCAAATACTATGTGAGGTGAAGGATGTGTATGAGCTGACTCAGGAAGGCAGCCAGAACAACCACAAACTCACAGCTGAAATGCAAAGAGTACGTTTTTTCAATTACTTTGCTAACCAGGGTGATACTAAGGCAATGCGTGTGCAGCGACAGTCAAGCAGGAGCACAGGCACTGTCAGGCTCAGTCCAAGCTGCAGGTGGCAGGCAGTGGGTCTGCTATTCCCACCAGTTTCTCATGTACCTGCACACAAGTAGTTTAACACCATGCTGTGATCTCCTCACAGTTTTTTTGTGGTCTCGGAACTTTGATCCTCTTTCCTCCCAAAGCAGGATTCTTGAGCATGTCTGTGAGACTATCTCCAAGTCTCTCTATGCCATCCCTACACAGAAGTTCTGTTTCTCAAAACAGGCAGAGGATAAACCGCAGTAGGTATAATATATAGGGTACCTCACAATGTTATTCTCCAGGCCTTGTCATTCCCAGCTGCAAAGTCACTTGAGCTAATACGCCATCCTGCTCACCATTCTTCACCCTTTTCTCCTAACAGGAGGGATTTTATAGAGTAGCCTTACATTTTGATTGGTTTCTTTTTAAAAATACCAAAAATGCAATTGATTCACAGGGTAAATAAAAATCCAGGGCCACAGAAAGTACTGTGTTGGATCAGATCAGTGTTTCAGCTCTGACCAAGTGCTTTAGGTTCCTCAAAAGGACACACTGACATGGTTATCTTTGGAACAGTCTGTTGTAAATCATACTGTTCCGCAATCTGACTCATGCCCCCAAAACGTGAAGGTTCTTATATTTTTAATAGTAACCAATCTGCAATAGTGGATGGTCATACTATTCATATTGATAAGGGCAGTGGAACAGAACAACATTTTACTCACTTGATACGGATGGTAGAACAAAACAACATTTTGCTCTTATTAAATAAAGGGAACAGTGTAGCCTCGGAGAAGCAGACAAAACAGAAGTCATGCAAAAGGTGAGCAGGAGCAGCTCAGCTCTGCAAGGCTCAAACGTAGAAGCTGTGCAAAACAACAATATTGCACTTACTCAAAAGCAAGTCAAGGGTCAAGGAACAGCCACATTGAAAGGACTCTCTAAGCTGGAGACCACTAAAGAAGATCCCAAAGAACCATACAAGGACTTCCAACAAGGGGTGTTACTCTGTAAAGTAAAGTTATATATACACATCAAGTAAGCAGGGGTGTTTAATGAATATATAATCAGTGTGTATGATAAAAACTTTCTTTACACAATGCTAGGGCACTCAATTAAACAAGATTAAGGATAAAGATTACTGATTTCTAATACTCCAAATTACATTAGAAAGTTGCTTTCTGGCCAATTTCAGTATCAATATAAATGCATAAAATTCACAAAATCTATGGCATTTTCTGGACAGTCTCTCCATTCAAATCAAGTGTACAAGACAAAGTAAATACATTACCTGACAGAAGTACCTGAATAACTTAATTTTTTTCAGTTGCATGTCTATTTTTTTCTTTTCATAGGATCATAGACTGGTTTGAGTTGAGAGGAATGTCCAAGATCATCCAGTTTCAACCTCAATACCTCTTGTGTTTTCTACCTGTCCTGAAATTAAGAACTATCCAAAACTTATGATGATTTGTAAGGAATATCTTAGGATGTGTCCTATTCCTGCTGCACCCTGTTAGAGATGTCTGAAAATAATAACAGTAGTTTTGTGTATGAACACATTTCCAATATTAGCTAGAAGTTGCAGCTGTGGTGATGTTTCTGCTGTGTTCTGTATGCAGCTGAGTAATGTCCAGCACAACATAGGTCAATGACATTAAAATCTACATCTTGAGAGAAAACATTGTAATATCAGGTGACTTAGCTGACTCATTACTATCAAACAGGAGTATAGGAGTTGTTGCATAAAGAGAAAATCTGTATTCCTTCTATTTCCTCTGTTGTGATCTGGTATGTAGGTGGCTTTGCTCCTTGTCCTCCCCATGGGTCAGCTGGGGCAGAGACAAGCCCTTCATGCTCTTGGAGCTCACACCTCTGTTTCCAACACCTGAGGTGTCTGCCAAGATACCTAGAGGCAGCAAAAGAAAAAACTAGGACAGATTTCGGAACTGACTTTCAGAGAACAACCATTGTTCACATTGGAAATCTATAACAGGGGTAAAGGTGTTAATTCTCCTAATGAAAAAAAAGATTACAAAGGGCCCAGTGAATCCCTCTAACTTGAAAAAAAGACATCAGACTGGAAGATGGAACAAACCCTAGAAAGGCACAGTTTGCAATTTTTCAAGCAAGCACAAAGAAAAATTCACACTCTTAACACTTGCCTGGCTAACATTAGTGAGATCAGGTATTTTCGTTTTCAACTGAGTTGTGTGACTGGACACGAAAATAGTGTGAGGGGGAATAAAAATCACAGAAGGCTAATTTTTGCTGTCAGTGCTGTACTGTTCTGGCAGGAGCTGCCCTTCGGGCGGTGCTCTGGCCGTTCTGCTGCGCTCCGACGCCCCGGGAGGCTGTGCAGTCCTGCGGGGCACTGCAAAGGGCTCCCTTCCACACTTGGCCAACAAACAAATCTACATCCTTTTTAGTTTGCTTCCCAGAAGCCTAGCGTGGTCTCTGGTATGGTGTCCTACTGATCTTTTTCTATAGGTACCTCTTTTGTTAGCAGCTTTTTGCCATGATCAGTGGTTATTTGACGTCTGATGTATTTTTATTGCTGCAAGACTGACTTCTGGGCTCCCATTTTTCTCATTGCTGACAAGTAGGGAAATAAAAGAGTCTGGAGAAAATGAAACTAAAGAAATACTTCTGTGCAATGTGGTGCTATGCATGATCCTTCTTTTTGTTCCTGGTTGAGTTGCCCTTCTGTTGCTGGATGGGAGGGAGCGAGAACTAGGAAGGACAAGGTTAGCCAACTATCATTCATTTCAATACATTCCATTTCCTAGTAATTGGTAACATTTGCTGGGGGGCAAAAAGCTTATTTAGAGAACAGACTTTTCAAGTTTTTCCACTTTTTATCATCTCACTTTTTTAGCATAGAAATTCTCATTACTTTGGAGGTAACGCATGCCAGGTTCCCAATACTTCCCCATACTTCGGTTACAATGCAAAAGCAGGAAATATTCTGTAGGTACAAATGGTGCAAGAACACAAACACAGTCCTCTAAGCACTCTCAGGCTTGTGAGAACAATAGCATTTCTCTAGAATAACTGATCGTGCTGTCTGTACACAATGCTTTCTTTCTCTCCTAAGTACCTACAACAAGAAACGGAACAAACTGTTTGTCATCTGAGTTTATTAATGTTAGCATAATCAATTTTTCTATGTCAGAGCAAAGTTGTAGCTGATGCCACTAGAAACACCTTCCTGCCCACACACTAGAGAAACAGCAACTCCCTGGCCCAGTATGAAGGCCCAGGTTACAGTTTTCCAGCACGGAATGTCTTTGCAGTTCAGTTGGTGGCAGTTGTTGTTAAGCACCACATGAACTAGAGGATGTCTTAATTCTCTGTCAGGAGACGGCTTCATTCTGCCTGAGTATGGAAACAACACAAATGTTTTACCATTTTCTGCGTACTTTTAAAGCCTGCCAAATTGTCTAAACACACTGAGTACCTGTGTTTTGTCATGCAAGAGTCGTCCTTCTAAGTAAAGCGTGTTGTGAAGGTGGCCTTGGAGGCCGGAGGACTGGACGGAAGGAAGGCGACGGACAGGACAGGACCGGGGAAGGCAGGGAAGGACGGAAGAAGGGAAGGCAGGAAGGAGGAAGGCAGGAGAGGAAGGAAAGGAGGAGGAAGGAAGGAAGGAAGGGAAGGACGGACGGAAGGTGCGAGGAAGGAAGGAAGGAAGGAAGGCGGAACGGAAGGACCGGAAGGCAGGCAGAGGACGGAAGGCAGGAAGGGACGGACGGCATGGAGGAAGCGGGACGGACGGACAAGGCAGGAAGGACGGAAGGAAGGAAGGACGGCAGAGCTACTGCCGGACGTAGCCTTCTCACTTACAGTCCTTCCTTCCTTCTTCCTCTTCCTTCCTTCCTTCCTTCTCCTCCCTCCCCACACCCCTCCCCCTCCCTCCTCTCAGTATTGGCAGACATCTAATGCAGAAAAGGCTGATCTGTTCAAATCAAATTCAATTGAATGTGGATATTTGTCTTTCTTGACTATTTTTTTCCTTACATCTGAGATCTGACATACTGGGGAATGCTGCAAGCTTGTAAACGTTTTTCAGTGTGTCACATTTGTCTGCCTGGAGGGAAAAGGCTTGGCAGGAATGTTCATTGAGTACTCTTGAGAACTTCCTCTTCTCTGGAATTCAATATTTTGCTTGTTTTCTTTCTACTGTTGAACAAACTACCCCTCAAATTATTTGTAGATACTTTTCTATTGGGACATACAGTCAGGATGCAAATTACTAAATGGTTGGGTGTTGGCTCTTTTTTTTTAATATGGCATACCTCTTCTTTATGGCTCCTGAGACCTTGGATTTTCAGGTGGGACTAAATCCTGCATCTGCTTTGTCTTGGTTACAACAAAAGCCCCTCCCTGCAGGAAACATCCCATGGGGCAGCAATTCTGTCTCACTGCAGCTCTGGGCATGTGCCACAGTAATTCACCCTCCCTCTTACACAGGTTTAACTAAGAAAGGTCTCAGGCCCCTTCCTGCTTCAGCAAGGAATATTGCATATATGCAATGTACCAATTACCCTATACAACTTTCTGAAAAATTTTGTCTTTAAAGTCTAAAGTCTTTTTAATGGGGAGAAGATAAGCACCTCCAGTAATTTTGGGCAATAATTTAACTTCTGTGCAGGACAGATACTCTGGCATCTCCACAGCTTCCCAATGTCCGACTTGGCTTTTATCATCTTGCCCCATTTTAAAACTGTCTGCTTTTTATCACATAAGCAAGTTGGTATGTCCTCCTGTTTCCCATCTGGTAATCTTGCTTTCAGAAAACCACATCACAAGAAGCATAGTGCTATATTCCTTGTCTTTTGGGTCTGCACAGAAAACATCCTCTCAGTGTGTGGGTACATGGTGGCCTTGGTGACCTGGCCAGCCTCCAAGCTGAGAGAGACTCAGGAAAGCTTTTGGAATATAATATAAAAATTAGCTGAATGCATCAGAATTTCAGATTGATTTTACACAAGTTACTTTGAGATCTTGTTGTGACCATCCTGGACTGCCTTTCACAGCTGTTTTTTTCATGACTTTTCTGATCTCCTAAAATAGCTTGAGATTTTTGTTGTTGTTTTTCAAAGACAAGTTCATTTGCTGAAGGAAGTCTATATCTCAATCTTGTGTCATGAAGAATTATGCTACTCATGCAAAGGCATACTTTGGAAGATGGATTTAAATATGTCTACCAGTATTTTCTCCTACACCTCAAATTATAAATAGTCCTCCTTTGCATGGAAAGGTTTCCACACAAAGGAGACCTTTCATCAGAGCATGCCCTTGACCCTTTTTTAACCACAGGAGAATTTGTGATATACAAAGAAAAAGAAAACTGTGAAGAAGGACAGTAGGATGATCCACTTAGTTCTGCCCTTTCCAAACTAAAATCTATTTAATGTTCCTGTCTTTCATTTTGCCATTAAATGTATCACAGTTTTTTCATCTGCAGTCAGCACATTGCATTCAGGGGATTTTGCTGTAGGCTGGCAGTTATATCCATGGCATAGGTATCTTATATCCTTCAAGCCAAGTCTCTATTTCACGACACACATAACAAAACGCCTCACCAACTACTGTTGCATTGAGCTCAGCAGTGAGATCCCTGGAAATGCAGTGGGAGTTGTTACCAGACAGGCTGAGCCATGCTGGAAGGTCCTGGAGGTAAGAGGGGTAAACAGCAAAGAATTTCTGTGTATTTATGGTTTTATCTTGCAACCTAGTATTGACAAACCCTTCCTTTTTTTTTTTCTTTTTTTTCTTTTTTCTTTACCTTTCCTCCGCACCACCCCAACCCCCACCAAGACCTTTTGCTACTGACAGTGGTAATTTAGACCTCCTGCAAGTTTGAAAACACAGGCTTTTTCAATAGATTACTAGTTAAATCAAGATATTACTCTGACTTTCAACTATTTGAATGCATTGGGAAGAACACAGATCCAAAACAATTTTCTGTGAAGGAAAAAATGATGGAATTAAAACTTTACTTGAATTATAAATGTGAGTCTACTTTTTAACCGTATAAAAGCTTTCGTGTGGATACGTCATTTAAGGACAAAGACAAAAATAAGGGACATCCCAAAAAAAAGCAGAGCAAAATATAAACTGAGAAAATTACCCAGTATTTCAGCAGGTACCTACAAACCAATAATCTCTTAAAGAAAATGCACCTGGTACATATGACATAGAAGAAACACGAATTTTAAGTAATGCAGAAATTAAAAGGAATTCACCTTTTCAGGGAAACAGAAGAAATGTTTTTTAGGTTGTTTAAATTAATAGCATAGATGAAATTAGATTTGAAGTTATTTGTTTTCAGTTGGTTTGTGGCTGGAAGAATGTTCCACTTAGGTCTAATTATATTTTCCTTGTGTTGTGCTGCTCTTAAAAAAGTACCTCATTAAATCTGTCTTAAAAGAAACACTAAAAAAAATGAAGGGGCAGCAGCTTGTGTCATGGAGCTAACTAATGACCATAAATTCACAAGTATGCAGCCAGAGTCCTTTGAGGACAGGAATACACACCTGTCAGACAACTGGGCTACAAGATCACAGAATCAAAGAATACACCAAGTTGGAAGGACACAGAAGGATCATTCCGTCCAGCTCTTAGTCCTGCTCAGGACATCACAAGATTCACACCATATGCCTGAGAGCATTGTCCAAACACTTCTTGAACTCTGTCAGGCTGTGACCACCTCCCTGGGGAGCTGTTGTGGTGCCCTGCCACCCCCTGGGTGTGGATGGCCTGTCCTACAGCAAAGGAAGATACAAAAATAGGAAACTGCATAAGGGTCGGATGATCCATGAAGAAAAATAGGTCTAGTATGTGCTATGCAGTTTTACAGGAGGCACATGCAAAGCCAGAAGTACTGCTGTCAGTGCTTTCTGAAGGAAAAAGCAGCATGCAGAGAAGACCCCTGGCCCCATGTCCCAGGAGAAGCACGCTGGGACATCCCCTGCTGACAGGTACATCCTCAGCACATCATGGACAATCTAGTGTGGAAACAAGAGGCCAGATGTAGCTGGATTCAGGGACTGCTCACTTGATAGAATCAGAGGAAATTCCCATGCGACATCAATGATCCCTCCTGTAGAGAGCTATTGCTGGCACATTTTAACCATGCTGTAGAAAGTCAAAGAGATATTTTGTCAGAAGACACCCCCAAGTGCCCGAGGTTAGGCACTACATGGAGGCTTTGCTGAGCAGTTATTATGCAAAATATCAATCACCCTGTACAAGTTTTTGTCCGTGCTATAATGTAGGTGCTTTTACAGCAACTAAACAAAATAACGGCATTCCACATTTTTAAAATATGGATTAATTTGAAAACCCTTCAAACCCCTATGGTTTTCTGAAGCACAGTTGAGAAAATGGAAAAAACCAGAAATTAAGCTTACGGGAATTAAGTACTCATAATTAATTCTAACATTTCAGGTGGTTGTGTTTCAAGTAACATATTCCTGATGAGAGTACTAGCACAGTGCTACTGTCTATCTACACATTCAGTTGAAAAGTTGGCTTGTTTCATTTGGGGGTCCCTACAGCATACTCTGTTTTGTGCATAAGGCCTGCAGATGTACAGGACCGAGTTTGACTGAAAAGATTAGCTACTACTTTATTTTACTTACAGGAGAAAAATTATGGTGGACGAGCTCTACGGAAGAGCAAAGGCCTGCTCAGACCCCTTCAGCTAGGAACAAATCACGCTGAGGTCCACTTTGTTCCTCCTGTGCTTCTTCCATCTCCACATGCTCCTCTTTCTCCCACCTGCTGTGCTTCCAGCCCAGCTGGTCCCAGCGAGCACTCTCTGCCCACCCTACTGCCAGGGAGTGGACTGGAGGGTGAGAAGCTGCAATCCCTGATGCTCAGGCTGCCTCAGGAAGCCGGAAGCCTAGCTCCTCGCTGGGAATTGCAGCTGTTTGGGAATTCTGCAGGAAAGTCAGGGAGACTTTATATGGAAGTCAAGCTGCTGATGGAGGTGTTGGTTCAACAAACTGTGCAGCAAGCATTGCTTCAAGATTTGACATGGCTGGCAGAATTTGCTGAGGTACTGTGCTAGCAAGAGCAGAAGAGACAACCCAGAGAGAAGGGGGTTCAAGTCACTAAGAGTAAATGGGATCATGTCAATAATGCTTTCAGTGTGAGATACAACCATCCTCAGCAATCAAAGTTCAGACCTGAAGTAGTCTGATTTGCCTCAAAGGATCTTGGTGAGTTTGACCTCTGTTGGAGCAGACTGATTAAAAATACTGCAAACATTACTGGAAAATATTGTAAAGTAAACATTGATGAGGGAAGGCACTGAGTGCATCAGTATTTTCCATGTCATCTGTTACCAGGTCCCCTGAACCATTCAGCAGCAGGTCCATATTTTCTCCAGTCTTCTTTTGGCCCTAGATTAGGCACCCGACCATACAGACTCCCTGAGAATGGCTGCTCAAAAAAGTTCTGTGTTACAGAATGGAAGCCCTCTGCAAAGTACAGCAGGAAAATACGCCATTCTATCTATGTATAATTTGCTGCTACAGTGGAATAATACAAGCTGCAAACATAATACCTCACCCTCTCTTCTGGCTTCATACTACTTCTGACGTGGTCTGTTCTCAGTGGCTTGGATACACTCAGCAACACAATGGTTAAAGATAGCTAATTGTTTTTGTTATGTTAATAATCTGTATGCCTCATATATTGTACAGCCAACACTGCTCTGCCCTTTCCCGATAGTACCTGCACCGTTTTTGTGCAAAAACCCCATGCTGTGCCTGCAGTCACATGTATCTGATGAAAGACTTTCAACTCCCTTCTTCTAAGCTTCCTTACCTAGAAATTAGGACATTCATCCTAAATGAAAGGGTGAGAGAAGGATAATTCCCTAGCACAGAGTAGCTGCCATATGCCAAATCTCGCTGACTTCCCCAGTTTGCTGCTCCCTGCCTCACACCTCCTCACCCACATAGGCAAAATACCCTGGAGGGTATTTTTTAATGCATGTGCATATAGACTCTAGTTAACAGATGGACTTTTTTCTATCACTGAGTGAAAGCCCTGCAGATGAAGGAGTCTATATTCTTCCTCCCTCTTCCTAAGTGCAAAATTCAACCCAGGAATTGCCAGTTGAGCTTCTTCTCTTATACGTGTGTTGCTTCTATTAAGACCCTCACTGCTGGCCTTAAAGCAGCCTCACAAAGATTGCACCCAGAAGGTGCTCTTCAACTGTTCCTCGGAAACAGAAAACATTTTGGAGGGTTGATGATGCCAGTATTTTCTGCTGCCAAGAGAATCATGCCGTGTGCCACAGACTCCCTTGCAGGTCCTTGTTCCTGGTGGGGGACCTGCTCCAGCAGTGTGAGAACAGCAGAAGACCACAGTGCATTGGGGTCACTTTGGCTCACTGCTCTCCATTTAAATAATTTAACTGGGGCTAGACTGCTGACGGGGACTAGTATTCTGCTCTGGACTCTCACACTTTTACTTCTAACACTGCACTTCATTCTGTGCTCCATTGTGAGGCTTTAAGAAATCAACCACGTATCTTGTATTGATGCTTTTATTTTTTGCCACAATTTTTCACATTCTCTTTTTATTTCAGCCTGGGTGCAAACAGTGATTGAGAGAGGGTCCAATGCATTTAGGTGGATGTAGGACCAGAAGTTGCTGGGGAGCCTGGACTGCTGCAGCGACCTCCAGGCACAGGGGCACTCAGAATCTACTCATCAAGTAACTACTCAGAAAGGAGAGACTGACTCCACAGTCTGTCAGGAGCAGCTTTCTCGTCCCATCTCTTTCCAGCTGGAGGAATTTGATCAATTAACTGAGGTTTGGGAAACAGACTTTGAAGCAAACAAGCAGACTTGCCATGTTTGCATGCTCACTCACAGACATGAGCAGTGCTCATGATGAGGGTTTATGAAGTGTCCTGATTCAAGCCCAGCTGGGGATTCAGCACCATGCAGCCACTTGCTCAATGCCCCCTCTAACCCCCACCCAACCCCAGTGCACTAGGGAGGAGACTCAAAGTAAAACTTGTATATTGAGATAAGAAGGATTTAATAAGAAAAAAATAAAGCAAAATGCATTAATAATTGTAAATAATAAAAATTATTAATAATAAAATAATTTTAATAAGGGGAAAAACAAGTGATGCACAAATCAGTCACTCACAACCCTCTGACTGATGCCAGACCCAATTCCCAAATCCAGATCAGCCTGGCTCTCCAAGTAACTCCCCCAGTTTACACACTGGGCCTCACATCCTAAGGTGTGGAATATCCCTTCGGAGACTTTGGGCCACCTGTCTCAGCTGTGCTCCCTCCCAGTTTCTTTTTTGTATATCCTCAGTGCCAGAGCATGAGACAAGGAAGAAAAAGTCCTTGACTCAGGATAAACACAGCTTAGCAAAACCCCAAACATCAGTGTGTTATCAACATCATTCCAAATCCAAAACACAGCATTTTGGCAGCTGCTGAGAGGAAATTAACTCTACCCTGGCTGAGACCAGGACATAAGGCAAGGTCAGATTTGCTTTTTCTGCATAAACGAATATCTGTAATGAGCATCATAAATTCTGAGTTCATGCCAGTTGTCATAATTTTGATAGACAATTTTTTCTGGTGAGTTTAATGTGGACAAATAATGTCAGACCAAGAACACCCTGGGACAAGTTTCTTCCAAGAGACTGGTTAGCTGTTATAGCCAAACACAAAATGAAAAAATTGAAACTACTTAAGAAAATAGAAATGGATTGCAGGCTTGAGTTGCTGAAGTTAACTACAAAGCATGTATTGGGAAAATTAGGGACCTCTTGTGTCTATCTAGATAAGCTTTTGCTACTCTGATGAAGTTTAAAATTAGCATGGCTTACTGTTTGTCCAGTAGAAGTCAGTATTACAACATATTACAACTGCCTGGGAAATGAATTATTCCTCCCCTTGCTGGCTCTGCCGGCTGGAGTGATGAAGTATCATTCTGATGAAGCCACAAAACACTGTATTTTTACTAAAGGAAACCCAAAAACAAATAAGTTTTCTCCAGAGAAACTATGAAATTATTCTGACTTTAATACTTGAAGTTTCCAGATTTTATCTACTAACAGTTCAAATTATCTTGTAAGACCCCCTTACCAAAGTAAAAAAAAAAACCAAGCAAACAAAAAAATTACTTGAATTTCTGTGATCTATTACTATTTCACAGCTGATATTTACTCTCATTTAAATTCCCATCTCATTTCTCTTTCCTCTTTGTCTTTAACTGTTATAGAAGAGTGGAAAAAAAATCACAATAAACTGTTTTACATCCTTTAGTGTCCATGTTTTCACTAGATAAACACATCCTTTTACAATAATAGAAATCATTACATCTATGGGGTTCTGCATAACGTAAGCAGTATTGTGATTTAGCTATAACACATTTTTTCAATGTCACCTGATGCACAAATGGGGTATTCTGTTACTTAGCTTCCTGCCTACATTTTGTTCATGTTGCAGACTTCAGGGTTGTTAGCATAATATATATAGCTGAAATGACTTCAGGTTGCATTCTCTGATTTTGCTGTTTTTAGAAAGTAGGAAAAAAGAAATTCATCCAGTGTTGTGGAAGCAAAATAGTTAATGTCTCATAGGCCTCTCCCAGTCTCCCTACTAAAGACACATCTGCAGCTAAGGGTCTTGCCAGTCAGAAGGATTTATTTACAAAGGAGTGGATTATTCATAAAAGGAGTAGTTCATTTGTAAAGGGATGTACTGCATAGACCCTACTTATCTGAAGGATTTAAATCTGTTGTTACCTACCATATCCTGCTTATCTGACACAGTTTTGACAAAGAAGGAGTTGTATAACCTGCGTGTCAGGTGTTATCCACTCTGTGTCTCTCTCCTTTGGACAGAGTTCTTACCAGCAGCAATGGTCATTCTGACATTCTATGTTCTCTCCTATAGCTGTAGTGATAAAATGCTTCTGTTGTGATCCCATCTAAATTGTATTCCAATTTTTTCTGCAACAGAGACTAAAGAAACCTGGAAACTGGAAAACAGTACCTGCTCCTCTTAGCTCACAGGGCCACCAAAGCTACCATGACTTCAAATTCTACTGTCTGTGTATCCCCTTTTCTGAGCTGTTCCTCTTTCTTGTGACCCAAAGTATTCCTCTGATTTTTGGTAAGAATGCATTGCTTGATGTGAATTTTTTTACATGGTTTACAGTGTACTTGGGGCAAGGGAAGGGTGATCATTGACTTTACATACTCATTTGGCCTTTACTTCATTTGTTTGCATTTTTTGCTTTTCTTTGTGGTCATGTTGCACATACAGCAACATGACCACAAAGAAAAGTATAAATATATAATAAAATTAGAGGATGGCTTTTGATAATGTAATGCATCCAAAAGTCTTTTTTTCTTGATGGCGTGATGCAACTTGTATTGAAAATCTCATTGAAATTAAGATTCTGGGAACATACAAGTAGAAACAGGCCTGTAATAGTAAATTCCCTGTAGCACACTGTACTTGCTTATAAATGGAACAGCTTTAACCTCTGAAAAGCAATCTGGTCCCCACCCCATCCTGTGTGAGCAAGGACGATGGCTATGTGATATGGTAGGTAATCTTTAACTATATAGACCATTACATTCTTAGTCTCTAAGCAGAGTTTAGAAGCCCTCTAGGACATTCTGTGTATCCCAAAACCTCTGTGAAAACTGAATAAACAAATCATAATAATATTTCAAAGTTCAAAGCAAGGAGCAGAGATTTTTTTCATTTTGAAATAAAATTGATTCACCCATTTGCACACAAACTGTCATATCCACCTGTTTGGAAGCTGCTAAATCTGTATTCCCACTTATTCTGCAGGGAATTACCTGAGGTAAGACAGAGGAAGAGAGATTCAGCCTTTGGTGAATCTCTTCACGCTTCCAGAATTGTCACCGCCTGGGTGTCCTGAGAAGCTGCAAGTGGATGCCAGCTTGATGAAGTTCTAGTGTGAGAGCCACCAGCAGATGTCAGTCTCACAGCCTGTTTGCTGGCTTTGTCTTGAAGCTTTTCAGGGAGGCATGAATTCTTATCCGGAGAGCCCCCTTGCCAGATATGCCTGGAAACATCTGCCCTGGCCATAGAAACCTGATGGGGCTTTGGAGCACAGGGATGAGTTCCCAGTGGCAGGTATGAAACACCGGTAAGCAGCATGAGACAAGAGATAGAGGGGTGGAGTTGGCAGTGGCACTACAGTAAGGCATGTGTCCTCGGGCCACAGTGCTCCTGGAGAGAGCCCTGGGTGAGGATGGCCCATCGTGATGTTACCCAGTGCTGGATAGTGCTGTCTCCAAGGGATGTACTGATGTTACCAGATGATAAATTGTCTACACCCGGTGAGCTAACACAATGCTTATTCTTCAAAACCCACTGGCCTGTGGAGCTGCACAATGCCCATTGTGTAAGAAGGAGAACGGGAAGTCCACCAGCACCAGTGTTCTGCCAGTTTCACCTGGTGTCGGTCAGCACTGGGGTCACCCACCAGTAAGGATCACCAAAAAGACCCCTAGGACAGAAGAACGCATGCATAAAGGGGAAGGAAAATGTGTTCATGATTTTGGGGAAATTCCCATCATATTCTTGCTTATTCTGTAAAAATCAATATGAATGTGTATGTAAAATACAGTATATAAACAGAAACTTTCCCGTACTCAGCATGCACAGTGTTTGGAGGAGATACCCCACCCCTGGCGCATCCAGCGGAGTAAATAACCCCTGCTTCCTAATGAACACTGGTGTTAAGGAGCTGGGGTTTTTGTACTGAATTTTTTCCAACACTGTGATGTCCCTGAGTGACAGACTGTGATGCTGGCTACTGACTTTCCTCAAGTGATGGATTGTGACCTTACTGCTTTATCTGGGCACCGAGTCTCACCCAGTCAACTCATGCCTGGACTCCAGCTGAGTCCATTGTTGAGGATTGGAGCGTTGTGTGAGGCCTTTGGTGCCAGTGTTTTTTGAGGGGAGTTTTTTTATTGCTGGTCTTAGTGTTCAACCCAAGAGGAACTTCCTCAGCCTCGAAGGGTTCAGGCAGCTAAAGCACCCAGGAGTGCTCTCAGCAGCAGAGCTGAACTGGAAGGGGAAATTACCTTGCAGAGCTGGGAAGGTTTATTTCTTGAGAGACCTGGGCACTTACACTCTTCTCCAGGGCAGATGGTGATTGCTGCATTCTAGTGTGAGACCCACTGATGCAGCACTCAACAGCTCCCAGCATTTCACAGCTCCCACCATCCCACTGCAGTACAGAGCATGACCACGGAGCTGGGCAACTGCTGTCCCACAACCTGGACAGCTGGGACAATGCTGCCTATCCATGCATCCTGAGCAGGCTGAGAGCAAGCCCAAGTGCCCCCTCTGCAAGCCAGAGATACTCTCCATTGCATGCTCAGTGCAGGTGGGCCATGACTTTGAAGAACATGTTGTCACACCATCTGCAGTGTCATCAGTTGTTGGCTGCTAGGCAGGAGGACCTCATCACCATCCAGCTGCCCACAGCCCTGCAGCGGCAGCAGAACAGCCTGTGGAGTACCATCTGCCTCAGGTCTCCTGCAGGTGCCTCCACCTGAATACCTGGGCATCTCTTTTCCATAACCACCCAGTTTCCCTCCAGTTCTTTCTTCTCTGGGTACATCTGAAACTGAGGCTGACCTTTGAGAGTCAACACTTGCATGCAGTGTAGGACTTTGTAATGCCCACCCTGTGCTGCTTTGGGCTGAACATTGATTTCTTGACCCAGCATGAGGTTCAGCCTCAAAATCCACATGGCAAAGTTTGTAGGGAACCTCGCCAATGTTGCTATGCAGCAGTGCAGCAGGGAGACCCACCATCTGCTGGACCTGGACGACAGCCATGCTGCTGAGGAGCAGGAGGGCAGTCCCCTGATGCCCCCCATCCTGCTGCCTCACCAAGGGGGTCTCTCACACTTGTTCCCTACAGCAGCCCTGCTGGAGCTGAAGAGGAATGCTCCAGCAGCCCAACCACCGCTCTTTATGGGGGTGCCAGCAGACCCCAAGTGTCTCTGTTCCCACCTACAGTGAGAAGCTGTTGCCTCATGAAGATCCAGGACAGACCATGCCAGGTCCTTCCACTTCCAGCTGGGATAGAGACCATTCACCTGGCAGGCCAGAAGCTCACTAGGCTCTTTCCAGTCCTGCAAGAAGCTAACCCACAAGAAGATTGCCCCAAACAATGATGAAAATGGGGCTGGGAGCTGATCCAGCAACTGGAATATTTGCCAGGCCACAAGTCAATCAGAAGGCTCTCAGTAGTCTAACAAGGAAATTAAATGGATAAAAAATACAGAATCTTAGTATTAATGTTACTGGCATTGCTATCCCCATCTGTGCTTTTTTCCTCACTTCCTGGGGCATGGCCTCTTCTTCCTCATGTGATGCTGGCCCCTATGGATTAGTAGCATGGGAGAAGGGGTGCAGGGATGCAGTTCCTGGCCAGGAAGAGTGGCACGTTAATGCTGCTGTGTCCTTCTACATTTGCCAGGTATGATTTTGTTTTTCCCTCAAAGGCAAAAGCTCCCCGGCTTCAGACCTGCATCTCTGCAACTGATCCCAGGCAGATGTTCCCAGACAGAGGTCTTCAGGGCCAGCCTATGTTCCAGGGCTTATCATTCCAAGCCTGTGCTTATCCTCACCACACCCTCTGTCATCCTGGGGTTCTGCTCTCTTACCAGCCTGCATTGCTTGGTGCAAACTTGCTATAGACAATAGCAAGTTGTGAAGGCTGACCAGGAGCAGAGACTAGACAAAGAATTAAGTCAGTATTTATTAAGAGGCCTCAACAGATCCACCTTGCACAGCACAACTCAAAATGGCCACAAAATGGACAACAGATCTCAGGGTCCCACACTTTTATAAATTTTAGTCCGTTACATGTTGGAGATAATTGTCCAGTTACAGCTTTAGCCCATGAAGTCCCATCCTTCTTGCTTTCCCTCTTCAGTCCATATTGTTTATGCTCTTGGGCATGAGGTCTGGATTGGCTGTGCTTGGGTCCTCAGATAGAGAAGCAATAGTTTTGTCTACCTACTCTGTGAAGAGAGCTTACTATCCCCTAATATGAAGCCTAGACTTACACACTAAAGCAGAACAGAATCTGAAAAGCATAGAAGCTAAAACCTGAGGCATCATAGCAGCAACAAGATCCCTCCTACACAGAATCATAACTTCTCCCTTCATTCTCCTCAGGGCCATACTCTGCCAGGCCAGGAGCCCAAAACGTTCAGCAAGGGAGTAGTACAAAGTCCTGCCCCTGAGGACAGACCTCTCCAGGCACATTCAGCTCTCCAGCAGGACACCCAGCTTTGCTTACAAAGCCCTGGAGGTCGTGCCAGGCACCAAGCTGATGGTAAGCCAGCAGTGTGCCCCTGTTACTAATGGTGTTCTGGAATGATTTAGGAGTTTTGCCAGCAGGACGAAGATGCTGATCCTTTGCCCTGTGTTTGGTTCTGAGCTCCCCAGTACAAGAGAGCTCCGCATGCTGGACAGAGTCCAGCAAAGTGCCGTCAGGGGACTGAAGCATCTCTCCGTGGAGGATAGGCTGAGCAACCTGGGATGGTTCAGCCTGGAGAATAGAAGGCTGGGAGAGGATCTGATCAATCCACAAAAAGGCCTGAACCTAAAAGGTCCTAAAAAGGATGCTGCAAAGAAGATGGAGCCAGGGTCTTTCCAGCAGTGTCTTGTGACAGGAGGAAGAATATTGAAGAGCAGATTGGACATTATTCTGAGCAAGTGGCTCTAGCTGTCTCTGCTGTACCAGAAAACAAGATGACATCCAGAGATCCCTTCCAAGCTCAACCTTTGAAATTCTGTGAAAGAATTTAGGCTTTGTAGAGAACCTAGTCTGATAATTTCATTTTGGAGATATTCTATAGGAAATTAAGGAAGGTAGTGCAATTCTGCTTTACTTATGCTTTTTAGTCGTCTGCAGGACACATGCTAGAATGTATGATACAAGTCCAGTTTCTGCTACTAGGCAAATGACTGAAATCTAGGACTGCTAGGAAAGACTCATAGCCACTATGCCACGGAATAAATGCTTTCTTTCTCCTCTGCTGATTCTTTTTCAGCTGAAACTCTTTTGTCTTCTTGACCTTACTTTTTACTTCCCAATGTTGTCCTTGTTTTCAATTATAAAAACCACCACCTTTAAAATAATTTATTCACAAGGAAATGAAAACAGTAACAAAATCCCAAAACACTGCTTCTATTATTAGAAAGAAGCCAAATCTTCCCACTGCTTGACCCTTCCTCCAGGCTATTTTCTTCATGTTCTTCTTCTCTAACAGATGAGTCATGTTTTCAGGCTATCTGCTCCATAGTAATCTTCTTCCCCTTACAGTGTCTTTAATCTTTTTCTTCAGTCAGGATGATAGTCCAATCTTTCCATAAAGTGCCAGGGTACTGCATGACCAGCTCAAAATTATGTCCTCCAAATGGAGTAAACAAAATAAAATATGTATGTAGTATGTGAATGAAACAAAATCCATAATCTTAACAAATGCATTCTAATCTAATTAATAATGTGAGCTATTATGCATTAAAAAAAAAAAAAAGAGAGAGAGAGAGAGAGAATAGTAATGGCCTATAGATTTTCTAATAACTGAATGCCATAATTATGCCTCATACTTACATCAGTACTCATACATATATAAAAGATATGTCTTATAAAAATTTTAAAATACACAAACAGGAATCAGGCAATCCACATGTATTCAACAACCTTTTTAAAAGTTGTTTAGCTTGTACTTTTGAGATTCAAAAATTAGGAGGTTGGTCCATATGATTTAAACTGGTAGTTAACAGTGTGCATGTTTTCATTAATGTAACCTTACCTACTTCCTCGATCAAGTGCACTGCCAGTGACACATAATATAGTGTCCTTTTTCAGCATTTAAATTGTGTCATAAGAATGGAAATAGATTTTTGTATATTTGTATGACTAAACTTAAAAAATGTGTTAATCATAAAAGGCTTTTTTTCCTGTAGCATAGACTACATGACAATGTCAGATAAATGTTACAGACGTGTTAGCTGTATACTGTATATACTGTATTTAGGAGCATCTGGAAACATCACCAAGATGCTTCTATTGCACTGAAAGAGTAATTTCAACAGATTAGTCCTTTCCCTCGGTACAACCCTATGTCTTGCTGCTTATCATCCTTTAACCAGCAGTGCATAATTGACTTCTTCATCCTTTAACAATTAACTCTCAATACAGACAGCAAATACACTTCGTTCCGAAATACAGTGTCCAATTCCCTTTCACTCACTTCAAGACAGCAGCAAAGCAAGGAGCTACAGAGCTGGGGCCCTGTGATATCCAGAGGACAGAAAGGAGTCTGTACCTGTGTGTCTAGGCACGTGGTCACCAGTAACACACCCAACTGTGGAGCTTCAAGACAACATCTGCTCTGACAGAACAAACGTTTTCAGACAACCCATGCAACCTTCCTGCAAGGGATACACAGGGGCAGAAATGATCTAATTGCATACAGGACATTAACCAGCATACACAGGAAAAAAGGTTGGTAATCAAATGCTTTCCTTTATCCTTCAGATGCTGGAAAAAGAACTGGGTATAAAATCAGCTGAATTATAATGTCAGCTTTTCTTTTATAGATAATTTCTTATTTTACATAAAACAATGTCCACTGCATGCATCAGAAGTCAATTTAGAGATATCTTTTTGTTTGCTTGCATTAAAATTTTCTGAAGCTCTGCTTCAATCAGAGAAACATCTCAGACTATTCCTACTAATTATATGGTGAGCTTCAAAACTCATATTTTGCTGCATTTTGGTTAGATTTCTTTTAGCAAAGGTAGCATGTTGTTTCACTGAAAAAGCTCACGGATTACTTGCAAGATAGAATTCTTGCCATAATTTTTGGTAAATTTTTGGGCTTCCTATATTTAGAAACCTTCTCTGTTTGCCATTATTCATGTGGTTGCCAGAAAACAATGAAAAATAGTCCATTGTGTATTTTGACACCACTGACTACTTCCTTTTGAATTTTATTTCATTTTCTAAAGAAATCTTTAAGAATACTTAAAAGATACTTTAAAATATCAGTTCTCATTTAAAGGAAATGTTTTTAATCCTTGTGATTGCAGAGGAACAGGAAAAGAAAAAAAAAGGACAAACAAACCAGAGAGAGTAAGTAAACAAAACCCTGCTTTTCCCTGCTTTTTGACTTTATGGAACAAAAAAGCCATGACAAACCAAGTCTAGTGAATTTGGTGACCAAGTAAGTAATTAATTAAACTGAGAATTTCTGCTTGCAAATTTCAAAGCAGAGGTTATGTGACAATTGCTCAAAATACTAAGTCCTTTAAAATACTATTTCCACCTGGCAAAGCTCATAAGAAAGAAAGTTTGTAAGCACTTTTAAGGTCATTGTAACATTAACTTTGAGTTACAGAAAGTCTTTGTTTCTCAGGTATTTCAGAGACATCTCAGATGGCTTAGAGAGTGAGGACATGAAGGCATAGAGGCCAACACAAAGGGCTGTTTACATTCCCCTGGGACTGGAGAACATGTCTGGGTAGTCTTGCTGGATCTTTAAACAACTGAATGATTTTTGTGCTATTGCTCTCTCCAGTACTTGCCTTGTCTCCCAGAGTTACCCTTCTTGTGCAAGCAAAGCTGCAGATGTGCTGTAGCCTGTGTCTCAGGTGGCAGCTCTGTTGTCCTGTTTTCCTTTTCTCTAACAGAATAATGCCAGATCAGAACCAGGCAAAGAAAAAGAGAGTTCCAACTGAGAAGAGCTAGCAGTCAGTTTTTATTGGAATAATGCTTCTTTGGCATAGAATGCTCTCAACAGATTAACAGATTAAGATAAGAACTGTAAATAAACAGACTGCACATTAATTAAAATCAGGCTAAAGGAATTATTCAATTATTTTTAGACAATTGTTCAAATGTACAGAGTAATTTACCAAAGACAACATGAGAAAATATCCTGGAGCATCCGAGGCTGGATGGAGCTCTGAGCAACCTGGTCCAGTGCAAGGTGGTCCATGGCAGGGAGGCCAGAATTAGGTCATGTGTAAGGTCCCTTCCAACCCAAACCTTCTATGATTCTATAATTCTTTATGGACTTACTGGACTAAGTTTATTTCTGATCATGCTGAGGTAAAAATCTCTATACATATGCAAAAAAAAAATTTCACTTCGTGGAAACTTGGTGAAAATAATGCAAACAAGAGATAACACAATCAGATTTCATATTTTGACAGACAGCCTCTAAAAAACCCAAAATCAACCAACCAACCAACCAAATAAACAACACCAGAACTTGACAGTAACTTAGTATCTGATATTGTAAGAAGGATACAAAGGATTTGGTTGGACTGCAAATTAAGCATGTGTTTAATACCTCCACCGAAACAACTGGTTGCATTTGCAGCAAAATCAAAAATCAGACCTATCAGAGTGTGTGAATTTTTTCCAAAGTGTTTTGAATTTGTCTAAATTTGAGAAGACATTTCATTGTTTTTAGCAGGCCCTTCATTTGGAGTGTAATTTTACTTCCTGTGCATGTACTTTTGAGAATGCTTTGGAGAAACCTTACAAGCAAGAATCAAAAGCAAGCTAGATTGTATTGCCAGAATATTGCAGCCAAAAGCAAGCATCAGGCTTTTCATTCCAGGCATACAGCAGGTGACAACAGTATGATTTCTGCCCTGCAGCTGGCTGTAGGACTGTAATGTCTCTCAGAGAGATGCATGCTCTTTCACAATAGTCACCTCTTTCACAATAGTCATCCTAAAATTCACTCTTTCTCTATATGTTGTATATTTTCCCTTTACTTTTCTTTTTTTTTTTTCTGCTCCATAAACAGTATTTTGCTCACACAATTCTAAAACAAGAATTTACGGGCCTTTCCAATCACATTCAAGTGTGGAAAGGGTGAACGAAAACTAATCCTGACACAGCTTTGAGGATTGATTTTTTTTTTTCCCAGTAGACTGCTTATTTTTCCTTGTATTTCTTTTTTTACTTTGAGTTCTTACCTATACACCATGGCTATTTTTGGCAATAGAAGTAATATAAGAATGTTAAAAGAAAGCTAGGGCTGAAACATCATCTAACATCATCTAGTCTAACATCATCATCCCTTTTATTTATTTTCTCTTAAGATTATGTGTTTATCGGTTCAGTTTATGAAGTCAGCCAATTTGACTTTGCCTGGAGCTAAATTTACTGGTTGATTCATTTCAGTGACTCTTGCATGTGGCAAAGAAAGCTGAGCAAAGGTTTCCAAATCATAGGCAAGGCATGACGCTCAGGAGGTCTTCGGTTTGTGCCCTTGGCCATCAAACAACAAGGTTCTGAGAAAGGCAGAAAGGCAGTAAAGGAGCCATGTGAGCTAAAAGAGAGGGTTTTTTCAGGGCACATCTATTGTAAGTCTAAACTCTCAGCTACTTCAATTGTTTCTTAACATAGAAAGATAAGGCATTTGGCCAGATAGGTAATACAGTGTAATCTAGAAGAATTTACAGATTTCAAGGTAACAAAGAATGTCTCTTTGCAGGCTGAAGACTTCAGAAATTGATGGGTCTAGAATTTTTGTTTAGAACATTAAAACATTGTGCCTCTCATGCTTTAACTTCATTTGTATGTTTATGTGCAATTAATGCCATGATGCTTTCATTTTTAAGCTGCTCTTTTACCAATACATTTCATATGCTTTATGGTACATACAAGATCTTAGTTTCTGCAAGAATTCCCCTGAATTTTACAAGTATATTCATTAAATATTGTTTAAAATGTAAACAGGCTTGAAGAATATAACAAAAGTACAGCTTGTCAGTAAGATATTCTAAACTATAGAGTGGAGATCACCCCATTTAGAAAAGCCCCTCAGTCTGCTGAAGTGTTCCTGAATCCTAGATTCTCACATAAGACATTTCAAATGTTTGTAGTAATCATGGCTGAAACTTTAAAAAGGAGACTGGTCAATGCTATTTATATTATGCTCTAAGGATCTTGCATGATCTTCACAAGTTCTCCCCTATGACTGTTTGAAAATATGACAGTTAATTTTTGCCTGAAATACTTTACAGAAGTTAATCATTGTTATGCCATAAAGATTGTTTTCCATACCTCAGTTTATGTTAGTGCACAATTTTGTTTGACACTGCAGGATGGTATTGTAAATAATTTAAATAACATAAATATTGTTATTATAAAGTCATTATTCACTGTTTATTGCAAATGCCAGAAAATCCTATGGTGAAAAATGGATACTTCAGAAGATGCAGAAGTTTCACAGCATGGTGCCTGCAATTTGTGTATGTTTAGTCTGTGTAGTTTAGTTGATCAGACTGTTCAAACTTTTGGTCTCAAATGGTCTCAGATTCTATCAGACCAGAAAATACAACTCAGGCACCCAAGAACAACTTTTGGTGCATCTTACAGGTGCATGGTACATAACATACTTTCATATTATACATATGATAGTATATGCCTGGCTTCTATGTTTTCACCTTTTTCTAGGATTTGCCATGGGAGAGTAAAAAAATCTAGACATAGTTTTGGTTACAAGTTAAAAATCCTGCACAATTCTTTATTTACTCTTAACTCCCTTTTTCTTTTTTGTACTCTTGTGGGTCTTTTTATTCTAGTAAAAGCCAATAAGGTGTTTTTAACAGTTCTCAAATTAACTGCTGCAGTTGTAATTAGCTCGTTAACTTCTAGTCTATGTCTTAAACTCAGTGTTAATTGCAATAATGTGTGTATTTTATATGTCTGAGATCACTAAATCGATTATTGCCCTGCTCCAAGCATGCTAGGCACGTGGATTTCAACAGTTGCCAGAGGAATAGTGGTGCTGTGTGTCTCCCTGAAGATCTTTCTCCCCTATTTCTGGGCAGACCTGATCTTTTTCTTGAGATGGAAGAGGTCAAAGGCAACAGTAAAAAAGTGGGCAAAAAATGGAATTCTCTCCATAACTGACCTTTTCAGGCAGACAGTGGGAAAAAACCCCCACAAGCCATTCCTTATCTATGAAGGGACAGTGTACACTTATCAGGATGTGGACAGGAGGAGCAACAGGGTAGCACAGGCCTTCCTGCACTATGGGAATCTGAAAAAAGGTGACACTGTGGCCCTGCTGATGGGTAATGGACCTGACTTCATCCATGTCTGGTTCGGGCTAGCCAAGCTGGGCTTCATCGTGGCCTTTCTCAACACCAATATCCGCTCGAGATCTCTCCTGCACTGCATTAACACATGTGCAGCAAAAGCACTGGTCATAGGAGAAGGTAAGCTCTGTGTTGTGCTTCACTTACTGCTCACTTTCCACTGTTTCCTGCTTCTATCAAACTTAGAAAATCAGAGCCCTTCAGAGCTGCAAGCTCTCTATATACACACACTTAAAAGAAGGGAAGAAAAGGAGTGGAAAAATAAGGAAAGAGATAGTGTTGTCTAAAAATGAGACAAAAGAGATAATGTTTAAATTTCAAGAGTACAAGCACAAAATAAGCCCCATGCAATTAATTAGTGGAATTAAAAGCTTAAATCTGAAACCCTCCAATTGCTGGACAAGGTAACAGGAGCAATAATCATGCATCAGCAAGAAAACAGCCTTTGGAGATACTTTAGCATAATTTCATTTCCATTTCTATTTATTCATTTATGCGGCTTATATAAAACTTCACTGACTACAGGAAGACACAGATTCCCTTTGTAGTTGTGATTTCCTTCATCTCAAAATACCCACATAAAAATTTATGTTACTTTATAACTACTTTAAGTGGCAATCCCAAGGTAGCATTGCTTGAAGCAAAGATTGCAGCACAAAGAGCTGCAGTTTTGTCCCTGTTTATGACATATTATACAATACTAGGCAATTTATTTAACTTTCTACTCCTTTTAACTTTCTCATCTTTTATACAGGTTGGCAGCACTACCAGAATTCCATATGAATCTGTGAGGGTTTGTTATTTGGTATATGCACCAAGTTTCCAAACAAACGTGATTTAATTAAATCCTGTATACTAGGATCACCAACTAAGTTCATGGTGTTTTATCAATTACAACTAAAGCCACATGAGAAATATAGGGAAATTAAACATCATGATGTTTTTTTCACCATCCACTGTGCAGATTAGCCCTCCTGTGGCTGTGGTAGGTTTATACAGTGGTATGGTATTTCATTTCAGTGCTAGTAATCAGGTCTGCAGTTGTATTTATTTTAATAATTACAATGGGGTTTTTGTTTGTTTGTTTGTTTTAACTTGGCAGATTGTTTAGGATCAATAGAGAAAGAATTTATTTTGAATCTCTTGGAAAATAATGTTGCTGTCTGGCTGATGAGCACCAGCTCTCCTTTCCAGCATGTTCACACCCTACCAGACAAACTAGACAAGGTGCCTGATAATCCTGTTCCATCTCATCTTAGAGCTGCCACTGACACAAGAAACACAGCTCTGCATATCTTCACATCAGGAAGCACAGGTGAGGATATGTACTAACAAAGTACAGCTGCACCTCTGAAAATTAAGGCAGTATAAATTAAGCAAAAAGACACAAAAAGAAGAACTTGAATTTCTAAATCAAGACAGGGAGGATTAATTTATTTAGAAGCACAGTACACTTTAAAATGGTTTTGCCATATGTTAGCAAGAGTGTAATTTCAATTGCCGAACTTTTACATAGATACTCCATGGCTGAAATTAATTTCTTGAATATAAAGCAAATAAAGTCAGTCTCTAAGAGTTGCTCAGAAAGGGAGAACTGTAGAACCTCTGCTTTTGATTCTGAAGTAGGAGTTATTTTTAGAGTGGAAGAATGGGGAAATCCATCCACTAGTCAATCCAAGCAACTTTGTAGAAGTCATTTCCATTGCAAGTAGAAGCCCAGTGACACAGTGACATTCCAGAAGTTTCCCCATTCTCACTTTCTGGCAAGGGAAACCTGTCTGTAGATTTGGATGGCCCACACCTGTGATGGGCGTGGACTTTGTCCTCCAGATGAAACAGACATGACAGGGGGGTTGGGACTACATTATCTCACACTATCATTATCCCTTCCAACCCTACCCATAATTCTATGATTGAATAGCTTTACAGGCAGAAAGAGTGAAGCAGCTGAGAGACTAAGAAAATAAACTCATAGAACAGTGAAGCACAGGATGAAGACTCAGAGGAAGAGAATTCTCCCTGTACATTCCCAACATAATTCTACTTAGGGCAAAATTATTAATGCATGCAGTACATTTATAGTTATTTGCTCTTTCCCTTTGACAGGTTTCCCAAAAGCTGCTATCATCTCTCATCGCAGAACTCTGGCTGCCTCCTTAGCATTTACTCAGTGTGGTGCGGTTTCTCAGGATATTATTTATGTCACTCTTCCCTTGTACCACATCAGTGCTTCTCTTCTTGGCATCTGTGGATGCATTCAATTAGGTAATATTTACCTTCTAGTGAGGTTTCATTAACTTGACAAGGCTATGACGTGTTAGTATTATGTGAATATCTGCTTGGTAACTCCAACATGTTTACCAAAAACATTTTGTAATTTTATCATTTTTATCACCTCCCCCATTTGCGGGCAATATCTAAGGTATGTGCATAGTTTTTGAAGCTTAGAACAGACACTAATGGTTGTATAAATCCAGCATAAAATGACTTGAGGTCTGTGTATTGTTAGCACCACTGCATGGGTTAACATGAAGTCATATTTCTAACCTATGCCAAAAGTCTGAAAAGGCATTCACACAGGCATCTGAGGCTTGATTTTTAGTGTCAGAAGCTATAAACGCATTATGGAAGCCCAATCTTGAGAATACGATTGACCAAATGTGTTGCAGAGCTTTTTCAGTCTCTTATTTGAATAAGACCTACAGAGTTAGATTCATCATATTAAAGTGAAAAACAGAAGAAGGACAAAATCTCCTCTTCTAAGTTTGGTAATGGGAATAATTTGTAATCAAGTTTACACAAGAAACCAGATATTTCCCAGGTACATCCCTCTTTTCTGTTGTTAGAGTCTTGCCTAGATGCTGGGTTTTGGCATGCTAAGTATGTAACTGGAGTGTTTTAAAAGATATTTCAGTGCTTTGTTTATTCAGGAACAAGGCAGGCAGGCATGCTGGCTTACAGTAACTGCTGGCAAGACTGCTTCTGCCTAACAGAAACACAAAGGGGATGGGAAAATGAGAGTATGAAGAGGTTTGAGGCTATGAATTTCCTTGGAACCGAAAATGTAGGGTAATATCTTAGTTGTTTAGATAGAGACCTGGGAGTCTGGGATTTGAATTGCACAGCTTTGAGGAGGGTGAGGCTGAAGAGCTCTGAAAGGTTTCAAGATCAGGGAGGAGCAGGCAAGATGGGAAAAGTGGACAAGAAGAGATTCAAAATTTGGAAGGCCCTGGGAAACCTCACGGGGGACAAACAGGACTTGGGCAAAAAGGAATTTTTGAAAGGATAGAAACAGGGAAATTTGTAAATTCTTGATTGACAATACTGAGGAAGGGATGGAGTGGCAGATATGAGATGTGTAGAATAAAGTGGCTTTTGGAATGAAAAGCTCTAAAAGAACATCAGGGTCACAGAAAAAAACACAGGGTTACAGTGTTGATTCTCAGTTGTCAAGGAACAGAAAAAGGGGAATGAAATGGAAACAACAAAGACAGCCCATTTCCTTTCCACCACTTGTCACACAAATAGAGAAGCTGTGAGCTGTCATTTCCCCCATTCCAAGATCTTTTTGTTTCAGAGTTAAACTAGTTCATGATCTTGACAGAAACAATATGTTTAGGCTGTGACCTATTACTAGTAATGGGAGATCATTAAAAGCCTTACTTCTTTTGCTTCTGTTACTCTAAGTTTTTTATTACTACTCAGAAAAAGAAGTAAGGCTTAATTGTGCAAGTTTCATTTAACAGACAGATCCTCTTGGAAATTGCTTACAATTTATTTCATTAGCTGGATTTATCATTAACTGAATTAAGAGAATGACAATTTTTTAAATTTTTTTGTTACAATATTGGTAGAAGACAAGGGTGTTATTTTAAAGGTTGTTTTGAAATGTCTTATCTGTTTTCATCACATAGGAGCGACCTGTGTTTTGAAGAAGAAATTTTCTGCGAGACAGTTTTGGAATGACTGTAGGAAATACAATGTTACTATGTTTTTATACATAGGAGAACTCTGCCGCTATCTCTGCAATCAGCCCTGTGTAAGTTCTGTTTGCAAACGCAGCTTTAAGATATAGCAAATCTGAAAGTCAGATAGATCCACTTATTTCTGAATAATATAGCATTTTCAATGTTTGATAGCCTTTTACAGTGAATACAGAATTTAGGTCTTGTGTTCCTAGTTATTACCAATAGCAATCAAGTTTACACAAGCAAATGAGGTGGTGACAAAGGAACAAGCCTGGCAGGATAGGACACTTTTACCCTGACACTCACAGAAGTGCCCCTGCAAAGCCAAGCTTTTTGACCAGCAAGTTGCTGGTCAGCCAGGAAAAGGTAAAAGCTGTAAAATCTTCAGCATACACAATGACCAAACAAGAGTCTGAACCAGATTGAATGATTAAACAATTTCAGTGCTCTGTTCCAAAGTAATTGTTTATCAAGGGAGGCCTATTATGTTCAGCATTTAATGGATGGTAGTTAATTTTTGACTTTTAAATTTATGAATGAGTTTTTATTAGTTTAAATCTTTTTCTTAGAGGTCTTCCCAAGGCACATTCTCTTCCATGCCTGTATATATGATGATGGAGATATCTGTATGAAGCTAAAGTACTAACAGTGTGGTGCAAAATCTTGGTGCCCCCTGAGATAACAGTCCTAAAGATCATGACAACTATATCATGATTAGATTTGAAACAAAGTAAAGTGTTACCAAACAGTGACAAGTAAGTCTGAACATACTTACTAAGTTGCAACTCTCATTCCTCAATGACAACATTTGGTTGGAATTTTTTGGAAAAGTTTGGTTAATTTTTTAAATTTTATGCTCAGGAGTTAGGATATTACTGAAGGGAGATGACAAGAAGTATTCCTGCCTACCTCAGAAAGCCTCATGTACAAGCACAAAGTTCAAATGATCTCAAAGGCATTGGTCAGAGATTGATGCAAGGACTAGGAACAAGGAAATATCTGAAAGAATTCTCCAGATGCTTTGAACAGAATCTTCTTAATGGGTGGTCTGGATGTAGGAGAGGGATCAAAGACAAAAAGTGCTAAAGGGTACAAGACAGGATAGCTGTTGCCAGAACTCAAGCCTGTACAAACAAGCCTGAAACAGGACTCAAGCCTGGCCAACAGCTACTACTGTACCAGTAGTCCATGGGTCAAGAAGCCACAAAGGAATAATTAGCTAGGCCAAACCAGTTGTATAAAGGTTTCTCCTGCAGGAAAAAAGCAATGAGAACTATCTTTCCTTGACTCAATAACAAAAATTTAACAGAGAAGAAATAGATACTTAACTGGCAGCTGGTAAGAGGGAAAAACAGAGATGGCCTGGGTGAGTTGAGGAAGGTGAGGTTGCTAGCAGGAGTGGATCAGGTACATCAGGAGCTCTGTCAATTTACGTCTTACTGGATCTTACTTACATGACCCTGCTAGACTGTGACCACATATAACATCTAACCAGATGTTATATCTGCACATAACATTTAACCTCTACTGCACCACACCAGTTCACCTACACTGGAAGAAAGCCATGCAGGGTAATAGGTCTGGTGTTGTTCAGGACTAGGACTGAACATGAGGAACCTGTTCCAGCATGCTCTACATCATACACAGGGTGTCTGTCCTTCCCTCCTTTCACTGAGCATGCCCAGGTCTCACAATTTGAGAAAGGACATGGATTTGGAAACTAGGATTTGGGCACTTCGGGATTTCTTCATGTGGCCAGAAACTCTGTGACTAATTACATCTACTGCAAGATAACCAGCCTCACGTACCTATCAGAAGTAAATATTAAGCCCATAGAATGTAACAAAATACTGAGAAAGTAAGTCAAATAATGTTTTTAAAGGGAACCATATAACTTTTAAATAAAGACATTTAAGATTCAAGGTAGTTTAGGGAAATGCTGCAGATTGTTGAACCAGGTCTGAACTAAGGTAAGAATAACAGTTTCTCCTATTGCTTGTAATCTCTCAAACTCTTGAGATTTACTTCAAGTCTTACAGTATCACAAAATACCTTGGGGAAAAAAATCAAAACCTGTCATTTCATCCTGAAGACAAAGTGTTGAAGAAGGGACAACATTATGCATGAAGGAAGTCTCCCAGTCAGCCTCCCAGCTGGTTTAAAATTGAGTTGGATTGTATACACGTGATCAAAACATCTATTCCTTCAGAGTTACCATTAAAATTGCAAAAGAAAACACATCTCATTAGGCAGAAGCAGGGAATATCAAACTCTGGTTTGACCCCTGTGTTTAACAGTGAGGTTTAGTCTGCATTACGGTTCATCCTGTCATGGCAAATAATTAATCTGCCATAAAATGCAGGTCTGGATCAAATTAAGTTGTCTGCTAATACATTTTTGTTTTCACAAAACAATTTTATGTGAATATTTTTGAAAGTCAAAAGTTTGAATCTCTGCTAAAATATTTCAGTGTAATTACAAGGCAAAGCTCCATCTTTAAATCAAACATAATTTTACAGTTTTAAAGATCAGAATAACACTGCAACAAAACCAAAAGGTATTTATTTGATTTGAAGGAACCATTCCTGTTGACCTGAAATAAGTTTATTTTCTGCTGACATTTAGCCATAACAGTAACTTAATTACTGAATCCCAGCTACACATCCAAAAAAGTGAGGGCTTCTGAGAGTCTTGACCATAATCCTATAAACAGGGCAGTCTGCTCCTATGCAGAAAGCACTTGTGTAAGTAAACTTTTGAATAGTTTACCACAATAATATATCACTAACATGTAGCAATAACACATTAGCAACTATGTTTTTACTGCAGATTTTATTACTATCTTTTGATGACTCTGGATTTAAGATTAAAGTTGAACCTAATAATGCAAGGTATTTTAAATAGCTTTGAGTTTATTCTGCTGCTTTTTCAGGTTCCATAAGGAACATGGCAGATGTGCAAACTTTTCTATCAAGTATCATAACAAAAAGAATCAATCTTTGTGTATCACAAGAGTTTTCTAAGGCACAATTTTGTTGATACAGAAAAACTTCTCTTTTTGGTGGGAAAAAAACTTCTATTCTATGGGAAATGGCACTTCCTTAAAACCTATTTATTTACAGCTAAAATCTTTTAAACTTTGTAATATACTTCCTCTTTATAGAGTTCATAAGTGAAAATTCAAAGAATTACAGCAATAAAGTTTTCACCCTGCAAAAACCCCTCAACCTCAGATCAAGATTTCTTATGCTTTTCTGTTTTATTTTAAAAAACAACAACAACAGCAGCAAATAAAACCTCTTTCTGTGAAGTATTTTAGTCAAGGTGGCAGTTCACAAATGAAAATTGATCTGTTGGAAACATTCTGTTCTGTTAGGTCAATTTTAGGCATTTAGATCCTCTTTTCCCAGCCACAGAATGTTTCTTATTGTCTGTTCACAGAAAGAAGAGGACAGAGTTCATGAAGTGCGCATTGCCCTTGGAAATGGTATTAGACCTTCTGTATGGAAAGAATTTCTGATGAGGTTTGGCCCAGTTAAAATATTTGAATTCTATGGGTCCACGGAAGGAAGTCTTGGTTTCCTGAACTACACTAATAAAATAGGAGCTGTGGGCCGTGCTGGCATCTTCTCAAAGGTAAGAGTTATCAAATCAACCAACCAATTAACCATACAACAATTAAAAAAACAAAAGTGAAAACGCATGGGAAAGGCGGAAATCATAAAGAACAGGAAGGAAGAAAATGCTTCCTTCTTTCCAGGTACAATAATAATTGGTTCATGAAAACAGAAGACTTATTCTTAGCCACTTCCTTGACTCTATTCTCTGTACATTTATTTTGAAGCCACAGTAAATGTTACACTATGAGTACATAGGAGCTTGTGTACCCAACTTTTCCCCCAGAATATATTAAAAAAACCAAACTGACTGTGTAGAAGAGACTACCCACAGGACTGGGTAATGATTTTTATTAAAGTTTACTTATCATCCTGAAAACCCACATAGAACAAATGATGAGGCCAGAAACTAGTTTTGATTTGAGTTTTGGTATGAATCGGGAGATAGATATTCCAAAGCAAACTTTCACAAAATTTGTTCTTTTGCTGCATCTCAGCTCATTAAAACTAGTGTCACACTTTCTCTGAAATAAGATTAACAAAACAAAAAATTCTAAACTCTCAGCAAACAAAGGAGAAAAATATTAATCTCAAAATATCCAAGCTGTACATTTACATATACAACCACTGTTGAAACTCTTCATGTTTCTACCATAAAAACCCCTTGACAGTCTCAAATGCTTTTCCAAATTGTACAGTTTCTGTGAATCATGAATATTATACTACCATGAAATACTATTCAAACAATATTAAACATCCAGATCATTTAAGATCAAGACCGATTAACGACTTCCAAATGATTTCTATTTATATCTGAGATGTCAAAAATGCTTTGACATGACGATGACATCTCTGCAAGACTTTCAGTCTTCTAGCAATCTTAACCACGTGGATGGAGGATTGAGGCAGGAAAGTCTAATTAAGTCATTAAGTGAAAGTTTCCATTTGCACCTGTCTGGTGTAATTTTTGATATGTCTGTAAATTTATTATAGATTTTTTTTGACAGAGAATCATCTTGATTTGCATTCCAGAGATATTATAAATGGATGGCAGTTTTTAAAGCAAATCTGACAATTTGATCAAATACACTTTATCCTTGATATAAATTATTTTAATCTGACCCTACTCTTAGAAAATGGGCTTCTTTTTGACAATAAAGGAGATGAACATTTACCTGTATATGTATACTTGGTGTGGCTTACCATGATAGAAACACTTTCTGACAATTGCCTCAGAATACTGCCAGTTTATTTCAGGCTGTCTCAAGTCTCCAAAAGTCAGTAGGGACTATTCATTAATTCAAAGCAATTTTATCAAAGCTAGAAAATTAGTAAGAAACAGGTGGTTTTAAGTATGCATATGTGCTTTTTTGTTTTTCTTTTAGTTTCTACATTCTTTTGAGTTGTTGAAATATGATGTCTGCAAACAAGAACTTATAAAAGATGAAAATGGAAGGGGTAAGAAAGCACCCACAGGTAAGGAAAAATATTAGTCATCTATTAACTAACAGATAGCTCAATTTAGATGGTGATATTTCTGTGAGCAATAGATTTTTGTCATATGCCTAGAACTTCAAAATAGAAAAAATAGGAAAATTGATCCAAATAGAGATCTGTTGCTAATACATGCAATAATATATCCAATTATTTGTAAATTAATCTAAAAGAAAAAATTACAATCATATCAGAACATTAGTAATATTTGGCACCCATAATATTTTTATTCTCACTTGAGGAGAACTTGTTCCTATTACTGGAAAAATCAAATTTTTTAATGCTTTTTATTTTTTAAAGAAAAAAAAAGATACCGTAATTCCCAGGTATGTTGTGCTCTGAGACCAGATGTTTCAAGATGCTTTCTAAGTTTCAGATTTAAAATTCTGATGAAGAACAGCAAAATTTCAAATTGTGGATCATATTTTTAAAATTAGTGACGAAACCAGACTTATCATTTTGGTACCTAGAGTTGCACAGACTTTCCAAACTCCTACTTAAAATGGAATACTCAAAGAGTTGAAGCTCTCAGACTAAAAATAAGGTAGTCTCCTAGTTGAGAATATCCTTGAGAAAAATCCTGAAAACTGAGTCTCAAAAAAGAGCACTGCATCTATCAAAGCCACATCAAACATTCATGTGTCTGTGTACACATGCAGGAATCATCCGTGTCAAAGTTATCAATTCTGGGGAAAAGGTCTTTACATCACTTGTTTTAGTATGTAGATTTAATTATCATAGAGATAAAAATCCTGAAGGTAGAAGAGAGGCTTGTACAGATGACCTAAATTATAACAGGTTATGATAATGTCAGATCTCAATGACACACAGCAGTACTGGACATGAAATCAACAATTATTATTGCTTATCTTTGAAAATATAACGTATAACATAACATTACATTGCATATTATGTATTATATAATATTATATAATGTTATATAATGTAATACCATATAATACCATATAATACCATATTATATAATATAATACCATATAATATAATACCACCAATAATCAATAAATACACGATAATGCCATCTAATGCAATCTAAAACAATATAATACAATTAATACATATAATCCAATATAATACAATATAATATAATATAATATACGATAATACCATATAATATACTATCATATCAATAAATACATATATACTACAATATCATATACTATAATATACTCTCCTCCCTCATCCTCCTCAATACATCCTCAGCGATATCCTCTCCTCTACTCACCTACTCCTATACTCCTCCTCCATCCTCTCCCTCCTCATGCCTCTCCATATACCATGCCTACTCTCATCTCCTCCTCACCTCTAACATCTCCTCCCCCTCTCCTCTACTCTCCTCTAACTCCTCTCCTCCCGCTCCTCCCATCTCCTACCATCTCCTACATACCTTCTTACCATACTCTCCTCTCCTCTCCTCTCCTCTCCTTCCTCTCCTCTCCTCTCCTCTCTCTCCTCTCCTCTCCTCTCTCTCCTCTCCTCTCCTCTCCTCTCCTCTCCTCTCTCTCCTCTCCTCTCCTCTCCGCTCCTCTCTCCTCTCCTCTCTCCCCCTCCGCTACTCTCCTTCTCTCCTTCCTCTCTCTCCTCTCCTCTCTTGTCGTCGTCTGGCCCCTTCGCCCTCTTCTCTTTTTTCTACTCAGCTAGTATTTGCTGCCACATCTCCCCATCCCGAAAAGTCTTCTATTTTTTTTCCTTGCACCAGAGCTTGCTTCTTCCTCCCGTCCACTCATTCGACCACTGCACAAACAATTCTTGGGTTCTCAGTGCAATTGATAAAATTCCCAGTTTCATGACACACTGAAACAATTTGCAGGTTATTACCATATTTTTTAACAACCCTGAATCTGTCACTTGATGCAACGTGAGATAGTAATGACAGGAAATTCACACATTGGACTATGGGATCCTCCTGTAAAACTGACTTGAGGTTAGAGCAAGTCCTTTTTTAAATTCAATATTTTTGTTTGGTTGTTCTTTGTTATAAATTATGCATTGTATTTGCAGCAGTGCCAGCTCCGCTTCTGAAACGTAGTATGAGCTTTTATTCCATTTGCCATGTTGAGTGTTCAAAAAAATGAAGAGGATTAAATTTAGGAAGCAGAAATACAGCTATGAAGAAAATTATTTGTTTCAAAATATCTCCTTACATCTGCTGAAGGGGTAAAATAAAAGGTTTTCGAAGATGGGATTATCTTTTAACCTCAGCAGTACATTGAGAACAAAGCCAATACTTATCACAGATAAAGAATAGTAAAAGAAACACGTTTAAAGGCCATTCTGAATCAGTTCCAGTGCAGTCAATGGAAATTTTGTCCTTGTTACAGATAGGACTTAGGCTGCAACAAGGAGTGATGCCCAGTAGGGATATGCTTCAGACCCCAGAGACCCCTTGATGATCAGGGGTGCACATTTGTAGATTACTTGTTTTGTCACAGCAGCACACCAGTGCTAAGGCAGTAACATCCCTATCCTCTGGAAAACCTCAAAGCCTTCAAAAATACAAACAATACATGTAGAGGCAATATGTATAATACCCTTAGGTACTATACATATTGCCTCTACCTGTATTGTTTGACTACAATCACCCTTTTCAAACAACATAAAGATAAAGGATACATAAAGATAAATCATCTTTTCTATGGGCAAATGCTTTTACCAGGTAAGTGATGTATCACACACTCCAAAAATTTCTTCCCTGTGGTCCAGATTATTGGAAAAGAAGGAAGCAAAATTATGTTCCCTTTTCCACTCACCCATTTCTTCTGTTCAGGAAAGAACTACGGTAATGTAGCAATAAGACACATAAAACCAATGTGGCTTCCCAAAGGATTTTTAATATGATAATTTATGCTCTTAATAGCTTACTCTATATATGTTTAGTTTCCCCTTTTCATGACTTGCAGGTAAACCTGGTCTTCTAGTTTTTCAAGTTACTGAGGATGGCCCATTTTCTGGGTATGTTGGAAATAAAGAAGCCTCAGAGAAGAAACTGCTGCGTAATGTGTTTGTGGAAGGAGATGTGTATCTTGACACAGGGGATCTCCTAGTGATGGATGAGGATGGGTTCCTCTACTTCACTGACCGGGTGGGAGACACTTTCAGGTATAGCACAAAGTTAATAGTAAATCCAGGGAGCTTGGAAGAAATCACACAGGCAGGCCTGGATGACACAGATCAGACTCAGACATGAGGAATGTCAACTTTGTTTAAACAAAACCACCAAGTATAGGAATCGAGTCCTACAGAGTTCACTCCAACTTATTGGAATTTTTCAAATTTGGTAATTCTTGTATCACTGGGATCTCAAATATAAGACGGCACTGAACCAGAAAATGATTCTTCAGTTAAGAATGTAGCCCACATTAAAAGTAGTCCTCTGTCACATATAGAATAAAACATGTACGAGCTAACATATTAATATATTAATATAAGAAATATTTTCCACAGGTGGAAAGGAGAAAATGTTGCCACTTTAGAAGTTGCAGAGATCATTGGAATGATGGATTTTGTCCAAGAAGTTAACGTTTATGGTGTAAGCGTAAAAAGTAAGTCATTCCCTATAGTTTAAGAACATAAAATGAAGTTACTAATTTCTTACTGTAACTTTTCTGTCTAGTGACTGCATGCACAAGTACATGTAAGTATATAAGTGATTTCAGCTTGGCAATTCAGGCTTTTCTACAGTGTTTTGAAATTTCAGTTTCAGCAAAATGCTGCATTTAATAAACATGACATGCTGAAATTTTGTAATGAAAGGAAATTTTGTAATGAAAGGAAGAAAAATTTGGATAAATTAAAAATTGTAACACAGAAGTGAGAAATATGAAGTGAGAAATACAAAGGTATGAACTACACAAGACTCCTCTTATGCTAAACGCTTTCATCTGAAAAATGGTAATACAGAGTATATTAAAAGATAACGTCTGAAACCACAATCTTATGAGTACTGTCCAAGAACACATATATTTTTTCATAATTGGAATGTTCTCAATCATATATGATGCTTCAGAAAAATATACAATATCATGCTGAAAAGCTGTAGGAAACCTAATTACAAAATTAAAAAATTTCTCAGCAGATGCAGCCACTGAAGAAACAGTTTGAGGAGGACAAACTTTTTGTGGTGCTGAGTAACTGTTCATAATTTCCTTTGGAAGCAAATAAAGTCTAGTATTAGAAGGAACTAGTCACATGAAGAAGAAGCTGTCAAGAGACAGCACTGAGAGATGGGAAATGCAATGGGTTCAAGGAAAAAGGATACATAAAAATAAAATTAAAAGGCCATCATCTGAATGGTTGATCAGCAGGTGGCAGTCATGCAGTGCATGCAAATAAAACTGTAGTCTAATATTCAAAGCATTTCTCATTATCATCTACAGCTGGAGCTCCTCGAAAGGGTTATTGCCACCTCAGGCAGTAAATAGCACATTAAAAATGCCTCATGATTCACATCAATTTTTGGTTGTAGTGTCAATAACATCTAGATAGCATGGTCTTTCATATTTCTATATTGACTTGAGTCTCAACTATTGCCATAACAAACTTCACAGCATATCACCAGTTCAGTAACAGCAGATTTATTTTCAGGAAAAGGAGTACCATATTTTTTCTTTCCAGTGCCTTTAGGCAGATCTCAAGCCTGCTCTTTTTTTCTGAACAGATTTAACTATGGCTGCTGATTTCTTACAACTCAGATATTTTCTCCACTTAAATTTTTTTCTTGTGTTTCAATAAATAGAATGCAGGAACTATGTCTGGTACATATTTTTGAAAAGGGCTTTGTTTCAATTTGCATGTCAAACACAGTTTGATGGCTGTAATTTATTAGGAGTCACATTTTTGGTCATAAATTTTTCTGTGGGACAGAGTGCAAAGCACTCAGCACTGCCTTTACAGTGTACAATAGGCATTTAACTGTATATAGAATAAGTACAGTCTCATGTCCATCTATTGCATTAGTCTTTATGTGGGTGCATTCAGGTTTTTTTTAAATTGATACTCCCTCAGATTTACTTAGGCCATTATGTTGCCAGTGTTCAGGTAGGAATAAAACCTAGCAGGCAGTTCCAGCTACAGAGAATTCCCAATAAAAAGGCATCGGTGACATTTTTAAATTGAATAAACCCACTTAAAGTAACTTTTAAAGTTCTCCAATACCATGTATAAATAAAATAAGTAAATAAAATATAATATCCCTTATAAATAAAATATCATATACTTTATACTCAGTGATGTCAGAGAAAATAGGATGGATATTTCACAATATCAATTTAATTGTTCTGAATATTACTAAATCCCCCCAAATGTTATAAAACATTCACATATACTCTTACTTGTCATACTATTTTTCAATTTTTTTAGATTATGAAGGAAGAACAGGGATGGCAGCTATTGTGCTTAAACATAACCACAACTTTAATGGAGAAAGACTTTATAAGCATGTTGAGGACTTCCTTCCAAGTTATGCCCAACCACGCTTTGTGAGAATCATGGTAAGACAACCAGGTGTCTGCCACTTGTATTTATCTTCTGTCTGACTTGAAAATTGGTCACTTCAAACATGTAATGCAGAATGCATTTGACTAACAGTTTAGATAGTTGAAAACAAAAGGAAATAGTAGCCTAAATTACTGTTCCTATGATTGTTACTATGATGAATTTTAGCAAATATATGATAAATTAAACTTCAGGGTTTTTTCATGGATCCATCCGTACCTAAGAATCCTGGTAGGGATTAATAACTTTGCTGTTGGATTTTGCTTCAAAGTTCTTTAACCAGTGTCTTCTTCTAGTCAATAGAAGACTAAGCAAACACATGTGTAGCCTTACTCATAAGAGTGTCTTCTTATAACAGGGTGACATGATCCATTTCAAACCTTTTGCTGTTGTGGCTGTTCTTGAAGTGATTATTATCCACTGTTACTGACAAGGCACCAAAGAAATACCAGGTTATTTACAACAGATAGGAAAAGGTTTATGGAGATTTCCTAACGTGAGAATTAAAATGCACTCACATGTTTTAAAGTACAAAAGCAGAACTGGGATTCAGTTCTTTTTAATGTCCACTTTAAAAGTACAAGGATTATACCCCTTGTGAACACCCCGCAGGCTGATCTGCAACCAGGCAGGAAGAGAATGAACTGCAAAAGGTAGGAAAAGGCTCCACATTACATCTTCTAAAAGTTTGTGGCTCACATTTGCTACTGTTAGGGATGCTGAGAGGCATTTGGCAGTTTTCCTTAAATACTGAGACATTGTCAAAAAGGTACAAATTGAAGAATATAGAGATTGAGAATATTTTTTTTTTTCCACTAACAGATTCCTGCACTAAGTAAATGTACCTTCACATGCAGTAAGCATAGGTTATACTATCGATGGAGCTCAAGGACATTAGCAGTGTCTTCCAGGAAAGCTTTTGGAACAGATCTGTCTTTACAGTTCCACTAGACTGAGCAAATCTATACAGAGCATCAAGGTTTATATATGTGGAACTAATTAAACCAGTTTGCATTTATTTGTTCTCTGACTAAATCTTTTTCTGAGTAACTGAGGAGGAGCCAAAGTAAACAAAGTTACTAGCAGTACTAATTAACTAATATTTACACATGTGCACATTTTTATTAAAGGAAATAAATTCAATTTTATTTTTAAAAAATCAAAATGAGAAAAAGTTGTTGTGGCTTTATAAAATGCCTTAGGGGAGTATAACAGGATGAATGCCAAACTCACAATTTTCTGTTTGGAAGAAAATTCAGTCCCTCCTCTAGGTCCTGAGAAAGAGGTCACCCTAATCAAGACTGACAAAGAAATACTTGAAATTCTCATGCAATATTGGATTAAAACCAAAATCATTCTTGAAAAATTTTCAGCAGTCAGTATGTAGGTTTTTTCCAATATGACTTGCAATTATAGTTGACTGGTTTGTGCAAATCAAACAGAATGATTTTCTGTTATCAGTATCTCCTAATTCATTCTGAAGAGATAACACAGGCATGGGGACAAGGATGCAAAAAACCAGGGAACTCCAGGGCTCTGTTATGTCTTCCACCTGAGTTTTTTTAACTTCCTTCCAACAAGAACTAAAAAGTGGATCTTTTCAGTGTGGGAACTAAAACAAAACCTTCCCTACACTGAAAACACCATATAAGTAATAACAATGATGGGAACAGTCTGCTTTAAACTTTTCTCTTAATGTAAACATCATTGGAAAGGCAATTTATTTATATACCACTTCTGCTCAAATACACCAACCATTGTGTGCAGAACAACTCATTCATGAATTGGCATTTTAATAATTGCTGTATAGAAACTCCTTATATAGGCAAATAAGACAGGAAGGCACTTAACATTGTCAGGTTGAATGTTTTAAATTAAGTTTAGCAGTAGGAAATCAGAAGAGAGCCAATACCAAAAAATCAGTCAGCTCTTTTGCAGAGTGTCACTAAGTGTTCCATACTCTGCTGATTTTGTGGTGGACTGCCCTAAGGAAAGTTAAAAGAAAATGCATATGTTGAAACAGAAACTTGTCATCTTGTGTGTTGCTTTAGTAGGAAAATGAATAAGAAATAAAATACTCATTTAGATTTAGATTTCACTGTACTTGTGAATCTGATAATTGTTTAACTGAAGAAATTCTACAGTAAATTGTATGATCTATTTTATTCAGTATGTACATCATAATTTCACTGGTATAGACTGAAATGGAATATTGCACCTTACTTGAATTATTTCTTTTGTAGGGTGTTATGCAAACTACTGCAACTTTCAAGCATCAGAAAATGCATCTGGCAAATGAAGGATTTAATCCAGAAATTATATCAGAACCTCTGTATTTCATGTATGAACCTGCATGTTCCTATATCCCTATGACAAGAGAGATATACCATAAGGTGGTTTCTGGTGAAATACGTTTATAAAGCATAGAAATAAATTTACTCTATAATACAGAAAATTTCATATATACTCCTGAAACCACTTCAGCAGGTGCCACTATGCAGTATTTGTTTTAAAAATACAAGATATTAAAATTTATCTTATGGTAATAAAATCTGTTGCTTCCAAAGATACAGACACAATAGTTATGTGCATTGTGTAGGCTGCACTGCATCTGCTCATATTATTTCCTCATACATGGGCTCACATATGCAAATTTTTATTTTACATTTCTCACTGATTCAAATTATTTTTGTCTGAGCCACCATTATCTTAACCTAGCTGAATATTTTACACACCTACATTTTCTTCTGACTCTGCTTTTAAAATTAATAAATAATTAGATCAATAATGTTCTAGGCTTTAATAAAGTGAGCCATCAGAAATATAAGCAAAATACTGCTCAAGCACTGCATGTAAACCTCTGCTCAATGTTTGATAATTATACAATGTAATATTTAATTGCAGTATTTTACATCATGCTCAACTTCAGACTTTTATGGAAAATAAATGTTCAGTGGTGAAATATACTTGTAGTATTTAGTGTATATAATTTTCTACAATTTACACCAGAACGCAGATTATTTGCAAAAATTCATTCCTGATGGCACATTATCTCTTCTTTTACTTACAAGTTGTCGTATTCTTGAAGCTGAGTTCTCATGAAAATGGGACAAAATTTACTATAGCTTTTACTGGAAGTGAACACCTAGAAACTCATAAATGGAGCTAGAAAGTTTCAAAGGCAGAATCAGATCAGAGAATATAACAGCATACCTGCTGGATGTACTTTAGTTGAGTATACATACCTGGTTTCATTTAAAAATCAAACAAGTCTGCACTTATGTGAGGGAATACCTCCCTACTGTACGATTCCCTGAATTCATGTGACCTTTTGCCTGGATTAATAAAATAAATTATGTACTATAAAGCTAATGCTCATCCCAGTTAGAGCCTTACAGACTTGCACAATTTCCCCAAGCATAAGACTTATTTTTTCTTGGTTTTCAGTATGTGCTATTCCTACCACTGCTAACTCTGCTACTTCTGCCATAATGTAGAGACACAAGGTAACTGACCCAAACACCTTTGGCACATTGCAGAGCACCCGACACAAGCAGCCCCACACCACAACAGCCCATCATCTAAAGGAACAATTTAGCTGAGAAAGAAACTCTGCTATGATGACAAAGGTCACCATGTATCTCTCTGCCATTCCACATCAGGAGAAGTGTGAGCGACAGAAGCAGATGCAGCTTGAGGTCTGGAAGGCAGTAAGGGTGTGCAGAACTGGACAGATGGTATCCAGCATACCAGATACACCTAGGGCACACCACCATCTCCTCTGAGACATAAGGTTTCTGAGCTTGGAGCAAGGAAGCAGAACTGCAAATAAAAACCTTTACTTTTAAGAATTGTCCATTTGTGGACTAAGAGTACTGAACATATATAGGTTTGAGGAAGGCCCAAGGAAGTTCAGTGGTTTGAATACATTATGGGACTCTATAGCACACAATAAAAATCTCCTTTGACTGAGGCAATAAACTTCTTATGTCCTGCCCAGTTTCTGGGAATACTATTATCAAGAAAGGAAGGGATTGGTTATTCATGACTGAATATAGTGGTTTTTCCAACTACTTCTGCTGTGGTCTTCTAACACATTAAACAATAGTGCTCACCTAGCACCCTTCTTATAAGCTGACATGTTATTTCCAAAATGTCAGTAATTTTCAAAACATGACATAATATTGAGACAGCTCTGAATTGGCTACTATAAACAAAATACTTGGATTTTTCCTACCTTCTAAAGGTTTAAATAACTATGCATACCTATAACACTTAAGCATGTAGAACATTAAACTTTATGAGGACAATCACATTTACCAGGATCTAAGCAGGAGATGGCTGAGAAATGGGTCTCTTACACCACAAAATTATTGTGGTTTCAAGATCCAGAAGAAATGTCCCATGCATGTGCAGGAAAAGATGACTACCTATAACTCTTAATCATCTAAATCCTTTTCTCCCTCACCTGTTGTTATAAGTTGCTTTTTGGGCTTTCAGTGGAGTAGTTTCCTCTCTTCATTTCCACAAAGCAGAAGAAGAGGATGTGAGAAGAAAACTAAGAAAGTGAACAGCTATTTTCACTACAGAATTTTAAAAATTAAATAAACTCCTTTATTTAAAATTTTAGACTATAACCCAGTTATGCCGGTTAATAATGTGGTCTCCCATACATGAGACACAATTGGAGAAATCAATGTGAGGGAAGAAAAAGAGCAGCAACATTGGAGGACATCTGTCTTTAATGCTGATCAAGTACTCACAAGGCTCTCCAAATTCACAACTCAATCCTATGAGTGGCTACTCCTCTTTTTAATGTTAAAGTCCTGGATCAAATGTTGCACAAAGCAGAATGCAGATTATGCCTGCTAGTCTCCTAATATTACTCTATTTTGAGCCAAAACACAGAAGTAAGTTTTAATATTTGACATCTATTAAAAAATAAATTGATATGCTATTCCCTGCATACTATAATAAGAAGTATAATGTCATATATTTACTATATACTGTATAATACAAAATTAAAATAAATAGCTGATACTTCAAAATATATGATTAAAAAAAAAAACCACAAACCACCAACAATCTCTTACATCTAAAAGGTTTTATTTAAGACAAGTTCTTTATTTTCCCTCAAAAATTTGAAGTATTTCACTTCTCTGCTGCTTATGCAACTAAAAAAACATTGTAGCTCCCAAAGGTATATTAGTCAGTTCAGAGTTAATGCAAATATACATACATGTAATATTGTATTATCTGGATATTAAAAGGATTAATGTGTCAAACCCACATAAATTGAGGGGGGCTTGGGCTTTTTTTTACATTAATAAAGCATTTCAGTATTTGGTGCATGTTTCTTTGCTACAGTGAGATGTCATAGGGATATTTTTCAGTTTTATCTAATCACATTTTAAAAAAAAAATTTCACTCTGAATTTCACCAGAGGAAAATTAAACTCCTTTATATTTCCTTATTGGGTCATACCATACTCTAAGGAATCAAATTGTTTTGAAGGGAAATTGAGTATAATAATTACAGCACAATAAATAATTCATGGCACTGTGGTATGAGTTTATGAGTTCTACATATGTCAAGAATAAAATAGATTCCAGGTAATGGCAGGTAACAAGAAACCAAATAACAGACACATTTCTTATTATACTTTGGGAGTTTACTTGTTTAAAAACAAATATCTCTACATTTAAAATTAAGAGGTTTTAGAGACCTTTTAGAGATTACCTTTTGTACCTCCTTATAAAGGTTTCTTCACAGTATATATTTGCCACTGCAAGTATGTGTTATGTTGGCAGTTTCAATCTCACAATAGCACACAATATTCCCCAGACTTTTTGTCTTATTCAGGGTGGCATGTGGCAACTTCAATTTGCTTGACAGTTCAGAAGCCTATGTGTCACTTACTGACCCATACAGGCAGTTAATTTTATCTGAGGATAGCAATTACTTTACATAATTGAAATAATTCATTTCTTTGTAAGCCTTTCAAATCCCATGCAACTTACTTTAAAAATATTAATAAATACACATGCATCTGCATTGGATAAAAGCCCTGAAAGTATAGAGAACAAAAGTACTGAGGGCAAATTTAACCTACCTCCTATCTATCGGGGCTAAACCAGCTACCTAAACTGAGGCATCTTAGTACCCTTGGGATGCTTGATGCTTTTAATTACCACTGCACACTTCAGTTTCATTTACTTCAGTATGAAAACTTTAAAAAAAAAAATCAAGATTGAAGGAAAGACTTTCGTAAGAACGTCACAGGAGTGGGTATTTCTAAAAGCTGGTTATGGGAGATAAGTGTAAAATTGCTTCCTGAACATTTCAGCCTTGAGATATATTTTGAAAGAGATCTATATACAGACAAAAATAAAACTGTTTAAGTATGAACACTGAATTTATTTAAAATACACTTTTTAGAGAGATGAATACTATTAAATACTGCAAATTATGAGTAAGGCAAAATGAACACATAGTCCTCATACCTGGCTGAATAGCATCTCAGAAACAGTATTACATCAGAAGGGACAAATCAAGAAAATTACTACTTCCTCGCATTTAAAAATAAGACTTCTACTAGGAAACATTTTACACTGCCATAACATTACTTTTTAATTATTAATTTATAATTTGCTGAATTACAAGGCATATTACACTTCAGGCAGCTAAATAATCACTTCAGGCACAAAACAGTCAGCCTTACTTATTTCCCAACAAAATAATTCTGAATTTTAAGACTTTGATGTTTACTTACAACAAGGTATTTGAAGCCATAAAATATACACATTAATCATAATGTGAAATTAACAGTAGGGGATTTTTAAGAATGCTTAGATGTATAGGTTATTGGACGTCACTAGAACTATTTGAAAGAGCATCAAAAAATGTAATTATTTCTATTGTTTCTACTACATGAAAAATAGACACACAAAGAAACATCAGCTGAAATTCTCACTGAGTGCTTGAAAATGTGACAGGACATGTGCGTGCAGTTGACCATTCCAGGACTTATTTCAGTTTTTCTTGGTCCACCTAATTTCATGTGTACTTTTCCCCATTAATACTGGTCTGGAGTATTTTCTGATCTCTGTTGTTACTTCACACACCCAGTCATTCACTCCTGTCATGTATCTAACTCTGAATTCTATTACTGTTCTGTTGTGCAGAGTATAAAAAAGAGCAAATGTTCCTTGTTGGCAGGGGAACTGACATTCAATTTTAAACAGGTAAAACCCATAAAGCAGCAGTACACATTTGAAGCACTTTTATGAGCGAATGAATAACCTCGTGATCCTAGCAGAAAAGGTAAAAAAAATTCATAGAATCTGGCTTTGCAGAAGATACCAAATGTGGCAGTACTAGCTTCAAAAAAGAATTGCTGTAGGCACATGGAAGCATAAATGTTTACCCAAAACACAGAAACACGACCATGCTTTTCTTTTTCTCCATGTGACTCTTCTGAGTTCTGTCTCAAATGTGCCTGCAGGTGGAACACCTCCAGCTGTAATCTGGACAAATCTCTCTAGTCACTTGGAACCAACTTTCACTTAGGAGGCTTCAAAGAAAACTGCTGTTGCAGAAAGAGGTGATGATTTCCTTTGCTATTAACCTATTTTTAGCTTGTGGTGTAGTAGAATATCAGGATATGACAGACTAGGATTTTTTCCTAGAATGAAATTGGAGTCATCCTGTGAGATATATTTCTGCACAGAGAAAAAAACCCCAAACAACAAAAGAAAAAATTCCACGATTTACAATAAAAATATCTATGATCAGACTGTGATAAAACCCTGCAGAGTACAGAAAAAAATCACAGCTAAAAAACCAGTTCTGATTGAAGGTATGTTTCAATGGAAAAAAGATTAGCGCAGGAAGTATGGGCAGATTTGGGGACTGGGGACTTAATTTTTCCAGCTCAGAATTGCATTAAATTAGACTAAAGGTGTTTCCTTGTCACCCATTTTGTGTGCTTTCATGGAGGTATCTGAAAAAAATAAAGGTCTAAAAAAAGGATGTATTCATAGTGCCATCAGACCTAGTCACCTACACCTACAACTCATCAGTAATGAGATCTCTGTGACCATTTGGAAGGCTATTACTGTCTTCCCATTAACAAATCCTGTAGCAATTTTCAAGTTTGGTACCTAAGATTTCCAAGAACTATGAAGATTTTTAGTGCTGGAATAGACTGAATGGGTAGAGCACAACAGTAGCTTCTTAAATTAATTAAGCCTTAGCTCAAGAAATGGCATATTGTGATCAGTTTCTTGGTTTCCAGAAATAGAGGAGATGAGCTGGATGTATGACAAAGTAGTCATAAAGTAGACACAGTTGCAAGAGTCAATGTGACATTATGAGGCACAGCCTGGCCTGAACAGGATTTTTAAAGAGAAGATGTTTAAGTTTAGGTGAAAGAAAGTATATAGAAATGCCCAAAGAAACAAACACCAACCAAGAAAGTACACATATTGGTAAAACCAGCTCCGAAGGTCTGAAACAGTAAATATTTGTCTTTAAAAATCCACAGGAGCATAACAATAATCTAGTGAGTGGTTCATCTGGAGTAAATGCTCCATTTATAGAATATGATTAGTTTACAGTAGCCTCTGACCCATGATTCCATAAAAATTTCAGATTCACACATCATAAGCAGGGGAGACTTCTACATGTTTCACTTTAAACCAGAAGAGCTACAGACTGAAATTTTTAAACAGAGACTTACAGGATCCTCAAGTACAGCATGGAAGTAGACATTAGACCAGAAAAAAGTACAACAAAACAGTTCAACAACAAGACATGAGTAAGCATTTGTGTTTACATAAGACTTGTTTTTATGCAAGGACCAGGCGCAGGAGATGCAGAAGAGATGAAGTCTCCAAAGTGGCAGTCTTCCCATGAAGGCAAGAAACTCTGTTATTAATTAATTAGTTCTCCTGCAGCATTTTTGCAACAACCTGTCATACTTTCCTGAGTAAAATATTAACTGACAAGTAAAGATCTTTATATGACTAAACCCAGTCATTTGCGGTTTTCATTTAGCAGTGGTTCAAAGGCCAAAGATAAACATTTTACCTTTTTATGACTGATTTTCTTTGCAACTTTGTGAGTCTGTTTGGGGGGAACCTCCAGTTATATTACTAGAAGTAATGCCCTGCACAGATTTCAGTAAGAAAATCTTGTGTATCACAACTGCTCATTCTACGAAGATTTATACATTAAAAAAAAGGTTTTAAATAAAAGAAAGTGTAATCCACTCCTTTTGTTGGCAACAGAAGTGTATAAATTGAGGCATTTAAAAATTTATATCTGATTGTAACATTATAAGCTGCCACTTGTGAAGCATATTAAGACCACCTGCTTGTGTACATTCCCCTCTGCAGGTGGCTGGCAACCATTACAGAAAACAACAAAAGCTGCTAAAGGAGCAAATATTAAAGGCAGGGAGCCTGTACTTTACCTTAAAAAAAAACTTTGTTTTTACTTGCAAGACTTTAGATGTTCTTGAAATTGTATTCTTCAGCAGTACTTAATCTATTCTCAATATAACAAGATAAGAAGCCTATTTTATTGCTATTTTTCTTTCTATTACAACCATTACCTTATCAGGACCAAGGTTAATTTTAACTGTAATTCAGCTATGCTTTTGGTTTAGTTCTTCTTTAACGAGAGTAAATTTTTAAAACTAGACTGAAATTAAATGAAACATAAGCCAGGGTAAAGTAGGTAAATGCAAAGAAGAAAAATGAGAACTACTATATATTACATAGATTTTAGAAATCTCTGACAACAGAATGGAGGATGTCCAACTGCAGGCAGACAACAGAAAGAGAAGGGTCTTTACTTCAGCTAGGGTTTTGGAGTAAAGTGAAACACATTCCTTAAAACTATATGGCTGTCCAATATACCATCAACTACTCAACAGTTTTTCAGAGCATGCCAAATGATCAGTGTCTAAAATGGGAAAAAAACTTAAGGATTTACAAAACAGTGGGGATAGAAGAATAGAAAATGTGAGTACTGCTCAACTCAACAAAGTTAAGATCAAACATCTAGCTTTCTTAGACTATTCCTTATATTCTTTGAGATGACACCAAGTAGGATACTCTGCAAAAATTTGTTCAATAATAGTAATGAAAAAATATGAAGCTAGAAAATTGTCTCTCAAAGTCTGGAGAAAGTGAATTTTTGCATCTCATGAGAGTGATAAGAGGTCATCAGCAAGCTGCTTTGACAGTTAAGTGTATAAGCAAGGTAAAATATTTGTGTGCTAGCACAGCTAGGTACATGTAGAGGCTTGAGAGAGGCTTGGACTACACTCTAGCCCCAGGGACATTGAGACAGACTGGGCTGCTGCATGTTTTAATCTGTCCTGTAGAAAAATGGATCTTCAGCAAGAAAGAAAAATGTCAGTGAGAGAAAGAAGTCAGCTAAACTCTTAGGACCTTGCCAGTGCAAGAAGCCTTTCAAGACATCCACATCCTTCCACTGAAAACAGCTAAGGAAAGCAGAACAAAATTATCATTCTCCCCAAGAAGGATGAAACTTACAGGAAAATGGAAAAGGCATTTTAAAAAGTCTTTGTGTTTCTTGTTCTTCACTCTGCTAGTGGAGTAGCTAGTGGTACTACTAATCCATACCTAAATATTTAACTAATAAATAGATAAAATAAAGAGGCTAGTCGAAGCTTTCTTCAAGAAATCATGGAGCACTGGAGTGGCCTCTGCAGCCCCTGGCAGCTGGAGATGAGGCACACCTCTCCACCTGCACTAGGCTGAAGTTCAGAAGGCAGAATGAGTTAGTGGGACAGACCATACTGAATAGTACTGGTTTTTTTTTTTTTTCCTAGGGTAGTCTGTAATAATTTTGCTAACACTCTGACTATAAAGATGCACTAATCTTGTATTTGCACTATAATCTCTGAAAAGGGAGACCTTGAAACTAGTCAAGATACTGCGCATCTGTAGCCATTATTTTTCCTCGCCTGACTGGCTGGTATGGTCAGCTGAAAAGGATTTCAACACTTCAGAAAGGAGAAATAGAAAAAAAAAGTGTAAGAGTGAGGATGAGGTTTTGGGCTCCCATGTGCTGGATACTTGCCTTAACTGCAGCCCTTTCTAACAATCCTGATTTCTACCTCTCACAAAAATTTGCCAGCAGCTCTTCAATCAGACGTCCTCACCAACATCCAAGAAAATACGCTGCACCTCGACAAAGTGATTTAGATGACTGTTTCCTATCTCAGGGACCTGAATTACTGCTTTTCCTTCCTGCCCCACTACATCCTCCTGCTCAAGCCAGCGTCTTCTGGCTCATCTTGCTCCACTACGTCTGCGTTGAGGTGACTCCATGGCAGGGTGACTCCAGAGAGGTGCAGTCCAGCTCCTGGATGCTCTTGTAGCTCACTGAAACTGACTTCAAGTTTTGGGCGTCCCACTCTGCTTTTCTTTTGTCTTTGACATCACTGTGAGAGGCAGACACCTGGTTCGCTTGCCCTTAAAGGTCCCCCCTTTTAACCACAGTTAGCTGTGGCTGCCAGGAGAAACCGGAGCTGACAAGAGCAAATAAGAAAGCTGAGCAATCAGCTTAGAGGAGAGAATGGCCAATAGTTTCTCACACTAAATGTCTGTGTCAATTTATTTCCTTGAACAAAGTTAAAAAGTCAATGAAGCACATCAAATAGAAGTATTAAATGTGTTTAGTATAGCTTACTGACCAAGATATTTATATCTGTCCATTGCTCACTCTTCCTTTCAGACCCTCAATTATGCAGCACAGGCTGTAACAGCTGACATTTTGCTGGTGTCAGCACTTCAGCCAGGGTTTCCTGTTCCACATTTGCCCTGACAGTCTGCATACTTCTTCTCTTATGTGCATTATATAACCCTGCCAGGACTTGGCAAATTCTCTGGGATCCCTCTTCAGAGCAGATGATAGAATGATGATAACATGGAAAAAGAAAAAAGGCAAAAGTCCATCACAGTCCTTGCAGTACATGAAGAGCTGTTTCACAAATTTCAAAAAACCAACAAAATCTGCTTTGTAGGTACACAGAGTTTCAAGATGAGGCTCAGCATTCAATTTTTTTTAATTCAGACCTTTTCCTGCTAGAGATCTCACATGTGATTCTTTGTGAAAACAAACAAAAGTGCTCAGTGTATATTTGAAAGGAAGTTAGATGACTTTTTTTTGTGTTGTGATATTGTCTTAACTTTTTTCCTAGGAAAGAGAGCATTTGGGTGTGTACCTTGTGCATACAGATAAAGTTTACTGGGTGTAATGTGCAACTCAGGCTGTTTTGCAGATGAATACAAAGTCCAAGAGGCACGAGGATAACAGGTGACCACTTGGAGGTATTTTTCCTGTAATTTGTACACTGAACTTTTAACTATAGAACACAATGTGAACAATGGAGAATTTTCTGTAGGGATAGGCTGTCTTTTGATATTTCTCTTGTGTCCAGCTAACATGCCACTGTGCAGTGAAGAAGGCTGCTGCCCACCCTGCTGTGTTGACTTCAAACTGGCAGACAGCCCAGGTTGCTTTAATTATAGCAAAAATCCCAAGGTATGACCTGGCAAAAGAGCAGTATTGGCATTTAAGGGCTTTATGACTGGTTACGCTGACATTTAAATTGAAAAGCAGAAAAAAGCCAAAGTGTGAGGCTGAGCTGAAAGCACACAACATAATGCCTCTGCACCGGAACAGGCCAGGCTTACTGGAAGCTGATTCGCAACATGTCATCTTTCCTACTACATTTTTAAAAACATCTGTGCTTTTATAAAACACTTGACTAGAAAGTACCTATTTCAATGATAGTATCATCATGCCAAAACTACCTCATTGGCTTTGAAACACCTATAGCATCTCACACACAGATTTGTGGAGTGAAAAAAATTATTAAACCAAACGGATACAACCGGGAAAAGCAGGCTCCGGGCACACAAGCACTCTGCAATTTTTTTCTAAACTTAAAAATGTTTGAGAGTTTTGTGTTTCTAGCCTAAGGTTAGAAGTGAGTTGTATTTGTGTCCTTGTTAGCTTCTCTGCCTCTGACTATTCTTAACCTAATAAAAAACCGTATAGCTGCCCTACCATCTCCCTTTTCTTTAGTCTTATATAACCACAGCTATGAGAATACCACTGTAGTATCGGAAGGGTAAGACAGTATCTCCAAAACATTAAAAATGGCACTCTAACCTACACTTTGATTTAAATTACTCACCAGGTCATTTAAAACAAAGGCTCCTCCTACTCAAGTTCACATAATTTCAGTTTTTAAAATTGCTGTTATGACTGCGTACTATAATCCATTCTACCACCAGAGAGGAAAATCCAAATCACTTACTTCCTTACCAGCTTATTTGGCTTTCCTTTTACTTGGAACCATGGATCTGGAGAATAAAGCAAGGCAAATGCACAGCTGTTAATGGAGGAGAGTATATAAGACTGTAAATCAATCTGAAGCCTTTCGTTCCCACATAAGCAACTCCTGCAGGAACATGAAGTGATTGAGACTGGAGATGAAGACATAGCATATATGGGATAAGATGGCAACAGTTCAATTGTATATTTCAAAACGGACTTCTGGGGGGCAAGGAAGATGTGTGTGAATAGGATGGAAATCAGAGTTTTAGAGAAATTCTTACTATTTTATGGATTTTCTATGGTGTCTTTCTTACAGAATTACTGCACTGTATTTAACACTTTCCTAGCACACTGAGCTCGAGACTTAGGACAACAAAAACCATGACAAGGGCATGGTTCCTAAAATGTGACAAGGGCAGTTTTTCTAAAGCTTTAACTGACTATTTTGCAAGCTTTCAGATGCATACTGCTTTAGGAAAATGTATTTCTGTCCACTCTTTAGAGAGCAAATCCTTTGCCAATATGCATGTGAATGCATTTGTAACTACTACAACCATCCACTCACATAGTGCCCTTGCACTTTTACCAAGAACCATGCCAATCACTACCAAAACACAGGGATAAACAAGAATTAAATAATGCCACTGGATGGGTGCCAATAGTTTACTATGATGGAATTATAGTTAGAAAGCAATTCATAATACACTAGCTCTTATACCCAGACTTGTAGGTATCATCTGGTGCATCTGTGTTCCCCAAAGCTGATGGTTTTTGTCATAATCTTCTAGTAAGTTTTCCCAATGGAACTGCATTTATGACATGAGTTCTTCCGCCAAGTACCTCCACAGTATTCCTCATTTGTTTAAAAAATATCAGAAATATTCTATATATCATCACCACCTAATTAATCTAATTCCAATGGTTTAAATAGTGTTTAATCACAAACAGAGAGTTTGAATTTATGCGAAATGAAATATGTCCAGAAGTACACTGGCAAAAAGGACTACTTCTGTCTCCTTTAGGATCTTCTTGGGCTATAGGGAACTGAAAAAGCAGAGAGCATTTACAACAGAATTTTTCCACTTATCTTTTAAAGAGGTTCAGCACTTTCAAACAATGCCAAGGGGAATAAATAGCACTCAGCAGGTAATCTACCTTAAAGGGACACAACAAAGCACTCTTTTAGCATTGCTGGATGCATAATACTAGAGGAGGATGCTCTTTATACCCCCTTGCTATGAAGAACAAAGTCTTCACACAGAAGTGCACAGAAGTGCTGTTATTTGTTGTCAGCATGGTCTGATTGCTACAATGATAGACTGAGCCTTAAAACAGCTCCTTGACGTTTTTGATAATAAACAGTTCTAGAGCTGTTAACCACTTAAGACTTATCTTTACAAATGAATTAATTTTGAGAAGGGCTAATTTTTAAGCCATAATTCTTGAGTGGATTTTTTTTGTGTGTGTGTTAGATACTCCTAAAGACCTCAGGATCACCCTGTAACTTTGACATTGTTCTGTGGATTACATCATTGCACCTTCAGTAACAAAGGGGAATACAAAATCATGTGAAGATATAGAAGTTCAAAATACGGCAGTCACCCCCATAAAGCCTTGCCTAAAACTGAAACAAGTAACATTGCTAGGAGTGGCAAAGGAAAGGAAATCCAAGACAAGAAGGATAACTTTGTCAATTACAATTTCTTTAGTAATAGTACAGTGCAACAACATCAACCAAAATACAGCTACTTGTACATAATACAAAATAAATTTTATACTGTGCCAGAAATTATGTATTGAGCTTAAAGAGTGATGTATAACATTTTCTCTTAAATAACATGGTCGGGTACACTCAGCCAAATGAATGTACTAGCACACTCTCTTTAAAGACAAACACATAGAGAGCAGTTTCTTAGTTCAGTGTATCCATATATCATACCTCAGCTAGGATTTGAGAGCAAGGTAAGTCTTTCAAGTTTTCCCTTTGTTACTGTTCTTTATCCATAGCACAGCAGTTCTACAATCAAATGAAGAGTTGAATTTTTGATAGTGGCATGTATTAGCAGATACAGAAAAGTCTTACACAGAACAGGCTAAGGCACCATAGTTTCCACAACAACCCAAGACATCACTGGCAAAAATCAATTTTAAAGGCAGCTATGAGTGTTTAGCTACAGTACCACGATGAACAACAATCTCATGCTGACAGCATTCTCTGTTGACTAGTGTGGCTTCTGTTTATTCTCTACAATGAGTAGTAAAAGATATGATTTTAATGTTACTACAATTTAAAGCAATATGAAGTGAAACTATCATCTTGACAGCACCTGCCACAAAGACCAAAACAGCTACCTTGCTAAAACTCTTTCAAATTCTAGAGTGAAAAGTAGGATTAGAAAAATCCTAGGAGGAAATTCATCAAACTTCACTAGAGAGACTGTGCGCTCCGTATTGAATATCATAGCTCAGACAGAGAATCACAGCTGAGACATATTTAAGGAGGTACTTTTTCAAAGTATTTTTCAAATTACCATCAACTCTCACTGTACTCCTTCCACTAATCTATCACAGAATAGTTAGGATTGTAAGGGACCTTCAGAGATCATCTAGTCCAACCCTCACTTGTATCCCCATATTTCAGAGTAGGACTGTCAGCAACTAGTTTTAAAAAATAACCAATATTCTTTACAGTGTTGATACACTACGTAATAAATCCCCAAAGGTTTTCATTCATGTATTTATCTACTTGATCTGCCAAAACCTTGGCTCTTACCTGCATTTAGTGCAGAGTGTTAATGAGATTTTTCTGTGCCTTACAATAAGCCAGTCTTGAAGTCAGACATTTTATTGCCAGTGCAGTAAATAACCTCAAGATTTTCCTATCAAAAATACCAGCAGCACATAAAATGCAAATCTGTGTCTCACTACCTATTTTCCTTTAAGGTGCAATGAGCAGCAGTCTTGTTATATTGTTTCTGTATCTTTTATGCCTGAACCTTAAAGTTTATCAGCTTTCACACTTTTACTCATTTTTTTGAAATTAAGTGAAACACCTCTTCAGAATTAAACTACACAATCATATGTTATCATATGTTCAGTCAAGATATAGTTCAAATTCTAGCAACATAATGAGCAACAGCAATTTCTTCAATTTCAAATAAACTTAAAATAAATAATTTCAATTAAAATAGCTTCAACCATAACAGCTGTGTAGCGTCTAAAAAAGCAAGAACTATAGGGAATTAATCTTGCTATTGTTATCTAATCAAATCTAACCACAGGAATTTTCTGAGTCAATCAACACCAACATTTTCTAAGCTAATACTCAGATCTAAGAATGACATAGAAAATGGGTCAAGATTATGTTAAGAACAGACATTCTTCATTAAATGAGCCAACCACACCTCACGATTACAATTAACTTTGGTCAAGTTCTAAATGCGCTCTGATCTCCAAAGACCTGGTAACATCAGGATACATCGTATATTGTTTATCTGTAAACAGGTAGTACAGCCTCCTAGCTCTTTTGTATGACTGCGCTAATGATGACTTAACCAAAGAAAACTGAAGTCATCTTGTATGGTTGGTTCTGATCTCAGTCACCTAACACACATTTGACACAAAAGTATCTAGGAGAGCAGTGCAAATACAAAAGCTCCATGACAGGGGAAAAAATAATATAAAAGAAAGAAAGAAAGAAATTCAATAATTAAAAAAAAAAGAAAAAAAAGGCTGTTTGGTTTTTCTCAGCGATTGTTTACTATTTTGCCTTCTGGCAGATGAAAAAGTTATCTTCTTTGAGTTTAAGATGTTCTGGTAGATCTAGCTGTCTTTTTGCTTCTTCAATGTCTTCCTGAATTGCTGAAATGAGTGCATCTGAAAAAGGTAAAAATAGGGATATTTAAAAATTGTTTTGTATTCTGAATACAATAACAAGTGTAAATAAGGCACCACAAAATATCAAACAACAATCACAGAAGTAGAATGTAACTAGAGGTCTGAAAGGCAGAATTCTCTGCTTAGAAAATGTTTTTTCTAACATGCTAAATACCTGTTACCAGCACTATCCTCTTTGTTTGCCAAAAGACACATTAGCAGCTCTGTTTCAATACTGACAAAACCGCATTTCAAGAAGAGTTTAGTACACTTGACTTTTACGGCAAGCCTATGATTTTAACGTTACTCCTCAGAGAAGCGCAAGAAAAGAGCAGGTTTTTAGTGTGATACATAAGATGATGTGGGAGTATGTGTTTTTGTTTTTAAATTACAAAAACATTCTACTGACATTTTAAAGGTTAACTGGTAAAACATCTCAGGATGGAAGCAGGTAGAGTGAAGACACAGAACTTGCATGAGTAAGGCAAAAAAGAAACTAGTCTGAGGGAGACCTTCAATACTGACCTAAGGAATCAAAGTTTTTTTCCGGTCGAATGTATCCAGTTATGACTATACTAAGAATTTCTCCATAAAAGTCTTCTTTGAAGGTGTGGATAATGTGTGTTTCCTAAAGGAAGAGAAGTAAGTGGATAATTACTATGAGCTTAAGAGTTTATTTTTCTCTCTGTAAGCATGAAGGCCTAATATCCAATATTCAAATTCTCCTTAACAGACAAAAAAATAAAAGGGACATTTAGTATAGCATGTATAATCCAAAATTAAAAGGCCAGGGCTTTAGTTTGTATTAGGAAGTAGAATTGCATTCTGCATGGAATTGAAAAAATTACTTCCTTAAAGAGTAAAAAGTGTTTAAAGAGAAAAGGAATGAAAAAAAACCCAACAAAACCAAAACAACAAAAAGCCCCCAAATCAAATAAAAAGACCCAACAAACCAATCAAAAAAAACCCAAAACCCACACCCCCAGACATCAGAAGTGCTTCAAAACTTCTCAGAGTTAAGATTTCCAAGGCAGGAAATGTTAGTGTTTCATCAACAAGTGAATACATTAAAATAACTATGAAGATTTTGATAGAAGTAGCTGCTTTGAGGAGAGCTTTTACAACTACCTCCTAAGGGAACTGAATGATAAAATTAAAGAGCAAGTCCAGACTAAGACACAGACCTGACACTCAAAACTTTTTTATGTGTATCTTGATCTCCAAAACAGGCCAACCTATTTACCAGCAAAGCTATCATTTGGGAAGCTTTTAACTACTTGCTCAGAAAAGCTGTCTGCAAAAAAAAAATTTAAAGTATAGATTTGCCTAAGACAAACACTTAGAAGTAGAGATTTATGTACAAATAAAATTGTTTTCAACAAATAAAAGAGAGCTTTGCAAGACTCAGGAAAAGCACCAGCACCTGTGAGCAAAAAAAACCCACAGCTGTCACAGCTCAGGATTTTAACTTCTCCATCCTTACATCCTTATATGCCTTCAAGTATTTATTTAGCACATTAAGCTGCAGCATCCTATGTATCCATTTCATTATTTAAGAGAAGAATTAATTAAAAATTCATTACAAATTAAGCTGCCCCAACATCTCCTATATTAAATGCAGATACATTGCAGAGAACAATAGATTATTACCATGTTCCAGCTTATGCAAGGGTCCCATAACCAGGAAACTCAATGTTTTTACCCATTTCATGCTTAATTTGCTCTCAGGAAGCCAAGCAACCATCATTGCAAGTACTATTATATTTTAATTTTGGAAGTAGTTAAGAAATGGTGGAATAGAAGAAAGCAAAACTTTATTCAACTTCCTCTGCATACTCTCTGGTTACAGAGAGTACATTCTTTTCAGAATATAAATATTAAATAGATAACAAATGCATTTCTAATGGCACACAAATTCCTAGATACCATTCATCAATCAAATTCTGAGTATCTTGTTAAAATTCATCCAGTCTTTTATTACAATAAAAATCCCACAAAAAGCAAAATTCTTACCACTGATTTCTTAGTATTCTTATAGAAGGGATTCCATCCTATGCTCAAAACCATTTTATGCACATCTCCATTTCCAACACAGGCCCATCCATAGTATATACCAGTAGGAATATCAGATGGAAAGCTTTCAACTACTTGCTCAGAAAAGTTAGCTGTAAAAATTTTACAAAGTGTGAGTCAATTTGTGTAAATCAAGTATACAACACGATCTTCAAATACTTAAAAGCCAAACTCTGCCTACATACTATTTACAAACAGAACACTGGTGATGATAGGAATAATGAAACATATCATCAGCAAAGTATAAAACAGCTTCATAAAATTCAGTTACTGTGGCAATACCAGAGTTATTACATCTCCTACACACACACAATGTATTGTATAGTTTTCTTTCTCTTCTGCAGTAATAATTAATAAATACGTCACACATACAGCCAGAAAACATTTCATTCTTAACACAACTACCACAAATTTACCATGAGGAAAAATGAGAGGGAAAAAGTCAACTTTCTTCTACGCTATAAAACAGCATCTCCAAACTATTTATTAGTAAACTATTTACTGATGAAATAAACTATGCAGAAGAAACGGTAATCATTGTTTAGTCATCTGTCAGTTTTGCACAAGTTCCCTTTCAGAGGCACCTGTGGACTTGAGATTTCCTTTGAAAACTATGTAGTTACGATAAAATAAAATTTCCTTTTAACTGAATTGAATCTTCTCTCAAAATTACTATCCTACCTCTATTTCCAAGCTGAATAGATCTCTTCACACAAGACTGATATTAAACTGATTTGACAAGATACTAAACTGATTTGAAAGAATGGATGGTTACCAAATTTTTACCAAAGCTCACAGATAGTTACAGCTCCCTTTCCCTGTTCTCTAATACCAACACATTATTTGTAAACAACCAAGAGATAAACGTGAAACATTCTCAGAAACAGATGTCAGAAATCCAGCACTACAAGAGTGGTCTTATAAAGTTTTATCTCTGTAAGATGTAGTACAATATGACTACTGACTTCAGTGTCTGCTTGAGAAAAGTCAAAATTTTCTTGCAGTATTCATCTGCCTGCATTTAGGCATCTGAAGCAGAGATGGGCAATAAGAAAATATATTCTCTGTCGGCCAAGCCCACCTGCTCTGTTTCAAACTCTGCTTCCTTGCAGCGATTCCCAATGCCTACTCCCTTTCCTATTACTATCGGAGATTTATGAGAAGGGATATTTTTCTCAGGCTGCTACACCACTGCATCGAGAATGTGACACCACTCATCTACATCCTGTACATCATGACGATCACTAGATGAGAAAATAAACAAACATCAAGATTCAGGAAAACCTCTTTACAGATTGGGTTGCAGGGAATAACACAAGGGAAGGCGCAAGACTCTAAGCACTGCAGGAGAGGGGGAAGAAGGCGCCAGCAAAACAGTATTAGGTAACAAGGCAGGGCCGTTTTTGTAAACCACAAATCATAGCAAAAGCGCAGCTTTTCAGGGCAGCCGGGCGGCCGCCGAGGTCAGGCGAGCTTGGTCAAAGCGCGGCCGCACCGCTGCCCGGCAGGAGCACGGTCCCGGGGGGCGCGACAGACACCGGCTGCAGAACCCCCGGCCCAGCATGTCGCCGGCGGGAGCGCTCCAGGGACCCTGCGCGGACCCTCAACCCCACGGCTGGGCCCAGCCCCGCGGACAACCCGCCCGTGTTGTTCCGGGAAAAAGTGCCCTCCGCGCCCGCTCACCGGTGGGGATGCCCAGCTCCTTGGAGCCCCTGCCGAAGCCCTTCACCACCTCCCCGCGGCAGAAGTACGGCAGCTGCCTCATGGCCATGCGCGGAGGGGGAGGTACCGGCGCCCAGAGCCCGCCGTGCCGCTGCGCCGCTCTCCACCGCCTCCCGCACGGGGCGCTACCAACGACAGGGGAGGAACCGCTCAAGTCTGCGAGCCACACAGCGCCCCCGCGCCTCCTGCCCACCCTCCGGAGTGGACGTGCCCGCGCCGCATGCCCAGCGTGCCCTCCCTGGCCAGGGTTGGCCGTCCCGGCCGCAGCGGGGCGGAGCTGCACGGCGGTCTGGCCGCGGCGCGGCGCGGCAGGCGGTGCTTGCTGAGGGCCGTGAGCGCTGCCGTGCGCAGCGGGGTGGTGTCACTCGTCGGGGCCGCCTCCGTGCCCTTTGCTCCTGCCCGCGGGGTTCGTCACACTCGGCACTCCGAGGGCAGCTGGGTCTGGGCAGTCCTGCAGTTTCTTCTATGCAGTGCAGTAATAGCAGCGACTGCTGTGCTCCAGCTGCGACATCCCGACCCTCTTACCTGAAAGGCTTGCACCCCGCGCCCACGCGTGTAGATAGGGATTGTTGCTCCCTATCTAGGTAGCCCTAGATTTACCTTTTCGCTCAGAAAAGACAAAATGCTTCAGTGCACAGCAGACATTCAGGAAAGCCGCGAGAACAGGTCTTTTTGTGACATGCTCTAGCCAACTGCAGTTCCTTGCTCAAAACAAAAGCAATAATCCAAACAACCAAGCCCCAACAGCAAACTAAACTAAAACCAAACCAAAAACCCAAACCATTTTTACCCAGCCTCTGCTTTTACCAACGTGCCCACGTCTCCCGTGCTGCCATCACCCCTGCTAGTGCAGGGATCTCCTTTGGAAAAACACCAGGAGAGCAGTGCTCGTTCTGTGTTCGCTCACAGGAAAATGAAGGGTTCAGCATTTCTCTTCCTTCGCTTCCTGTCTCTTCATGTTGATAAAGCTTATTAATGTAATTAGATGATTAGTGCTCTTTTTTCTATTGCCCTGCCTGATCCAACTTCAATAAATTTGAGATAGCGTGAGCTCAAAATAGTATTATGTGAAAGACATCCATAATCTTGGTAATTTACAGAACAGCCAGCCCACCAGCAGACAGTCTCTGTATCAGTGATACTATAGGCCATTTGAGTTCTGGAGTCTCACTCAGCACTGCTGTGCTGCACATAAGCATATTTGTGTTTAAACTTGTAACTGTTATCCAGAAACACCATCCAGAAAATCTCCTGAGGTAAATTGGCACTTTCTTTTTTTTTTTTCCCCCTTCTAGAACAGTTTCTAATTTCACCGGTTTGATATGAGCCATAAAAATATTTCAGGACTTACCTCTAATTTGGTTTGTTATTTTTTTAATGTGGAAAAGCAATGTGAACATCTATGGCTTGTGTTTGTATTTAATTGTGTTCCAAGTAAATAACTTTTTCAAATTGGAATTGTTTGGAGAAGTGGACTTATATATCACATTATGAACAACTGACTGTTCATGGAAGCTGTGGGCACAAGCGGTTTTAGATAAAAAGGCAAAAAAAAATTATACGTGATTTTGCCTCAAACTTATCCTCTTCTTTCCTTCTTTAATTTCTCTTAATTCTCTGTCATCCTTTTCATCATAACATTTAAATTCATTACTTCAGCTTGAGTAGCTTTGACTGTCTAAGGGAATGACCATATGTGTAGCTGGAACTTGCAACAGAGTGGTGATGGTATATATGTAAGAAAAAAAAAAAGGAAGGTATTCTAAGTATGCTATTAGCAGGTCAATTCTGTTCTGCTGTCTCTGAGTGGGTAGAGAATTATGCTATAAAGGGTGTTTAAAGGTTTTGTAATGGTAGTGTCTTGGATATGAAGTCTAAATCTTGAAGTCATTGCCTAGTTGCTTAACTAATGACAGACCGTTAACAGTTGACGGTGTGGCATCACAGCCATTAGCACTGCTAGTTTATTTTAACTGAGAAGAAAGAAACGAAAACAAAACCCCTCTATTTTCTGGAATGAGTTTCCTCGCGATATTTGTATTCGAGGACATACACATTGGTGTTCTTCCCCCTCGTCCCCACGCTTTTTTGCTTTTTTTTTTTTTTTTTTTTTTTTTAACGATTCCATCTTTTCAGAACTTGCTGTTCTTGTGATATCCGCACGATGGCACACAGGCACTTCTTTCTCAGAGTGTAGGTTTGGGCAAAAGGTTTACAATCTCAGTAACTGAGAAGACCTTGAAAATTACTAAATCAAGGAAGTATTTGTTTAAGGACCATGTGGTTAAGTAATTTCACAGAAGTCTTGCTGACGACTTCTATCTCATTGTCTCAAATAGTTGTTTTTTATCAGTAATTATGATGGGCTGCCATGATCCAGCCAAAATATTAGCCATCCTTCATTAGCCATATGTCCTCATTTTTCTTTTGTTATTAAGTATACTACTTCATATTGGAGGGGGGTGGACCTTAAGTAGAATTTAATTACTTTTACTGACATTTACAGTGGTTAGCTCTACTAAAATTTAGCAGAGTTAGTAGACATGATTCTTCCAAAACCATCATTAAATTTTAGTGATGAATATGTCTTTTAGCACTGTCAGTCAAATGAAGAACTATTTGAGAGTTCCTACCTCCAGTGAGAAAACTCAGGTGCCATTTCAGGCAGCTAGGGAAGAACTTCTGTTCCCTAATTATGCTACTTTAGCTACAGTTATTGTCAGTGAAAAGTATTTTTCTTTTTTCCTAGAGCCACAGAAACCAGAATAAAGAAAAGAGAGCATGTGTTATGTCACCTGTATAGGTTCCATGTCAGGTTACCAAACTGAACATAAGCTTCGAGGACTCATCATACTAACCAACATTTAATGCAGAGTGGAACAGACTCTGTTCATCTTGTTTTTCAGTAAAACAAAAGATTTGTATCTCAAGATAAGCCTGTGCCAGAGTCCCTGTCTCTTACCACTATGCTGCAAAAGCCTGCATTCCTATGCAAAGCCTAAGGTGAGAGCAGGAATATCATGTTTCCTTCATGTGGTGTGGAAAAACAGCAGAACCGTATCTGCTGGATACTGGAATATTTTAGGGCTGTCCCAACCAAACTGGAAATTCTGGTTACACCAGGCTCAGTGAAATATTCAGGAGCTGACTCAGAAAAGAGTGACATGTAGTAAAACTAGTAGCATTTTAGCCTGTTCCTTGGAAGTTTCCATTCCCAGCATGACAAAACACTCATTGATTCAGGAGTTCAATTCAAGGACGCTCTGGCACTCCTTACTTTTAGTATGCTGAAACCAGGTGATGAAATCACAGATATGTACAAAACACTCTTACTAGAATGTCTAATAAATACCTGCTTTGAAAGGAATTTTTCTGTATTTTAGTCTGGAATAGAAAACCACAGAAGTTATTCTTTTACTTTAAAAAAAAAAAAAAAAAAAAAAAAAAAACCAACCCTTTATTTTTAGTAGTCTGAAGTTTTGTTCTAGTTGAATAGACTACTTTCTTCTAGGAAAAATTCCTGCACATTAGTATGATGGTACTGAGACTGTGTTAGATTACAGTGAAGCAACAGGTACTATGAATGTCTGTTTAATAAGGCATAGCTGATATTATCTCCTCACCATCTGATAATTACATAAAATTCTAAAAACTACCATTTGTATGTTAGTAAACTGTGTGTGAAAGACAAAACTGGTGCATTTCAGATATTACAGAAATATTATATAAAAGTGTAGAATTTGATGCTCTTTGAAAGTTTATGTCAATTCTTTAGAATTCCTCCAGCTTTTGAATCCCTGTTTCTCTTTCTGGTGTTTTCTCCGCACCAAGTCCTCAGTTATCTCCTTGAAAAATATAAAGCGTTGCTTTCAGCTAGCTTCCCATTATCTCTACACATCATTGTTTTGTGCCATGTGGACATGCTTCATGTTTAGTGCTCTAAAAAAAAGCTTTTAAATGCATTTTAAGTCCTTCCCTCTTTGTCCATTTTCCTAAAATGGTTTAACAGGTGTCTCAGATTAAATATCTGTAATTAACTGATAAGGTTGGATTATATGATGTATTGTCATACCTTTATTTTTGCAGCTGCAGTTGACCCAGATCAAAATGTTTGTGACCAGTCTGTCCCTTATTATAAAAGCAACCTTCGGGTAATTGTTTGGTTAAATATTTAGGAGAATCTTACCTATAGAGACTTTGGCAGCATAAAAAAAGTTAATACAGGGCAAGGCAGCTCAGGCAGCTCACCACTTTGAAGATAACAAAATTAGATTCTTGTATGTTTGACAGATTCTGGTCCAAAGTATCTTGCATTTCTCAAACAATGAATACAAATTGCTCTCAGAAGCCTCGCAATGGAATGTAGAAGAACAAGACTGGGAATCTAGGTGAGAAGTTAGGTGATGTTTACTGTATTGTCATGAGGTTTGCTCATGAATAGATGTTAGGCAACTTGGAGGTCAGTGCCAAGCTACTTCTGCAGAAATGGTGTGCAAGAAATGTAGGAAATGGCATGTAAGGAATGTGTTACAGGAAGTAACTGAGAAATATGAGATCTATTAAGAAAGTAATAAACAATGGGACAAGCAATGGATTTTTCAATAAAATAAATAAAGTTTTAAAAAGCTTAATAAAAATAAAGCTCAATAAATTTAATACCACAAATAGCTTAATTAGAAATTTTGGTGAATCTGCATAATATCTGCTTTTCATGAGTTGTAAAGCAAACAAAAATTAGATACCAAAATATCTTCTGACCTAGAATACGACATGGCTCTTGTGTTCTTCTTTTCATGGGAAAGAATAGAAGACAATGGTGCTAAAGGTTTACAGAAAAAGGCAATCACTCAGATGAAAAAGCCTTTTAGAAGGGCATAAGCTCAAATGGGAATGAGTGTGGAGATAAAAGGAGCAGATTTTTGATGTTCATGAAGCTTCTTAAGTTTGGGAACACTTTACAAAAGAAAGTAAATCAGTTTGTCAAATCAGTTTGTCTTTACTGCAGGAATTAGTTTCACCATAACATAAAGAATAAAAAGATTGAATCAGTGACCACTGAATTGATTCACGGAAATGCCACAAAGAACATCAGTACCCTCTCAAAACCACAGGAGATGTATTGCCTCAGTGGTAGATTTGCTTTTTTTATGTCCAGAAATACCATGTTTAGGCACTGACCTCTGTTGTCTTTACAGAAGACATTTTGTTAGTTTTCAGCCTATGAGGGATAAAAGTATTTCACCTATGCAGTAACATCAGAAAGAGCAGAAAATGAAAATTATTGTTGTAGTGACTGACATTGCAGGGGGGATGTAATGAAGGAAGTAGCTACAATGTTTTTCCTTGCACGCTAATTGTCATTTTTATGATCATTTACTTTCCTTCTCTGGGCTTGCTGTTCCAACCTTTATCACAGAGTAAGCAACAGGTGAGCAAACAAGAAAGATTCTGATGAAAATTTCTCATTGCTAAAAGGAACCTGTAGTTTGTAATACTCCTGCTGCCACCACTACATGATGCATGTTCAAGGCACGCCTGCATTTGTGACAGCACTGCCATCTGTATAAGGCAACCACTCCTTCAATAGCAATCTTCTTAATATTGCCTAATGAAGAAATAGCCCTAATCATCACTCATGTCTGCCACTACAAAGAAATCCTTCTCTCTTCAAATGTGCCATTTGCGTGCAAACTCATGTTTTCTAAACACAGGAAGTATTTGCACAAGAGAAAATGGAATAGTTTGCACAATAAAAAACAGAAAAGTGTTAGCCATAATTTCCTTGATTTTTGGGCTCCATCCCATTTGCCGTGCACACAATCCCAGTAATCCTGCAAGCAGCCGGTGCGAGACACAACAGTGCTGAGGACAGAAGAGTAAGGCTGCATCAGTCTCCCACAAATTGCCTCAATATGGGCAGAGTGCCATCACTTGTCCTTGCTAGTAAGCCTAGCTGGGTGCTGCTCTACTCATTTTTCTAATCACACCAAAGCTATGAACACAAAATACATGTACAAAGAAGAATCCCAGAAGTAATACAAGGCTTGCTCTGAATAACACAGCGGGTATGTTGCTAAATCAATTATTTTGTGGAAATATAATGCTGTGTGCTGCTTCTTCAATTTTCCCAGTTCAGCTGCATCCAAACACAATGAAAATGACTTATTTTTCTCCTTGGGAGTTACAATTAAAAATCATTCTCTCCCCCCCACCCCCACCCCTCAAAAAAAAATTACCACCAAAAAATGCACCAACAAAACCTTCCCATCCAAACAAAACAAAACAAAACAAAACAAAACAAAACAAAACAAAACAAAACAAAACAAAACAAAACAAAACAAAACAAAACAAAACAAAACAAAACAAAAACCAACCAAACAAACAAAAAAAAACCCCAAACAACAACAAAAAAAAACCCTTAAAAAACCCCAAAGCTCAGATGCTCTTATTTTAGGACATCTCCTATTCCACTACTCCTATTCCACTTACTTTATCAAGGGTATCCTAAGCTGCAGAGGTTCAAACAAGTTATCTAAATCAGTACTAGCTTCATATGGAGATGTTCTAACCAGTTTTTCCACATTATTAATATCCCTACCTTCTGCACATGGATCACTCATTTTGCCCCACGCTGTTTACCTTGGCAAAGAAATAGCAGTGAGAACCCTTAATTTGTGCTACAAAACAGGTTGAGCAGAAAATTCAGTAGAGCCTGCTTTACATAACAGAAGTAATGACCCTCAAAACTAAGGTTTTTCATAGTCATCATCAATGTATCAGACACATTTAATAAAAAGATCAATATAATCCTTCATTGCCTAAAAAATAAACTAGAGATTCATGCATGCTGTCAACCCTGTACTTGTACATGTACTTGGCAACCAGACTGTATGAGCATGGAACAGATATTTTGAGATATTGCAAAACATTTACTAGTGAGTGAGAAAGGACATCATATCCTGGGGTGGTTTGAATGATCTTCTACTTCCTTCCTTGACAGAGAAGAAATAGTATTTTCTCACATCAGACAAGTGACTTCAACTATCATTAACTGTCACTGTAGATAAGTAAGGAAGTGGCACAAAAGTACTCAAAATGTTTTATCTGATAGCCAAGAATATTTAAAAAAACCAAAACCAACTGAGCCAACTAACACCCTTCTTTTAAGGGGAAATCAAGCCACGGAAGAGAATCTGTATAATTATCTGTTTTGATCTACACATTTGTTTTTATGCCAAATATTTAATAAATGTTTACAGCCCATAGTAAGCCTATAAGTAGAATAGGTTTCTGAATCTGTTGCCTTGTGAAAGAACATAGATTCATAAAATGTCTTGGGTTGAAAAGGACCTTTAAAATCCTCTAGTTCCAGCCTCCAACATGGGAGGGGACACTTTCCACTTGACCAGATTATTCAGAGCCCCATCCAACCTGGCATTAAATACTTACAGGGATGAGTCATTCACAGCTTCTCTGGGCAACCTGTTTCAGCACCTCAGCAGCCTCACAGTAAAGAATTACTTCCTATCTAATATATATCAACAGTTTAAAACCATCACTCCCCATCCTATCACTAAATATTCCTGTTAAGTCACTCTCACCCTTTTTTATAAGTCTGCTTTAGGAATTGAAAGGCTGTTCTTAGGTCTCTCTATAGTCTTTTCTTTTCCAGCCTGATTGACACCCACTCTCCCAGCCTGTCATTCACAGGAGAGGTGCTGCAGCCCTTTGATCTTCTAAGTGGCCCCCCTTGCAAATGCTACAAAAGGTTCTTATGTTGGGGGCCCCAGAGCTAGATGCAGCACTCCAAGTGGAGTCTCATAAGAGCAGAGGTGGGGGGCAGAATCCCCTGCCTTGCCCTGCTGGCCATGCTGCTTTTGTTGTAGCCCAGGATACAGTTGGCTTTCTGGGCAGCAAGCACACGTTGCTATGTCACTTAAAGTTTCTTGTCAGCCAACACACCCAATTTCTTCTCTGGGCTGTTGTCAATCCATTCTCCTCCCAGCCTGTATTTGTGTTTAGGATTGCCCTGATCCAAGTGCAGGACATAGTTCTTGGCCTTGTTGAACTTCATAAGGTTTGCATGGGCCCACCTCTCAAGCTTATCAAAGTCCCTCTGGATGGCATCCCTGCCCTCCACTGTGTTGATAACACCACACAGCTTGGTGTTGTCAGCAGACTTGCTGACTTAATACCAAATGACCCAGAAGTTTGATATATTTTGAAAAATATTTGAGAGCTGTGAAATAACACGCAGCATCAGCAAATGCAGTTACACTTTTTCTAGTTTTCCAGTCCACCACACTCCCCTGTTTCTGACACCTCACTCTCCACATCACTCCTGAATCTTTACTGAAATCCAAAAAGATTGCACTGACTGACATAAGGACACTTAAAGATCCAGCTAATTCTGATTTCAGATACATAATCAGTAGATTAGTTTAAATAATCAGTAGATTTTTAAAAAATCAATTGAACAATAATTGTGTGAGTAAAAATAAATTACAGGAGTACCTCCCTTTGTACTTCACTACTTCACTTTTTCACTTTTCACTTTTTTCGTTATAATGAAACCACATCAGTTTTGCTCCTGTGGGCTATTTGTCCATGTCCATGTTTCCCAGGGATATGGATTTTTCAGTTTCAAACTGGTAAAAAAAAAACAGTGATTGTTATTCATAAATTCCAAAGTTGAGGTAATTATTTCCTGTGCATTATTTGGTATTATATATAGTGATTTTTATTTAATCAACTTTTGATCCTGAAGCAATTTCTGAAGAATTATGACTAAAACAGAAAAGATCCTATAACATGTACTTGCTTTATTACCAAATCCTTAGTATGTTCAGCATGAACCATCTACTTCTACACTTTATGACTCTTCACAATTAGAACGTACAATGTTCTATTTTGCTGTGGGAGGAACGAGGATTTCTTAAAATCTTTTTTTCTTTGAACATAGCTCTTGCCATGCGTGCATACAAAAAGAGTAATAGGATGAATGATACATGCTTGTGTCTTTATTTTTGTGAGAGCACCAAACCAGTTTCCCAGAACAGTCTATCAATACACTACTTCATACAGAAACCCGCAGCAGTATGCCAAAGAAACAGAACTGTCAATTGGACCTAGTTCTGAGATTTAAATTAATATTTCTGTATTTTGTGTTCAGACCATAAATTGTCTTGATCATATTTTGAAATATTATTTAGGAAGTGGCTGCAAGAAGCAAAAGCTGCAAAATATTTGGACACTAATGTCAATGACTGCAGCAATGCATTCTCTACATCTCTGCAGAACATTTAATCAGTAAATCTAAAAGCACTTTCTGAAGAAATAACTTCCCTCTCTATTTAATTCGGAAACTACAGATACAAGAAAATCCATACATCAAGTCCTCTTTTGTCTTGGTTTGCATTAGAAACACATTTTTGCTATTTTATTCAAAAGTTTCATTCTTTTGAGGTTTTAAGATAACTGAACTGCTACTGAGGACGAAGTACAACGTTGATAACAAGAAATTAAACACTTTCTTTCTGACAGGGTTCTGACCTTAACTCATCTTCAAGAGATAAATACTTACTGCTTTTTTTTTTTTTTGTTGTTGTTATTTTCTTTTTAAAAATATTTACTTATACCACAAAACACCACCACTTATGCTTATCAGAGCACTACAGGATAATATAAGTCTTAGAAATAAAAGGATCAATGGAAAAACCCAGAGAGAACCATCAGGAATTTTGTCCCTCAGGAAGGTTTACTAAAGCTGACAGAAAAAAACCCCAAAATGCGAGAAGTCTGCTTTTTTTCCCCACTGGCTTGCATGGCGCTGTGCTTTGGATTTGTGCTGGAAACAGTGTTGGCAGCTCAGGAGTGTTTTCATGAGCAGCACTTACACAGTGTCAAGGTCTTTTCTGCTCCTCACCCCCCAGCGATTCAGCTGGGCGGGCACAAAGAGTTGAGAGGGACACATCTGAGAGAGCTAACTCCAGCTGACCCAAGGGATACCACAGCTTATATGGCATCGTACTAAGGATATAAACCTAAGAGAAGAAGAATAAAGGGGCCAGCGTTTGGAGAGATGGCATTTGATTTTCTCAAGTCCCTCTTATGAGGGCCCTGCTTTCCTGGAAATGGCTGAACACCTGCCTGCCCATGGGAAGAGGGGAGCAAATTCTTGGTTTTGCTTTGCTTATCTGCGAAGTTTTTACCTATTAAACTGTCTTTATCTCAACCCATGTGTTTTCTCACTTGTACCCTTCTGATCTTCTCCCCTGTCATGCTGTAAGGAAGTAAGTGAGCATTAGATGGAGTTTGGTTCCAAGCCGGGGTTAAACTACAACATGAAGAAACTTGTTTTGTCCTGAATGTTGAAATTATATTACTAATTGATATATAAATGGAACTACATGTTCATCAGACTGTACTAAGGAAAAGTACTAAGTATTCTTGACTTAGAAAGTATGAAACTGTTAAAAGGTATGATATATGAAGGAGAAATTTAGGAAATTCTTACAAGAGACCTCAATTTTATAGGCAGCTTGAATATCTTAGGGAAGTTCTTGTTCAGCATCTGTCTGTGACAGACATGAGACAGGCAAACCTGAATAAAGTATTTACATAAGACACAGATTTAAACTTAAGAAAACAAAAAAGAAAAGGAGTGGGGAAATGCAGAACATAAACTGACTAGTCTGTAATTAGGACCTCGCATGTACCCTCCAGGGCAGAACAATAACCAGACCACTAACTCCTGGGAACATAAAGAAACAAGGCAGATTTGGAAACTGCAGTCTGGAAATTCAACAGGGACAAGTTTGGAAAGGGCCATGTGAAAGACTGTATAAAGGTACAATAAAATACACATCCATCCTTTTGACAAAATTTCTCCATTTCCTAGAATTTACACCATCTTCAAAAGCCTGTGGACAACAATGAAATTCCTAATAAAAATTAAATTAGGCTCTTATGCTGCAGTACACCACTCTAGGAACTACTCAAAAAGCAGCTGCATCCATTTGTATGAATAAACTCATTGTAATTTATGGTAATGTGCAGTTTATACGATTATGTGATGAGCTTACAGTTAAGTCCCAAAAGAGAAAAGAACTGAATCACATACCAGGGAACAATTCTTATTATAGATTCAAGTTACTAAATATACAAGTGAAAGGCAGTCTTGTGTTGCAGGAATTATGCAGCTGCCACCTAGTCCATGTTAGGAATTTTGCAGATGCCACCTCAGCAGGGCTCAGCCCTAGGTTCCTACCTGAAAGAGACAGGCCACCAATCTGCTGAGTAAATAACTTGTTTCTTTATCTGACATACAGAGGAGCTTGAGCTGTGTGGTACAAGGAGGGATCCCCATTCCAGACCACATACCCCAGCTATACTTTGGTTGCTGGGCTGACATTTGTCTGAAAAATTACCATGTTCCCTTAGAAATATTTCCTTGGTTCCTAGCTTCATTCTGATTGCATCTGCCACTTTCATCTAGTTTGGTGGTTGCATCATTAGCTTTATCAGAATGTTTACTCACAGAGAGTTGTTGCAGCCTAAGACCTCAAGTACTTTAGCTTCAAGTGCTATGCAAGGCTATTAATCCTAACAATTCTCAACACTTGGAAAAACAAAGTTTATTATTTCCTTAGGGAATGGAGCACCTAGTTCAGGGATGGAAAATATCAGACTATGAATTTTATCTGCAATTTACATGATACAAAAGAATTCCCATGGGAGTACTGGAAAATTCATGTGTTCAGATTTCATCCTCCCATGCAGTCTCTAGGAATCACATAAACAGTACTTTTATGAACGTTATATAGAGACTGACTGTCCAGAGGGTCAGGCAAGGCCATTCTGTTTCCTGCACAACAAGTTTTAGTAAAAAAATCTTTAAAATTGAAATCTTGAAAAATTTTCAACTGACACCCATAGAGCAACCCTGCTAAAAAAAGGAACCCACAACAATAGATAAGAAACAGTGAAAGTTTAACTGAAAAAAAAAATCCAGAAATAACAAAAATACTGCATTTTTTACAGAATTTACAAATAACATTTAAAGGAACTTTAGGTTCATGGTCCTAAGCTAACATTTATGTTTGGATATGCTGGAAAAAAGTGTTGATAGAGAATTCCTTTTTTCTTCTGTCTACAAGAAGCATGAAAGCTTCTGTCTACAATATAGCATGAAATCACATTAACTATAGATCTTATACAACAGTGAAGCAGCTGTGCCCCTGCAGCCCATGGATACCCGTGGTGGAGCAAATACTCACCTACGGCCTGTCACCGACATAGTTTATGAAAAATCCTTTACTTAGGAATTTTCTTCTCCTGAGAGCTGAGAAGCCTCAGGAACAAACTGTAAACAATTCTTATCTGCTGCTGTGGAATGCGACGGGAAGGTCTGTGATTGGCCCCGTCGGACTGTTTCCAATTAAGAGCCTATCACAGTTCACCTGTCCAGCGGATCTCAGTCTGAGAAGAGTTTAGTTGACAGATTCTTTTCTATTCTTAGCATAGCCTTGGTAGAGAAATCTCTAGCTTTATTCTTTTAGTATAGTTTTTATATCTTATATATCATATAATAATAAATCAAGCCTTCTGATGCATGGAGTCAACTGTCTCGTCTCTTCCCTCATCCTGGGACCCCTCTGAACGAGGTAACAACGGCCCATGGAGAATCCCACACCAGAGCCTGTGAATGCCTGAGAGAGGCTGTGACCCCATGGAAAGAAGCCCACACTGGAGCAGGTTGGCAGGACTTGGGACTCCACAGGCGGCCCACGAAGGAGCAGTCTGCTCCTGAAGGACTGGGCTCTGTGGAAGGGACCTATGCTGGGGCAGTTTGCAAAGAACTGCAGGGCATGGAACAACTCACAGTGGAGAAGTTTATGGAGGACTGTCTCCCATGGCAGGGACCCCACACTGGAGCAGGGACAGACTGTGAGGAATCCTCCTCCTGAGGAGGAAGGAATGGCAGAAACAACACATGAACTGACCACAGCCTCCATTCCTTGTCCCCTGTCTCACCTGAGAGAGAAGATAGAGAAAATCAGGAGTGAATCTGATCATGGGAAGAAGGAAAGCAAAAAGGTGTTTTTTAGATTTAGTTTTATTTCTCATTAACATGACATTACTCTGATTTTGTCAGTAATAAACTTATTCCTCAAGTTGGGTATGTTTTTCCTGTAACAGTAATTACTGAGCGATGTCTCCCTGCCCTTCTTCAAACCACAAGCTTTTTGTTATATTTTTTTCTCTCCCTGTCCAGCTAAAGTAAGGGAGTGATGGAGCAGCTTTGGTGGGCACCTGGCATCCAGCCAAGATCAACCCACCATGCAGCTGCAACAACAGCTTTGATGCCTTGAGAGGCTGAACCTGGAACAGAGACTAGACAGACTTAAAGGAATAAAGTAGGAATTTATTAGAAGGCCTCAATGGATACACCTTGGGCAGTACAAGAGCCTGGCCAGGGCTACACTCAAGATGGACCCAGAATGGTCACAGAAATGGATGACCAGTCATGAGGTCTCACACTCTTTTTTTGGCCCATTTGCATATTATAGTTAATTGTCTAATTACAGCTTCAGGTTATTAAGTTCCATCCTCCTTGTTCCTATCTTCAGTGCTCTGTTGTTTATACCTTTTGGGCCTGAAACTTTTAATGGTTGTCCCTGGTCTCAAGCTGGAAAGGGATTGTTTTGTCTACCCACCTTGTGAAGAGAACTTACTAACACTTAATATGAAACTCAGAGCTACACACCTAGGCAGCACAGAAATTGAAAAATTTGAAAGCTAAAACCCAAGGCAGCAGCTTCAATAAAGTGAAGAAGGAAAAATGAAACAAACTTCTTTCAGAAAGCTGACTTGTGAAACTGTCAATAGACAATCAAAGGAAGGGCTTGAGCAGACCACTGTGGATACACGGTCTGCAGTCCTTTCAGAAGTTTGCAGTTGGACCCCCTGTAAGCAATTATGAGACCAAGCTCTGATATTTATGAAATGTTTCAAAAGTGTAGAGAACAAGTGAAACCAATTCAAACATTAGTTCAGAATTCCTGACATATACATACACATAGATCTGCATATAAGTATGTACTTATTTATGGTTATATACATAATATTAGTACTGATTTATTATTACTTTGGGAGAGGGGGCTTTCTAAGGTAAATTATAATTTTCATAAATAACATTTGAAATAGTGCAGAGGGTTGAAGTTTTTCTCATTTGTTAGTGTCTTAGGAGGATCTTGACTGATTCTCCTTCTGCTCAAAATACTGTCTTTGTCAGGCTATACCAGGCTGAGCTTTCACCACCCTTGCCAAAGCAGTCAGCAGGAAGAGTTGTTCATTCCCCCAACAGACATGGTAGCATCAGGCTTGCTTCTCACCTTTTCAGTGAAATCAGCAAGTGATACTTCTTAACTAGATCAGAGTAACAAAAAATAATCTAAGTGGTTAAATTTGGTTTATTTGGTAAAATTGGTGGGATGAGGTGGGAAGCCTCTGCAAGAACAGTTCAGGGGACACCACGGATGGGACACAGCTTGTTCCAGACAGTTCCAAGATGGACCCACTGCTGTCAGTGATACTGGTGGCACCTCTGTGATAATGTATTTCAAAAAGTGTAACAACCACTCTACAGCAGCTGTGAGAGATAAGAGTGAGAAAAATATGGAAAAAATAGCCCTATGGACACCAATGCCAGCAGTGAAGGAGGGCAAGGGAGGTGCTTCAGATGCTGGAGCAGAGGTTTCTCTGCAGGGCCTGGCGAAAAACATAATGGAGCAGTTGTCCCCCTGCAGCCTATGGATGACTGCAGTTGAACAGATAACCACATGCAGCCCATGGAAGATCTCATAAGGAGCAGCTGGGTGAGTGTTTTGAAGAAAGCTGTAGGCAGTAGAAAGCTCATTCAGGAGGAGACTCCTGGCATGAGCAGCTACCTGGGGCGGGAACCCCTGCTGGAGCAGTCTGTCCCTGAAGGTCAGCAGTGCATTGAAAGGACCCACACTAGAGCAGTTTGTGAAGGGAAAAACAGCACCAGGAGGGAGGACTGGCAGAAAGGAGCAGTTATGGGCCAATGACATTGACAATCATCACTCTTCCTGCCCCTGCAGCACTCTGGAGGGAAGAAGTAGGAAGAGTCAGAAATGAAGGGGTGAAGTTGAACTTGAGGAAAAGCCAGAGTGATTAATGGGAAGGTGTTTTTAGTTATGTCCTTTTGTTTTCCTCTCACCATTGCATTCTATTTTTAATTGACAGCAAATTAATCTTTCCCAAGTTGAGTCTGTTTTGACCATGATAGTAACAGGTGAGTAATCTCTCTGGCTTTATTCCAATACATGAGCTTTTCCATCTTATTTTCTCATCCTATTCTGTGAAGGAAGAAAAGTAAGAGAGCTGGGTAGGCATCTGGCAGCAAGCCAAGGTCAAACCCACCACAGTGGTAGGACAAGAGGCCCCTATTTTACCCAGTGTATGTTTTACAGTAATTTTGGCAACTCAGGGTTGCAATCCACTCCATATTATTTTTGATTCTGTAATTAGTACTAACTGCCAGCTAGTGTCTTGGAAGAAATTTGTCCTAGCATGTCCTTGACCATGCAGTACTGACATAGTCTATTCATGTTAAACTTATTTTAAACTTACCTGAAAAATTTGCCTCTCAAACAGTATCAGAATTCTGTGTAAGCACACAAGTAAAGTGAAATAGTACTTTCAATATGTATTACACATAGTCTGAGGAAGAAAACATGACCTTCCCTAATGAATTTTAGGCATGAGCCACTCTTGTCCCTCCAAATTAATACTGACCCACATCAGTAGACATTTTGTTCCATAGAGAAGCACACTACAATGTGCTTTAGACATGCTTTTCTTTATTTTCAAAAATGGGTTCACTGTCTTCCTTCTGTCAGACAATATTTTGTGTTTAAATGGTTTTGGCAGCTGCAATCATCTTCTCTGGACCTTTTACTTCAGCACATGGTGTTTGCATTTTTGGCACACTCCACCCCCACCCCCAATTTATGTGGAGGCTCAGCCTTCAAGAGTTCATCTGCAAATTGAGGATTACTTTTTTTCCCTACTAAGGTACAGAGCAAGCAGAATTGGGAATCTAGGACAAGAATATTAAGTCTCATAAACTTTACAACAAAGGTAAATATTGCTAGGGATGGTTATTGAGAAGATAATAAAAATTTCTGGATTGGAGCAACTCTTTCCTTAGAGAAGGCTAATGCAGTAAGATCACAGTCTCTTTATGAAGAAACCTTCAGGCCCTAGCAGGATTCAAAACTGAGGTTAGGATCCTCTGTCTGAGGGTAGATATTAGGACTTTGAATCTTTCTAATGTCAGGTCTGAACTATGAGAAAAAATTGGTATTTGGGTTATACTTACATGACAGAAAAATTAAGACAAGTAATTTTTTACAAAGGTTAGTAGGGAAAGTCTTACTACAAAATGCTAGACCACTGTCTCACTTTTCAGAAAAAGAAAACTTTACTTCCTTAAAGCTAGTAAAATTACAAGAATTAGCAATAAATATGAGGTTTAAAAAATTCCCTACCACTTAAACTTTTTACATAGCATAAGAAATCTGTGGGAACTCAGCGCATCACCTCGGATGCTCTGAGTCCCAGGGAGGCCCCTTGGGGGGCTCAGAAGTCCTGGAATGTAGCCAAGGGCACCTGGTGGCTTGATTTTGACCCTTCAAGGGTCGTGCTATCAAAGCATGAGGGTATGGAAGTTTCAGAGGTTTGAATGGTGTAGGGCAGGTGTTTTTATAGAATAGAATATAGGTTTTAAGGTTTTGGTACAGGGGGGTCTAATGGAGGCAAGATGGAGGATTCAGGCCCGACCTCGTGGCTTTTCTCCTTCTTCTTGTCATCCATCTTCTCTGTGATGTGTGCATTTTAGATTGGTTCATACTAAAGGTGCACTGTTTAATAAAGGTGATGGGTATTGGAGAAAAATTATTGGAGAAAATATCACATACGCAATTATCAGTATAAGAATGTGCGACCGCCCTAAAGGGGCAGAGAGTGCTTGTGGCTGCCTTGCTGGTCAGATCTCGGCTGGGCAGAACAAAAACCTTAGAGATAAGCTTTAATAAACAACCTGAAGACTGAACTATAGAGGAGTCCAGACTCGTCTGTTCATCGCGGGCTGCCTGCGAACCGTCCCACGCGAACCACCCCACGCATGTCCGACAGAGACACACAGCCGATCGGACAAAATCCAAGATATTCAGAAACATTTTGTATACTTTGTTTTCCAAGAAAAAGCCTAAAATCCTGGAAGCAGCTGTCAAATTACATATGAGATACTAATATCATATGAGAAAGCATATCTGTGAGACAGCTGTCCTCCTTATTCAAAATACACTTAAGCTGTATTCTCCTGCACCATAACTGTGTAAGTTTAGCCATGCACAGAAAACTTTGAAGCTTTCTCAATGTTGTTTGCATGTACTTGTTCTCACTGGGTTGTTAGTCTTACCTCATCAAATATTCATGTACAAACAGATTTCATTCAAACCAATCAAAATTCACAGAAAAATCATATTTTAAATTTCCCATATTTGTAACTTGATTTTTGTTCACTTTTGTCTTTATTTTGCCTCTAAGTTCCACTTTTTCTATTATTTTATCTGTCAGTAATTCCAAAATTGTGAATAACATAGCTTTTTTCTTTTGTTTTACAGCTGCCATACAGTGACATCTGTTACTGGCCTGTCACATGGCAGAAAGTGCAGCTTGTGGAGCCTGTCTTCTTCATTTTCCAGACTCAAGGTTAAAAGAGTAAAAACTAGGCACAAACTCATTTAATCTATTTTTTTTTTCAGGAACAGCTAACAATAACTATCCATGAACAGAAACGTAAGGGAAACACAGTCCTTGAAAAGTCACAAAGCTGCACTAAAAACATGATGGGTCTCTGCCAGCATGGTCAGCCAAGGATCACAACCTCTGTAATTATGTCAGTGAATAGAGAACTCCATTTTTACTTTTGCCAAAAACAGAATAAGAGACTTCTTAACTTCAGTCCTCTACCTGAAATAACTACATGCAATAATGACTTTATTGCCTTTTTTTTTTCTCTCCATAGGAAGCACTTATTAGACAATACTTTGTTAGTGCACCAATATATAGCAACTCTAGTTGGTGACTTTGCATCACACATCTTTGCATCTGTAGCTTTGTAAGTAATTAGGGCAGGGTGGATGGCAAACAGTGAGAGCAAACATCTGCCCCTAAAGCATACCCAATTCAATCTCTTAAGAATACTGGTGTATTGTATCTGCTGCTTGTACTGCGATTGTAATACTGTGATCTTAAGCAGGTGGTTAGCAAGTGAACAAACACTTAAATTTATTTATGATTTATTTTTCTCATTTACATGGAAGACAAACAAGACACAGTCCCTGTCTATAATCACAAATTATGAGTAACTATAAAGCATTCCTCTTCATGGGGAAAGCGAATAGGAAATCTTACCCACTCCCCCAGATTTCTGTCTCCTGCTATAAACTTCTCTTACCATCCTCTGCTGGATTTACAGATAAAAGGCCTTTTTGGCATGGTGCTCCATTAACAATCAGAAGTGAACAAGAAGTTCAGGCCTATAAATAACAGACACACTAGAAAACCAGCTTTACCCCCCACATCTGTCAGGAAAAGGGGAAAAAGAAAGGGGGAAAAGGGAGAACTGCCAAGCTGGCTTGCAGTTACACAATAATTCTTTACCCAGCATATATGTATATATTATATATATATATATATATACACACACACACACACATACACACATTGAACGTTATCTTGACAACATGATGAAGAAAATTTGAGATCTTGCAGTCCATTCCTAAAATAAGCTGTCTGATCCATGTGGATGGATCTGATGTGTGGACACAATTCCCTCTTCTGCTGGTAGTGTGTTACAGTAAGAGCCTTGAAAGCTAATCTCATTTTCTTGTTAGCTTCCAGTCTCTTTATCAGTGCAGATGCGAGACGTCTCGGTACAATCTCACGACTGCAATGAGAATTGGCCAGGAGACAATTCCATTAAGTGTGCCTCCAGCCGCCAAATCAAGCTGCACGCTAGATAATGCTGATGTGCAAGGATTTTTGGGGAATTCTGTAAGCACTGTTCAAGCTGCTGCAGGCTGCAGTACTTGGGGTTTTTTAATGAGGCACACTCTCTCTTTGAACTCTCTATTTCCTTGAAATTTAATTTTCTATTTTCTTTCAAAGTACTTCGCTTAAATAAGAAGGGGCTTTCCCCTAAGCTCCACCTTCATCTTTCACAGCTCTTCAAACCCTGTGGACCATGTTTATCGTCCGACAGATATCTGAAGTGACAAAGCGAACAAGAAATCTCAGTCTTCTTCAAACTCTGCCTGGACACGTCTTACTCTTCACCGCTGAAAGTTTCGTGCAACACTTCCCAGCCATGTCTGCTCCCCTTCCACCCCACCGTCCCTTCCGTCTCTCGATGCTCCCTCACGGAGCTCTTCCAAGCCCACATGGAGCTGCAGGGCTGCGCGGTGCCGCCTCAGGAGCCCCGGCCCCGCCGGCTCCCAGCTCACCAAGGCGCAGCTGCTACAGCCACCCCGAGCCCGCCCAGCGCCTTCGCCCCCGGGGCACCCGGCCCCCGGCCCCGCTGGCTGCGCGGTCGTTTGGGGCTGGGAACCACGAGACAGCCCTTCGATCCCATGGGCCGCAGAGGAGTTGGTCCTACGTGGGTTCCAACGTTACCGGTACTGCAGGAAGCGTTAAAGAAAGCAACAAAAAGGACAAACGAGCGCCGCCGAGGGCTCCGTGTGGCCGAGATCGGGGCCGGGCGGAGAGGCAGGGGCGGGACGCTGGGCGCGGCCGCGGAGGGCCGGGTCGGCAGGACCCGCGCGTGGGCGCCGGGAGGGGCGCGGGGCCGGGCGGGACTCGCAGCCCAGGGCCGGAGCCGGAGTCCGGCTCGGGGCCGCGCCCGCCGGGGAGGTGGCCGGACTCCGTGCCTGCCCCTGGGCTGCGCCGCACCTGGCGCTGTGGGCGTACCGGGAGCGGTCCCGGAGGGGGTGGCCGCGCGGGCTGGTCTGGACCGTCGCTCTTCCCGGGTGCCGTACCCTGCGGAGCCTCGCACTATTACTCCGGGAGCCGCCGTATCGTCAGGCAGGTGCTGCACTGGAGGGCAGGGAGACGCATCTGTTGTGCCTCTGCCCTTTCCCCCCCCTACTTTCCTTCTTTTTTTCCCCCACCTCTTTTTTCTTTCCTTACCTCTTCCCCTCCTTCCCCTCTTTCCTCTCCTCTCACTCTTTCCCCTCTTTCCTCTCCTCTCACTCCCCCCGCCCCCACTTCCCCTTTCTCCTCTCCTTTTTGGTTCCACTTATGTCCTTTTTCTTCTTTCTTTCCCCTGTTCTTCTTACTTCCCTGTTCCCCTTCTTCCCCTGCTTTTTTTCTTTTTTCCTGTCACACCTTCTTTTTTCTTCTTTTGCTGTGTTTCCCCGCTTTTTGTCTGCCTGCCCCGGGACCCTCCGTTCGGCTTTCCCGCGGCAGGGCATGCAGGGAATCCCTGCATGCCCTGCCGGGATTCCCTGCATGCCCTGCAGGCTGTTGCCCTCCGGGCAGGGTGTTGGCTTGGTGGGGAATCTGCTAGCGATAACAGGGTCTAGGGTTCATGATGCTCCTGAGGTGCTGCAGTAGGTTGTGATGCTACAGTATTTTGTGGTGCTTTTTCTCTTCTCTCTCTCTCTTTAACTCAGTGTAACTGGGAAAACCCTGAAAAAAGTTTTTTTTGGTCGGAATAAAAAAAATTTAAAAAGGCTGTTTAGAAGGTTGTAAATAGATTTTTGTGGCCCAGGTTGGGTGAGAGGACTGAGAAAGAGGGCTGACAGGAGGCTCAGTTATGCTCTGGCGCTTTGCCTTCTTTAAGCGTTACTCAGAAAAGTGGACTTCTTTGTGGGAAAAAGGAGGTGTGGCAGCAGGAGGGAATTGCCATTCTGGAGTCTGCTATTTTAAATTTAATTTTTAATGGAATATGAAGTATTTGACCACAGAGCTGGCAAGAATGAGAGTCAGAAATGGCAGTAGGAGAAGAGGGGACAAATGTAGCTTTTCTGTCTTTCAGCTTGATAATCTTTGTGAAAAATAGTCCAGTATTTGTAGCTCAAGTTGGAGGTCACTTAGATTGCTTTTGAAAGTAGGTGTATACAAAAAGAAAATATTTTCTCTCCTCAATGATTAGCTATTCTGCCTATAGTGTATACCAGTTACCAGCATAGTGCTTTTCCTTCAAAATCTGAATTATGTGAAGAAATACTCCCTTCCTGAGGCCAGACGAGCCAAAAATTGCTAAAAAACCTGGTGAATACCTTTGCCAAGTCTGTCTTTATTTCTAACATAAACCAAATGCAAGGCAAACATACAAGCTAAAGATTTACAGTCTATTTGTTGAAAATACTATGTTTACTGAGCAAAATCCTGCTCTCCAATTTCGTTTCCACATTAGAAAACCCACTGCTTGTCTTATTAAAAGAGTTAATTTCGGTTTTTTGAAATCCCTCTTAGTTTTGCTTTGGATTTCAACATAATTCAAAAGTTCTCCCTTTACACTGGTTCATAAGCTCCTGAAAGTGGAAAACACCTATCAACATAGAATTCTGTCCTAGAAAAGGCGAAAAAATGTAGTGCCACAGAAATGTATCCTACCCAGTAGTATAAGTGAAGTAACTTTCAGTGTTAGATTTACTTCCTAGCTCCAGAGACATCACTTTTTGCAATGTGCAGCATTGTTATACATAGGGTAATTGTGGTGCTGTTAGAGGAGCTTAATAAAACAAACTTGGAAAACTGTGATAGAGTGTCTCAGGAAGTTCACTGATGATTCTTTAGCTCACTGATGAACTATAACTGTAGGTATGGCTTTAAAATGCTGGCTTCTCCACATGGCTAAAGAAAAATCTCAGAATATTTTCTATGTTGTGCTTGAAGAGGGATCCAAAAATTTGACAGCTTCTAACTTCTGCCTTCCTTCAGGTTTTATGGATAACCTTTCCTGTCAGTGTGTCCCGTTATGAAATACAGCATTGTCACACGGCAGCCATGAGCAGAACTTTTTATGTGGGCATGGGGAGTGCAGCATCTGCTCTTTCTGGTGATTATAGGTCCTAGTTTAGAATAATGTGAAGAAAATAGGTGCCTGTTTTACCTCGAAGCAGCCAAAGTGTACAAATTACCTTGAGGAACACCGGGCAGTTCTACCGCATGATAAATTAGCCAGCATCAATTGAAAGATTTCATTATTTTTTGTTTTGTGATTTGTACTGTCAGTGTTAGTAACCTTAAGGTAAAACCTATCTTTTTGCCCATATTAAGAGTCACAGGCTTCTTGAGGTAGGAACTGGTTCCTGAATGACTTTGCCATAACATCTTTACTCTCCTTAGCTGAAATTCCTTACTGTTAGCTCTGTGGGGCCTCTAAGGACAGACAGCATTGGAAATAGTAATAAGGCTTTGAACTGTTCTGCAGAAGGTTTACATGATACAGTAGTATAGGAGAGTACTAGAAAGGCTAGTAAAACTGACTGCTTTTTCAATTTACAATCTACATAGAGTGTATGTTTGTGTGAGCGTTACTCATTTTTTGAAACAGAAATGTTTTAGAGAGTAAGATTCCTAACAATTGAATATAATATCTTCAGATAACCTGGAGGTTTGAATTTATTTTCATCTGGTTTTTTTTAGCTCTGAAAAAACAGTTGTCTACTTTTAGCTACTCTGACTATGAATTTCTTTGTAGTGGTGGATGTAGCAGTACTAGTCACTTGTGGAGTTTTGTTTAAAGCCATCTTCCAAGTTGACAAAGGACTATAAATGTGTTAGGGTTTTCTCTGTAAAAAGGGAGTGTATTTCCCTTTTTTATTGTTTTCTTGAGCAACTCTGAGGGAAAAGCATCTACTCCTACAGAGTGTTGTAGGAGTTGCAGACAACTGTGCCCACACGAAACCCTGTTGCATACGATTTCAGAATTAAGAGTGTCATAAAGGCTTATGGTAAGCCAGCTATGTGGCTTATGGCCAGTTCTCGTTTTCACTAAGACCCAAGACTCAATACTACCTACAGAACAAATATGAGTTCTTTGATTCATTGACAGGCATATATCTACTTTCAAGATTATGCTGCTTGGTGTTATGGAAAGCGGAGTAAAATGACTTCTGTGTCTGGCAGATCGATCTGTGTCTGGCAGATCTTTGCAGATGACACTGCAGTCCATGCAGTTGCAGTCTCTCTTTGTGTTTATGCATGTTTGTGTTTATACAAGCTGCTTACTGCTTTGAAAATCAGTTCCTCATCAGAATGAATGTTCTGCATAACTGAATCTGAATGGAAACATGGTAATTGTAGTAACTACAGGATGTGTGTGCTTTGAAGCATCCTGGATATGCCTTTGTAAAATGTTAGGACTTCCCAGAATATCCATCTTCATGGCTCCACTGGCTGGAGAGCTCCCCAGAGGCCGTCTGGTTGAATCTATTGTTGCACCTCTCCTGGCCCAATGTGTGGGTGCCAGAGATGGGAGTGGGGTTGCTCCTTGCACCAGCAGCACATCACGGTGCCGGAGCAGAGGTTGTGCTATGCCAATGGCCAGAGGCTGCTGTCCTGCAATAGCAGTGCCCTGCTGGCTGTGCACCCTCACAAGCATCCTCATTGTAGGACCAGCAGCTCCAGTCCAGCCTGTCTGCACAAAACCTCCATGCTAGCTCTGGTCTCCCTCCAAGCTGTGAAGTGCTATTGTAGAAGTGTTCTGTTTGGTGGGGTTTTTTTCCTTTGTTTTGGAGATTTTGGGTAGTTTTCCTTTTGAAGACCTAGGTTTCTTATGGAATTTTGTGTTTTCTAGAAATCAAGCTGAAATTACCTTGGTTTTGTTTAGTCATACCATACAGTTTGAAGACAGCAATAAAGAATAATTTTGGCAGGAAAGAGGAAAGTGGGCCACTAACTCAGCCTTTGTACCAACTCCCTCAGCTACCAGCAACGGCTGTAAGTTTCCCCTTTTAATGATGACTGCTTCAGAAATACAGATTTTGACTTGAGGAGAAAGCAGTAAAAAAAGGAAGTGGGTCATGTATGTAAATTCTGCAACTGAACCTCAGTTGAGAGCAAACTGAAGGCTGCCAAATAGAGCATTTCCTCCATAGCCTTGCAAACCTTCCTCCACCTCTCCCATAGTGGAAAGTGCTGCCTCTGACAAGGTAATTCTCTAGTGTGCCCACTAAGGCTGTGCAGAGCTAAAGCTTTAGTGATGTTAAAAGCTTAACTGAATGCAGTCTGAAACTATATTAATGAGTGTTCTGGGCTCAGTAAGTGTATGAGATGTATTATGAGATGAAAGGCAACAAATCTTACCCTGTAAAGATCAGCTTTTGTGAATGGGATATGATCTAATTTTAGGACTTTAAAATTTTGAGCATAAGCAAATAGTAACTTACTGTTAAAATTGGTCTGAGGAAGAATCATGCCAGTGAGAGAAATTTACAGGGAAAAAAATTCCACATAAAGATAAGAGCCATGTTAATGTGTAAATGTTTGCATATCTCTCATTTTGGTATAATAAAAATGCTGGGTCTGATTATTCTGAGCTCTGAACAATAGAGGAATTGCACCCAGTTGGGTATACGGCTGGGTCTTTCTGAATGGGATTCTTTATCCTACACTTAACTAAGTTTTATTCTAAAGTGGGAGCGGGAAGGACCTCTTAGCAAGCCTTATTCTTTGAAAATTTTAGAAGGTGAAAACTGGCATGATCACTTTCAATTAAGACCATCTCCCTCCATTGGAACAGTGACAGGTTGGTAATCTCTTGAGTGTGTGTTATTTCTCAATGCTAGTGCTCCTATAAAAACTAAGAATAGGATAAAATAATAGTGCCAACAGCCTAAATAAAGGATTCCAATGTCTATGAGCTAAAGTATCACAAATATAACTGTATTTGAAGTGTACTTTAAGTTCTAGAAAAGTTGTAATCTTTAAGTTTGTTGGCAGAATACAGTAATTGAAGGTTAAGCAGTATCACAGGCTTCATCCTATGAAACTATATACCCAATGGACATTATCACATATTTAGTCTCCTTCCTCTGTTAATTTATTATGCAATGAGTATTGTTTTTGCAGGATTAGATTTACTAGTGAAAACAAGCAGGGCATCAAGCACAAAAGTTCGTGTTAAGTTACAAAGTATGTTAAAACATGTTCTAAATTATGTTGTTGGGTTCAATGTCACATTGCAAATTGAAAGAGAATTCTGGAATTTTCCTTTTAAATTTCTTTTTTAATTCAAAATGCAAGACCTCATTGTTAAAATTTCCCTCTGTGTGCAACCTGCTGTAATTGCATGCTAGCTCACTGGGCTACTTTCTTTAAGTTTTAAGTTTTAAATTTTCTTTCACTTCACTGTACATAAAAAATACTCTGTGAACAAATGTCTGCCTTCCTTAAAATAAATTAGAAATGCAGGATAAAATACTTACAATTGTAATTCGGAAAACTAAGTACACTTCAGTGTAAATAAAACATTTACATGATGCAGTTAGTGACAAATTTGTGACTAGTTTGTGGTCTCTGCCTGCTGTTGGCTTGAAACACAAAATATTTGACTTTAGTACTTCCTGATTCTCATATCTGTGCTAGACACTTGTGCAGTGTTCCACACCTTCCTCCCCTGCTTCCCCCAGTCAGTCTGCAGTGTCATGGGCAAAGTGGTGGACCAATGTGTAGTGCATCCTGGGCAGCATTATTAATGAAAAACTCTGTAATGCCATGCCTCGGTTTCCTAAATGCACCTGTTCTGAGATCTGCAAGTAGCCGCTTAAGAGCCACAGTTTAGGAATTAAAACTTAAAATTATACTGGGGTAGCTTAAAGAAAATAGGGGGAAAATGGAAATTCTTAACACTGAACAACCTATGGCAAAACAGAGCAGTGGACACAATACACACTTATTTTTCTTAAACAGAGTTTCTTACCAGTTTTTCTGAGTAGCTCTTATTCTTAGAGCTATTCAAAAAGTCATTCTGAGGCACTATCTTTTTTCTTGAAAGTAGTAAAAGCATAAGAAGCCTTGTATCTCTCAAGTACTTTGTTTCATAAACTTACAGAGTCACATTTTGGAAGACATTATCTGTAAACTGTGTTGGCTTTTGCAATTAGAGGTTGGTTTGAAATCTAAACCTGCTCTAAATTATTTGGCATAGAATTTGTGATTAGAAGTGGCATCTGAGTAGCAGTATAAGTTATTTAAGGATATCCTGTTCTTGATCAATTTATCTGCATGAGATAGTACTTTAAAAAAAAAGAAAAAAAAGACATACAGTTCTGCAGTGTAGTTTTCTCAACAGCTACAGCTGTAGCTGCTGCACAACTGTAGTGATTCTGTTCACAGAGTACTGAAACAGGAAAAAAGATGCTTAAAGAGTAACAGAACAAACAAAAATTATCTAGTTCTTGTACAGTAAAGTAGAAAATAAAACTGGCTAGAAATCTTGTTGCAATCCAGCACTGCAGCATACCTCCACATAAAAGTAATTGCTGAATATTAAAAACAATTGTGTTTAAATGATGGTAATGCAATATTGCTGTGCACTTGCAGTGACTTGATACAAGTCAGCTTGATATACAGGTTGTAAGTATTGCCTCTTACCTTATAAACCTATTTCAGAAATTCAGTAACAGTTTTTCTCACAACTCTGAAAACTGAGGTGCCCTGCTGTAGTAACTTTTTTCCCTCATCCTTCTCATCAGCTCTTCCCTGGTGGTATTTCAAAGCTTATATGAAGGATGTTGAAGAGACTGTCTCAAATAAAGGTCTTGAAAGGCTGCAGGGACTTCTTTGCTATTGAGAACTAAAGCATGACTGCCATCCAGGAAGTGAGTGGTAAGTCTTAATGGTAAAGAAATCTATGTCAGCCCTGAAGTGAGCATTAAACATTCTTGTCAAGCTCTAAAGCAATGAATTAACAAGAAATACTTGCTTCTCAGTAGTGTATCTGACTTCATTAATTGCTATTTTTTTAAGAAACCTTTTAGTCTAAGAATGACTATCATATTCCATTTTGTTTTAGGATTTTTCCTTCCATTTCCCTGAGAACCTTGCCAAATTCCTGAAAAACAGAATTTTTTTCTGAAGTTGTTGAAGCTCATATGAACAGAGAAGAGGACATTTTTTTTTAGCCCTGCAAGCTACCTGGTTTTTGAAATGCTGAAGAGGAAATTACGGTTTTGCTACAACTCACGCTTCAGGCTTTTCTTGGGTCTAACTCTCATTCTAGTAATAATTTCGGTTTTGAAAGTTAACCAGAAAGAAGACTTCCTAAATCGGAAACATCTGGAGCTAACAAAAGAAGATCCTGTTAGCAATGTTAACTGCACCAAGATTATTGAGGGGGATATAGAAGAAATACAAAAGGTACAGCTTGAGGTATTATCAGTGTCATTTAAGAAACGTCCCAGACTAACAACAGATGATTATATTAACATGACTGCAGACTGTGCCTCCTTCACCAAGACTAGGAAATACATTATGGAACCTCTCAGTGATGAAGAAGCAGAATTTCCAATTGCTTACTCAATAGTGGTTTATCACAAAATTGAGATGCTTGATAGACTTCTAAGATCAATCTATGCTCCACAGAATTTTTACTGCATTCATGTAGACAAAAAGTCTCCAGAATCCTTTTTTGCTGCTGTGAAGGGAATAGTCTCATGTTTTGATAATGTCTTTATTTCCAGCCAGTTAGAGAGTGTGGTATATGCTTCATGGAGCAGAGTGCAGGCAGACATTAACTGCATGAAAGATCTCCACAGAAGAAGTTCAAACTGGAAATACCTAATAAACCTATGTGGTATGGACTTTCCTATAAAGACCAACAAGGAAATAGTAGAGAAATTAAAAGCCCTTAAGGGTGAAAACAGCTTGGAAACAGAAAAAATGCCTGTTTATAAAGAAGTAAGATGGAAGAAACACCATGAGATTATTGACGGTAAAATAAAGAACACAGGCATAGACAAACAACTACCACCTCTCAGTACTCCGGTTTTTTCTGGCAGTGCCTATTTTGTAGTTAGCAGGAGCTTTGTAGAATATGTACTAGAAAACAGCAAAATACTTAAGTTCATTGAGTGGGCGAAAGATACTTACAGCCCAGATGAGTACCTGTGGGCAACGATTCAGAGAATCCCTGAAGTCCCAGGCGCGTTTTCTTCCAGTGACAAGTATGACGTTTCTGACATGAATGCCCTGGCCAGGTTTGTCAAATGGCAGTACTTTGAAGGTGATGTGTCCAAAGGTGCACCCTACCCACCGTGCAGTGGAGTTCACATTCGCTCTGTTTGTGTTTTTGGAGTAGGGGACTTGAACTGGATACTACGAAACCACCACTTATTTGCTAATAAGTTTGACACTGATGTCGACCCTTTTGCAGTGAAATGCTTGGAAGAGTATTTGCGACACAAAGCTCTGTATCTGCAAAAGAACTGAAATGTGTGCTGCTGTTAGGAAACATAAGTACAGATATTCTACTGCAATGTACTTTATTGTGTTACAGCAGTCATGGTGATGCTGATAATGGGTATAATGACTCTCACCATGTTGGTGTGGTGCTGCTCCTGCCCTGCCCTGTCCATGGACGAGAGGGAGAAAACATGTCTTGAGTATGCCTTGTGGCACACTGAAGTTTGGAACTTTAGGTACAAAATCAGACAGCAGGAAAGCCAACTATTTGGAATATTTATTATCTAGAAGGTATAATTAATGGACTTCCTTTGGCTAAACTGTTTTAAGCCATAGAAAATGCATGTTGTTCATAGTTATTCTCAAATTTTTTTTTCCCATGAAGGTAATGATAACTGGAAAGAGAAAGATGAAGGGCTGGGGTACAAAGCAGCTGGACTGCATTTCATACTGAATACTAAAAGATCTCAGGAATATAACATTAGAAGTTATCTAAAAGCTATGCAAAAGGGGATATGCAAAGCCAGCTGTTACCATTTTACTTAGATCTGTTTGCTGCAGTTCTGTTACATGTAATTCTTAGTCCTCCTGAAAATTTTGTCTTCAGCATGGAGTATTAAAGAATTCAAATCTTTTGTATTCTTAAAGCACCCTGATATTGTGATATAAAGTTAATACACTAGTTTGTAATTACATCTTCTCAGGGAAACTTCAGTTTTGTGCCTAATGAGATTTAGAATTGTATCTTTACATTTCTTACTCTATAGGGAGTTTTGCTTTTGTATCCAAAATCGATGAAGTTTCTGAAAAACTTAAAGAACTGCAGTAGCGTCTAAATATTACTGATGGAACTGCTGGTTTCTGCTTTCTGTCAAGCTCAGCTTGCATTCCAGATTATTTTAATACTAAGTCCGGAAAAAATAAAATTATTTTTTTAAATGATATTGTCTCTTCCTACAACTGAAGTCCTCTCTGAAAATATCACAAATAATTCCTAATGATGAAGGCTGAAGATATTTTTCCATGTATGACTGAAGTTTCCATATGACTGTAGTTTTCCATACATGACTGAAGATAAGCCCTACCTTACATCCATATGGTCATTTGTTCATGTGTCTGTGCTTGTTTAGGTTTGACTTGTTCATCTGAATTTCAATTCTAATAATTTAGCTGCTGCAGTGTGGCACAGAAGCTTGGGGATAAAAGATGAGGACACTGTGAGGGATAATATTATTTCCTTCTGCATCAGTTCAGGTTTGTCATGCATAGTTACTGCCAGCTGTCTCATTCCTGAGATGGCAGTGGAATTCATTACAAGTATTAGAAAATGGCAAAACAGACTAAATTTTTTTAATTGCAGCATGTATTTCTTACAAAGGCAGTTCGTTCTGAAGTTTTTCTTACTTGAGCATTAACATAAGGGACTGCTTGCTGTTGATCATGGAAACAGCTAGGGAGGCAAGCAGTTTAATCTGAAATGGATTAAAATGGCCTGTTTTTGCCAACCTCTGTCTTCAGAGCCATCTGAACGTTGTTCAGGGAGTCTTCAGAGACTTTCATAATAACAGGTAATTAAAGCCTGTGAGCAATGCAGTTGAGGGAAATACCCCATCTGCCCCAGCCTCTGACTTTTCTACAAGAATGCTCTTGCCAACAGTTGTGCTTTACCACCTTTGCACAAGCAACAACAAACTTCACTGCATATAGTACTGGGAATTTCTAGGAAGTCTTTTTTAGTAGAAAGCAGTTTTTAAGGATTTGCATCTAAAAACAACGTACATGAGTATCTTCTATGATACCAGAACTGCTGACTCAGTTGCTTGAAATCTTGTCAGTCAGAGGATCTTTACCTTACCTCTTTCAGCCTGTTTTGTACTTAGTCATTTGTGTAACACCCTGTCTGTATTTCTGTTGTTAATAGTACTACTGCTATAGGTGGCGAAGATGCTGCTTGTACTGTTTAAATGGAGTCAAGAGAAAATCTTGTGTACAGAAGGAAAAGTAAGAGAGCATAGCTGTTTAGGATACATTTGCCATAAGATAAGGAAGAATTTCTTCTGGGAAAACTGAGCTACAAAAAAAAAACCTCTAAAACTGACTAGAGAAGAGTCACCCTGCTCTGATAGAATTTAAATGCCCAAGTCACATACCCTGCTTACACCAGCCTTCACACCATGATCCTATCATCCTGTGGGCAGCTAGGAGGGAAACTGGTTTGCATTCTGCCTACTGAATAGCTTTTTTTTTTTTTCTTTCTTCTTATATTTCTTTTTTTAAATTTTTTTTCTGTGGTTTAAAGCTGGTTCAGTTTCTCAGTTCAGCTCACCACCATTGCTGGGAAGCAATGAGTAGCCACTGAAATTGTTGCTGAAGTACCATGTATGCTACTGAAAGTCCTCTAATATAATTTAATTTTCCATAGCAGAGCTTTCTAAAAGAGCTCAGTGCATTGAAGACACTACATAAGGATTTTGAGTGGCATTAATAATAATAAGTATTTACTTGGTTTACTGATGATAACTTTGGTAACAAAGTATCCTGTAACACTAAGGATCACCCGGCTAAAAGCCTTTAGGATCAAAGGGTGATTTGATCCCAGAAACACAATACTTGTGCTTTTATCTCTTGCCTGCCTGAAGTTTGGTTTGACAAGGGAGCATGTGTTTGGATCTTGCTCCTTCCTATCGAGCACAAGAAAAAATGACAGAAAACCTACAGCACTGCAGTTATAATCAAGGACCAGTTAGATCACCATTACTTGGTGCATTTTCAAGTGGTCTGACAATTAAAAATTGACCTAGGTCATAACATGAATGCAATACAAGATAAAAATGAAAGAAGAGGTCACCTGCTTCAACATACAAATACTATGCTGAGCAGGAGGATTTAATCCCTCCAGATTCAGCACTGTTGCCAGTTCTGAATTGCTGCATCAGTCATTAAAAGTAATAAACATGATTTAATATAACTTCTGCCACAATACTTCACTTTTTAGATTTCTGTCTGCTTTTTTTGAAAATGATAGTGGTGGTTTTCTTTCAGTCATAGAATAACTAGAAGAGCTGATATTGTAGGGAGTACCTCTTCAGTCAACTTAAATAAGGAAAATTTTGTAATGTAAAATGGTTTCCAAATTCCAGCTAGCAATACCATTCATTGTTAGCTTAATGTTTCAGTAATCTAGGTAAGTTTCCACAGTTTTCAAATTATCTTCTTTTCAGTTGATCATTTTAGTGCATTTTAATGCCCTAGACTATAGTGTGATAAATTACCAGTAATTTGCTTTTGACAGACACCAGCCTTCCAGGTGCCTTAACAGACATGAAAAGCAATAACCTTTAGATTAGGGTTTTTTATTTGAAATCAAGCCAGCAGACTTTTTACGGATATACTTACTCAGTTTCTAAGAATCCAAATAATCTGATCTTTTAAGTTATTTCAAGACATTACTATATCTTTCTGGAATATGTATCCTAATTCTTTTGTTTTGTAGCTGAAATGAGTTGGTTTTGCATACATTCTTGGCATACAGATACTAGTTTGGATATTTTTTCTTCTTGGCTCCCCCTTCCTCCCTCCCCCCCCTCTTTTTTTTTTCACCTGTTTTTTTACCCCCTTCCATTTTCTGGATCTGACAGTTCTTCCTACAGATGTCTGTGCTTGCATCATTGTCTGCCTTATTTGCTGTGCCTTATGTACAGCATCTTCAAAGTGGGAAATTCTCTGTTCAGTGCCCTCATTTAAATACTATGCCTCTCAAACTGAGCTTTGCTGTTGGAGTCTTAAACATGGTTGCATTCTTCTAGGATCTGCCAGTATTTGTTTTAGTTTGTCTGTTTTCTGTACGTATAATAGAGCTTGACAATAAAAAGTTAAGAACACAACCAAATCATTGAAGTAAAACAGTATATTTAAAAATACATTGTTTTCTTCAAAAAACCTGAAGTTTTTGAAGTTGCTTAAGGAAATTACTAATCTGTGTAAAAGATGAAAAAAATTCTGCTAAGGACATGTCAGGATGAGCCTTGAGCAGATGCCATCTTTTAAAATCCATATCACCTACTCCAAGACAGGATGCTAGAACTCTTTTCTCACAGATGCAACTCCTTTGGACTTGGAAACGTAGCCTTCTGGGAGATCTAGTCACATACAACTAAGAGTGTTTTATTCTGTACCATGAAAACATATTAATCTTGCATATCTTATTTTTTTTTAATTTTTCAGAGATATGATCCCCTTAATTCTCTCATTTAAACAAGTGATATTTCAGAAATCTTTTAGCGGAAAATACTTAATTACAAAAATCTTCAATATCTTTGATGAAGGTAATTTGTCTACCATCAAAACCCTTTATCTCTTTTCCTTTCCTTTGGTACACATAGTGGTGGGGAGCAGAAATATTCATAAGGCTTCGAAAGAGCAGAAATATTCAAAAGGCTTTACTGACTGGTGTGTGATAGGAAAAGTGAAAACTGTGGCTTAGCATCAACAGTTGTGACTGAGTCTTTAGTATATTTTGGAAAGAGCTGTGTGAATTGCATTAGTGATGCTGGAAATAGAGATTCCCCAGTGTTGATGTGAAATCATGTTAGTATGGAAAATGTACTGGAAGAGTGCACATGACAGGTCTGCTGTCATGGTAATGTTCATAATCTCATTTAACAACAGACTGTTGTTAATTAAACGTGTTGCTTTCACTCGGCAGTTAAATTACCCCTTTGAACCACTAGATTACTAGGATGATTTTGTAATACCTCATCTACAATCAGGAGTTGAAATGCTGTTGACCTTAATTTTGAGTTAGTCCGAGCCACCCTTTAAGCCTTTTCAAGTTCTGCAGAAATAGCAAACCTGTTTTTAACAACACACCTAGCAGTGATGTTACCCACGTGGCACGTCTTTGCTGGGCATGCAGAACAAGGAGGTGCTCTTAAGAGTTAAAGTATGAAAAGCCTTGTAAGCCTTGCATACTGGCACCTTCAATTCCTGTTGCTACAAGGGCTTTGCTTTTACACCAGAGCAAACCCAGGTGAACCTAAATTGTGACAGTGAGACCAAAAGCATTTATTCTTTCTGCTGTGCCTGTGGGCACTGTAGCACTGAGCAGCTGCTGCCTGTGAGATATATAAATCCTCAGCAAAGAGACAGCAGTGTGAGAGCAATGAAAAAATAAGTATCCAGACTCTACAATAATTTATATCTTCTCCAAGCATTTCTAATAGAAGGCAAAATACAAGTACCGCACATATTCTTCCCTCCCTCTTTTCTTCCTTCCTCCCCACTAAATTCAAATAGCTGCTATGCCAGGAAACCCTGCAAATAAAATATTTCACTGAGATAATGTCCCTGCTCCCCAGGGCAACGGACCTTTGGAGAGCTCTTGTTCTCTTCAAATGACCAAAATCAGAAGGGCCAACGAGAAACTTCACTTTGTTTTCACAGCAATTACTCAAAGCATTTTCCTTTGCTGGTTTTTAAACATTTCTGCCTGCTTGTGTAACTAAGGGCACAGAGAAGGAGTTCTGTTCCTCCAGTCTCAGTATCTCCAGTCTCCTGGGCTTCCCCCTCCCTTAAAACACAAGACTTCTACCACCTTTGCCTCCTTCAGAGTTTCCTACCTTCTTTTCTCCTCCTGCCATGATCTGTGAAGAGAGGACACGTGAAAGAAACACTAAGAGACCTTCTAAACATTGCTTCAGCTGGCCAAGGTACAAAGTGAAGTTTCAGAGAAACTAGTTTCAGATTAATTAGATCTAGCATGTGGGGGGTGGCTCTGTTTCTCAACTCGGTAGCTATTTTTAGCTATTTAATTTTTTAGTAAATTCAGCATCTCAAACCCTCTTAGAATAATTGCTTTTATATGTCTGCCTTTTATTTGGCAAACTACATTCTGCTAGGATTTATTTTTGAAGTCATGTTGCTTTTACCTATTAATGCAGTCAATATATAGAGAACTTGACCTTGAAGGTTGAATTTTTACTAGTAGCCTGAAGAATCTTCAGAAAATTCTGTATCTGCCAGACTGGCAGTGCAGCCATGTAATTCATGTATTCAGTTAATTTGGATGAAACTATGAGAACACAAACCTATTTCCATCAACTGAGCATCTTTCTAGCATTAAAATAGTCACACATAGCAATTTTTTAAATGTGGGAAATCCTCCATAAGGCTACTTTCACAATCTTAAGATGAATAACACAGACTGGAACAGTCTTTCAAAAAATTGGAAGTATGCTAAGAGCAGAAAACACTGAAAAGAAAGTGACAGTCAGAGCAGAACAGAATGACAGTCAAAATACCAGAACACTTTACATAGCTCTTTCCAAGATGCTACAGTCACCAGTTGCTTTACAGCCAGTGGAGGTTAAAAAGCAAATTTGAACCAGCTGCTCGAGGGAGGGCAGTGATTTAGTGACAGATGATGAGGTACTTGGTGACTTTCAAGTGAGCTGTCAACCCACCCAGCTGGTCTGCACCCAAGGGTGCTGAGGATGCTGTCTGCTATCCTCAAAAGGCTGTTCTCCTTCAGCTCTGATGAATCACAGAGACTGGAGAAGGCCCCAGATGGCCAAGGTAAAACAGATGTCATACCCATCTAAAGGAAGTGGAACAATCTAAAGAACTACAGGCTGATTGTCTCATTTTCAGCCCCTGGGAAAGCCATCTCTGAAAGAAAAACCCTTAGGCAAGTACAAGCACACCAGGCAGAAGATGGAGACTAAGTGATGCCTGATCTGATGGTCACCTATGACAAAATGACTGGGTTTGTGGATGAGGCAAGCGTAGTAGATGATGCTGCCCTGGTTGTACATGACTAAGACTTCAGCAGACACTGTGAGGAAAGGCAGCAAGCTGGACTGGAGGAGGGCAGCTTTGAGGTGTCTCTGCCCACAGGGAGGTTACCAGGGGCTAGGATTTTTTTACAAGAGTTGCCACAAGTAGAAACAGGAGTTTTCAGCTACAGAAAGCAGGCCTCAAGAATTTCCATGGCAGGATAACTAACACTGGGACAAGCTACCTGGAGAGGCTGTATGTACCATCTCTGTACTTCATGGACTTCAAACCCCAGTGAGACAAAGCCCTGAGCAACCATGTCTGACCCCACAGCTAAGCCTGTTTGTTGAGTTTGGAGACCTGCTGCACTCCACATGATTCCATATAACTGTTTTCCTATATTCTTCCAGTAGTTATACAGTTACAAAACCACCCCAGAGAAGCAAGAGCCGAAGAAAAATATTTTCAGAGTCAGATAACCTATTACTTATGAACCAAATGTTTTAAATAATATGTAATACCAGAGGTTTGCAGTAACTCATTTTTCCATGTTGCACATATCCACTTTGTCACCCCCCAAGTATCAGTCCCCACAAAGTCCCAGCATATTGGTTTTCACCTGTTGTCTTATTTTTAACTCAGTGTTCCTTTCACAAGAATACTGCCATATCTGTCTGGGGTTAAATTTGGTCAAATGATTGCTTAGATGAATGACAGTTTCACTCAGAGAGGCCCAGGGTGCTTGCTACATGTGATGTGATGGTGTCTCCCCATACTGGCAGTCACATTTCAGAGGCTCACATAGATAGCCCAGTTGAAGCAGGGTATTTTTTGAACAATGTAAACACATAGCACTTTCTGGTTCTCTTGTAACTTTCTGGCTTTGCTCACACCGCCAAATGAAGTCACAAACTAATCCATTTGTGGGATACAACAATGGGATGATAGGAAATATTTCCTCACTCTTTCTTGGAGTGCAGTTAGAAGGAAAATGAGTCTGCACTTGTACAAATCTCACTTGGACATGAACAGGAATCTGCACAAGCAAGTCAATCTTCTATATATGTCTTTAAGAAGGTATTTGGCTTTTGGCTACTTACGTGTTGTTAGTAGCTATAATGATGAAGTTGTTATTTCATCAAAGTAGCTGTGATAATGAACTGTAGGAAAGCAATTCTGTTTTGTGTAATTATTTTCATGTGTACTCCATCTTGCTCCAGAAGGTCTGTATGTCTGGACTTGCACTTTTATAAACAACTGTAAGAAAGGCTAGATACTTGCTTGATTGTGTAGCTTGCTCTCTCTTTGGACAGAAGCTGGTGCATAAACTAGTTTAGCCTGAGAAACCACATTATAGAGACCTTTGATGGGAATTTACTATCTGATATATAGTCTAACAATCTCAAGGAAAATCTTGTCATAAAGTCTGTACATCTGAATACATCAGCGGTGGTATTATTATTTATATAAAGGCATTAGGGTTATAGTAGTATAAATGGCTTTTGGCTGAAGGCAGTATTTGGTTAATGTTTGTTAAGTGCTACTCTCTTTAACTGCTGGGTTAAAAAAAAGGAAAAAAAAATCCACCAAAATTATTTCAGTTTCTGCTGAGTGCTCTGTGTCATTTGTTGGCAAAGGTAATGGAAGGAAAAATATCAGCAACAAAAAGTGACCATGAAATGTTTTTTTAAAATTAACAGCATTGGCTCAAATTTTCTTTCCCATATTTGTTACTGCTAGAATAGTAGGAAAGGACTATGATAGAATACATATTTCATGCTGTTAGCCTAGGCCAATTCTTAAAAAGAAATGAAAGCACCTAATGTACACAATACTTATGTTCAAAATTGCATCCATACCCCACCATACCTCAAGTTAGAGGCATCATGTTTGCCTCACCATCTTATATTTGCTCTATGATCCTTCACATGTGCATTTACACATCTCCCATCTGGCTTAGCCCATACTGCACAGCCCAGCAGCTGATTAGTTTTAAAGTTTGCACAAAGACATATGCTGAAAGCACACTCAGAAGGCTTTCCTTTTCTTCCCCTCCCTGTGTGAGAACAGCACACACATTCATTTTTTGAAAAGAATGTGAAATACATGTTGCTGTCTACACCAGAACTTGATCTCTTCACTGAAGAAGTCAGCAGTTCTGTAATTCCAAGTGGGTTAAAGACAAATCCTTCTCCATACTCTCCACTGCCTTGGCCAGCCCCATGCAGTTGGTAATCTCCTCTGCTGGCTGTTCATGAAGTTTACCGTAGCTTTGTGTGTAATCTCAGATAGGGAATCAGGCACATAATGCCAACATCCCTTTGGGAAAACATTTTAAATGCAGCCCACTGTGTACATCTTCACTGATGTTTGCAGATCTTTGCAGATACTGCATGCTATTTACATTTTGTAACTGCTAAGGAGGAAGCGTCACTGTGCTCCTCTGATACCACATTCCTTTAATCTTTCTCTGAGGTTGTGGCACAAACCAATCAATATCAGAGGCCCACTGCTAAGCTGGAAGGGTGGCTCAGAGTGATGGCAAGTCTCAAGGACTGACATCTGAAGAATGCCAGGCAGGAGAAGTCAGGAAAACACAACAAAGCAATGCAAGTTATCAAACTCAAAAAGCTGAAGCAAATAAACCTCAGCTGGAGAAAAAAAACCAACCTTCACTACCCTCCCTTTTAAACATCTCTAGTTACCAGACAGAAGATCCTCCATCTTTATTTTTAAAATGGCAAAATAATAATGGTAGAATAAATTTTCAGACTTGGTGTTAAAATCTGCAAATAAGGATTAGGCTGTTGGATAAAACACTCTCAAATAACACTGAAATATATGTCAAGAGGCCCTTGGCATTTTTCCTCACAGTATTTATTCCAATGCTGCAGTTCAATATGTAAATCCTGGTTCAGAGCTGCTCAGTCCACATTATCACATTATTTCTGCCATACAGGGAGTCCAGCTGCTGGGCAGATTTGGGACTCTGCTGCCATCCAGTTCTACAGTGTATTTTATGGAGGTTCACATGGTATATTTTTTGTTAGACAGAGTACATCAGCAGAGGCTTGCAAAACATAGTGACTTCTAGGGAAATTGAAATTATCTACATTAACTTAGAGACCAAAAATGTCTTAAAAATAAGCTTTGAAAAGCAGAACTAGTGATGAGACTCTGCTTAGCAGAGCAGCACTTGCTGTACTTGCTTTTTTCCACACAGCAGGGAGATGGTAAGAAGGGACAGAGAATTCAGTGTTAGATGTGAAGTAGTGAAGTGGCTAGGGAAGCCCATGAAAACCTTGGGAACACAAAAGTATAGAAAAGAAAACGGCACAGATCTGTTCACTTTTTCTGGAGTCCTGGCAGCAGACCCACTGAGTGGACACATAGTGAGGGGAAAAAGAAGGAAAAAAAATCCTCAGTATGACTTTTTGCTGGAGTTAAATATTAACTTGTCCAGAGGAAGTAAAAGGCAGCAAAATAGCACACGGTTATTGATTTCAGAGTAACTTTATCCAAGCACCCTACTGTGGCCAGTGTAAAGTAAACAAATGGGAAGACAGACCACTTCCTCCAAAGAAATTACATAAAAAAAAAAAAAATTTAAAAAAAAAAATCACAGGGCACTGCACTAAAAGGTAAGGGACGTGAAGAATATATTTTGTTATACTGAGAAAAACAGAATGAGAAAATAATGTATAATAAAATCATAAATAGACTGGAACTAGAAAAATAGGAAAAAACCCAACAACCCCAAACCAGGAAAACAGGAAGGCTGACAAAAGGAGGAACAAAAAAATATAGTAAGAAAAAAAAATGGCAGGATATGGTAGAAGACACTGTTCCAATGAAATTTTGACATTTTAAGTTGTCTATTCTGTCTTTACCCATCCTGTCCACCACAGCAGTGGTGAAGCATTATAAATGACTTGATATTGTACTTGTGGGAAACTGCCAGTTTTGACTGGGACACCACTGCTGATTTAGGAGCAGCGATTCACACCACAGCTCTGGTGCATCACACCTGGCGGGTGCTGCATGCCAGGCTGGTGGTCAGAGCCACTCCGTGCCATGTCAGTGTGCCACACACCTTCCTCCACCACAGCCTTTGTGTGGTGCTGGAGGGGCCTGTGGGCAGCTCCCACTCAGCACTGTTGGTAAAGACCTGCCTTTTAACAGGGCACAAGAAATTCTGTGGAGAATTTAATTTCTTTTTTGACCGTAGAAATGATGAATATAGTTGCTTTCTCGTTAGGAAATCCTGCAACAGCTTGGATGACTGCCAGGGGTGACTTGCTTGCTCTCTGTGTCATAAATAGGGTCTGTGGAGTGTCTTGCTAAGAAATACCATTTTGAATGATATCTTACAAGATCTCTGAGTGGCTTTTTTCTTATGGGGATGGCAACAGACCTGCACCTCCAAGGCAAAACCAGAAGCTCTAAGTGAAAATCACTCTAAGGAACTAAAATCAGCACATAGTTAAAAAACTAAAATATAATCAAGCTAAAATCTTTCCACTAACCTCCCCAAAACAACTAACACCATCTCCTCTCACCTGCAAAGTAGTATGCATGCATTCAGTATAAATGACATCAGGCAGTGTAAAGAGATTTGGCAGTAAAGTGAAATAAAATCTTTTTTACAGGCACCAGGGGCTTCTCCTCCCTGGAAATTTAAACTTCTAGCTTGCCTAAAATGAAACAACTGTTTGGGAAAATCTTTCCTGGTGGAAAATTAATTCAATGTAAAAATGCCTTTGTACTTTTTAGAATCTAATTCTGAAACAAGCCCATCCACACTGACTTCTACTAAACAAACAAGTCTGAGATAGCTTCACAAACAGATAAATGCAGATCAGGATGCTCATCTCCATCTGACAGTTGAAAGAACAGGAAGTTAAGCATCACACATCAATCATCTTAAACAATTACATATCTCTTGCACAAAGTCCTATCCCAGTGTTTTCTCACAAATCATGCATTATCTTGTTTAACCCGTAACAGGAAGTCCTCTGGTATTTTTGTAGCACCCACTTGGTCTGATCTTTGGGCCTAAAAGTAAAATAAATTGAATTTTTGTGTTTACTACTACCAGACAGCTAAGAATGCTTTTCTTCATTTGGGTGAACCTGCCCTGTTTACCACAGCGATTTATGAAATGCTGTAACCCAGACATTTCTGTCATGAGACACACAATCACTATAACTAGCATTAGAATAGATTCCAGAGAGAATAGATTCAGAAGCAGTACATGGAGATCAAACTACATTCTATGTTTATACTACAAGAAAACAATTTTATCCTCTGTAACCTCAGCACAGGGGTGATTTCAAGATGTCACTCCAAGGTTAATGAGTACAATAATATTTAATATAATAATAAGATATATAATAAGAAGAGTACAAACCAGCCCCAGCAAAGACTTGAATCAGTGCAAGAGATCTCAAGATTCCTTCCTATTGCATATAGATATGGAAATGCACTGTCATAGCAAAGCAGGACTGAGGGAGAGTTGTGGGGAATAGCAACACTGCCCTAGTCCTCCTGCTACTGCCAGCTCTGCAGATTTAGCCTCCAGCTTTGGGTGAGGCGACTGCCTCCCAGCACAGTGGTCTCCTGGGGCTGCACACAAGTTTGATGGTGGTCAGTCAGGCACAGGGGGCACTGGAGAAACACTCAGTGACCTTGTCCCCGGGGGCAGCCAGAGGGGAGAGTGAACAGGGATGAGGCAGGAGTGCCCCAGGCTGGGGAACAATGTGCTTTGTATTTTTTCTGCATTTTATGCTGAGTTACTCTTGGTGTGATGGTTAAGATTGATTTCAGCTATCTCCACTCAAAAATGCACATATCTTGTTAGATTTAAAAATCAGAGAGTTCTAGATATCTTAACAACTAGTTTAAGCCAAACAACCAAACATATTTTAATTCGTGTATCACAGTGCTTTTCTCTGCTAGGCTTGCTAATCTTTAACAGTAGCATTGCCACAAGGATTGCAGAGTTGTACATTCTTGTAACCACAAGTAAAGATATGTTAAAACCCACTGAACATTTCTTTAGAGAGGGTGACTGACTGACTTCAACAGAGCCAAGTAAGATCTGTCTTATTTACCAGAAAATTTTCAAACAGAAGTCTTTTAGCTAACAGGAACCAGGTGCCCTCATTTGACTATTCTTTCACCACTGAAATTTTCTCAAGTTCCTCCATTTTATCTTTATCCTAATTCTTCCAGCATCATGTAGCCTCACATGCAGGCATGTGCACTTTTTGCAATGTCAGACTTTTATAAAACTTAAAAATTAGGCATTTTAAAATAGAATAGTACATTATTTGCACAGTCTTATGCCTTCATTCAACATAGACCTGCACAGCAATGTTTAGTTAGACACAAACCTGTGCAAACACATACACAAATAAAAGAACAGGCACAATGCCTTGGTAACAAAGAGAGGTTTCATGCACTGTATAATGCATAATTTTTCAAATGCCAGAGAGGGTCACGCTACTGGTTAAGAAATCCCCAAAAGAACAAAATAAAAGGAAGAAGATAAAATCTTTCCCTAATGCCCACTGCACTGTTTTTTATTTCACATGCAACATTTGATTTCACATACAAACAAGACTGACAGAAGAGTCCTGTGTTCCCAAGTTTCCCCCCCACCCCAACTTTCCAGGGAAGAGGACATATGAACTTAATGTTCAAAGCCTGAAAAGGACATTTGTAGGTGAATATGTGTTCACAGAGCAGACATTCAAGCTTGCATATTAAGGAAGCCAAGCTGTGAAGCAAAAGAAAATCTCCTTTAGCCCTATCCATAGGGATTTACTTGTCTCACCTATATCTGGATCCTCACTCAAGCAACAGGCAAGTATTGAGCAGCTCAAAATCAGGTAGTTTTGGGTAGCAACTGAGTAGCAGGTAGTATTTTTGAGGCCAGGTTGTAGGAACAAACAAATGGCAGTTAAGGGATCATCCGACAACAAGGTATCTGAATCTTGCTTTACCTATGTGCATCATTTAGTGGCTCTAATTCAAGGCCAAACTGACAGTCCTCAGAGGAAATACCATCCCAAACCCACAAACATGCCAAGCCCTTTTCACCTATCTTACTTTGAATCAGGAAGTATCTTCTAGTTCAAACATGTTTTCCGTTCACATTTCTTCAGTCATCTGTTTACTGGCCTTGTTCTGGACACAGGAAAAAGCTGTCTGGAACAAACTGGTCTCGGACACCATCTCATTTGTCACCTCATTTGGACTGCTGAGGCCACCTGTAGTGTATTTTTGGCTTCAAAAGTCACATTAGTTGGCTGTAGCATGGTGCACAAGAGGACTTTAGGCTAGCCTAGATACTACGGGTTATTTAAGCTCCACTTACTTTAAGCTTTGCATCTTCCTTTGTCTTTACATACTAGCAGCCTCAGAGAACACTATGTAGCTTAATTTCATTCTTCCAATTGTTGAACATTTGTTTATTTCCAGCTCCCTTTCTCTCCCCATCTGGTAATAAATAATGGGAAGTCCTGCCAGCAGTTGCAATACCTTTGGGAAGTTTGATGCCTATAATTTGTGTCATGTATATTACCCACTTGTAATTTGTTATGATGACTGATGACTTATTCAAAGACCTTCTAGGCTCAACTACTTGCACTCCAGCACTCTAACACTCATAGCAACAGGCTGAACAGAATAGGGATTCATCCTGTCTCCTGTGCAGGTTCATAAAATAATCCCAACCCTATTTATAAATCCAGGGTAAAGAAATGTACCTGCAGATGTTTTCTACAGGGAATAAGATCAATAACTTGACTAACTCCATCTGGGTAGCAGTACTTTGTATTCAGCAGGCTTTGTGCCATTCACAAACTGAAAGAATTACTGTGCTGGTTTTGGCTGGGATAGAGTTAATTTTCTTCCCAGCAGCCGATATGGCGCTGTGTTTTGGATTTGTGCTGAACATGAGGTTGATAATACAGAGATGTTTTTGTTATTGCTGAGAAGGGCTTACACACAGCCAAGGCCTTTTCTGCTTCTTGTGCTCCAAGCTGGGGGAAGGAAGCTGGGGGTGCCTGGCAGGCTGGGAGGAGACACAGCCGGGACAGGTGACCCAAACTGACCAAAGGGACATTGCAGATGATATGGCATCATGTTCAGAATATAAAGTGGGGGAAGGAAGGTGGAACTGGGGTATGTTGGGACTGAGGGTGTTTGTCCTCCCAAGTCACATCTCCTAGGGATGACTGAATACCTGCCTGCCCTTGGGTGGGGCTGAATGAATTGTTTTGCCTTACCTGTGTGTGTGACTTTAAACTCTTTTTATCTCAATACATGAGTTCTCAAGCTTTTACTCCTCTGATTCTCTTCCCAGTCCTGCTGGTGGGGGAATGAGTGAGTGGCTGTGTGGAGCTTGGCTGTTGACTGGGGTTAAACCATCACAATTACTCACACAGCTAAAGAAAAAAACAAAACAAAACAAAACACAAAAATAAAAAAAAAAATCACAAAAAAACCCCAAGAGAAGACAGAACTTAACATGGCAGAAAAGAAGTATTAATATTAAAGAATTAAGTAAATTTTTAAAAAAATTCAAGGGCAACCATGAAAAAAGGTCATGTACTGGGAGGATAAGAAGTAGTGGCTTTAAACTGAAAGAGAATAGATACAGTTCAGGTATTAGGAAAAAACTCATCACTGTGAGGGTGGTGAGGCACAGGAGCAAGTTGCCCAGAGAAGTTGTGGATGTCCCACCCCTGAAAGTGTTCAAGGCAAGGTTGGAAACACTGAGCAACCTGGTGAAGTGTCCCTGTGGGTAAGAAGTAGATGATCTTTAAGGTCTCTTATAACCCAAACCATTCTATGATTCTGTGATATGTCAACATATCTGAGATAAATAATTCTTGCTTTGTTCTTAGTTTTTCCATGATTTTGCATCTGGAATATCACCATCAGTAGACAGTAGACACCATCAGTTTCTTTATCTTACGAAAAAAGTCTTGATAAAGGAGTGGTCAAAAAGAGCTTTAAATTGCAAAATGTTGTTCACTTCCCATCAAGTTTTCCATGAAGCATCTGATTTATATATAGCATGTAACAGATTTGTCCCAGATCTGCCTCTATTGATATCAATCACACGCTATTTTTCTTTTCATAGTGGTTTCACTGGAAATGGAACCTCCCTCTGTAGCAGTACTTCCTGTTGTACTTCCTGACGTCCATACAACGCTGGTTTCCCAGAAAAGGACCCTGTCCTGCATTTAACTTCGTTAATGAAAGCTGAGAAAAAACTGCTTTTCTTGGCTGAACATTTGATTATCAGTTCAGTCCAGAAATCATAAGGCATGTTTGTTTAAGGCTCATAGGAGAGTAGAGGTCAGAAAAAAAATTAATTTAAATTTTAAAAATGTTTAAAGTTTAGGCTAATTTTCATGACTGACAGGGTTATGAAAAAGAAAGAAGACCTGTTTGGTAAGTTACAAACCAAGAGTTATCAGGAAATTCCAGATCCACAGATGTTCCACAAGTGCCGGAAGGGCCACTCTATTTTCTTTAACATCCTTTTAGCTTTAAAAGGGATGTAGTAGCTTTTTACATTTATTAATCAACATTTATGTTTCACTTTTTAAGCTGTGGGGAAATGCTAAATAAATGTGTATACCTTCTTAAACATTTTATTGATCTAATTTTTTAGAGCATTCTATCTTTCTAGGGTAATTTTTTCAGATATATATTTCTATGAACTATATGAATTTATTTTAATGATGAACTTTATCTCAGTGCTAGCCATCTGTAATAGATCATTTCACTCCTTCACTGTAACTTCACTGTAACTTCACTGTAACTTCACTGGCTTCAGTCAGTGTTTCTGAATGCTGCTGAACATGCTGACTGCAGAAAAAACAATAGAATATTTAGATTTTAGGTGCTAAATTTTAAGCCACTGTAGGTTATTTTATTGTCCTCATTACAAGCCAGTTCCTTTTCTGTACTCAAAAACAAAGATAACTCCCACCCCAAATGTTCACTCAATAGTAGCACTTTGGCCACAAAACCATGAAACTGGTGATAATCTTGGAAGTCTTTTCCAAGTGAAAGGATTCTGCCATCAGTGAAATGACCCCTGATTATCTAACCCTTTTCAGCTGTCCAGAAAGCTGCAGGGCCATGGCACAAACCTGCTTGCTAAGGCTCATCCCAGCACTTCCACTGCCACTGCCTCCACAGCTGCTGCCATTGCCACATCTTCCCTCTCCCTTCTCAGCACAACACCAGACAAGGGCAGTAGCACTGGTAATGCCAGCAACAAGAAGAAAAACATGGACAGCAGCAGAGCTGAGGATTGGAGCAGCAGCAGGATGCCCAGAGAAGGAAGAAACCGAATGTAAATGTGAAATAAAATGCTATTTAAGTAAGCTTTTAATCAGAATTTGCAAGCTGCAAATGGGCTTTAAAATTAATTGTGCACAACATAATATACTACAGTAGCGTTTTAAATACACGTGTTTATAGCAAATGGCAACTATTTCTGTCACAGCTTTAGTAAACAAGAGGCAGTCATAGTGCCCTTCAAGAAGGGGAATGTGTCATGAACCATCCCAGTTCTCGTTTGCTCACTGACACACTGGGCTTTCTGAAGTTTTTGTACCCAAATGTGAAACATTTCTTTCCTAGATTTTTAAAAAATTCTACCTGTGTTTCTGCAGAAGCTTTCCTGGATACTGGATTTTACCTTTAAGTTTAAGCCATAGGCTACCCATTATTTTGTCAGGTCTATTCTCAAGGAATTGTAACTGTCTGGAGGAGAAATACCTGTTTATTATGCACTACTTCCCCTGTAAGGGATTAGTCATGGCAAAGATGGGTAGCAATTGTATCCTTTTTAATCATTTTGGCATCCCACCTGTCTGTACTGACACACAGCGCCCTGTCATGCTCGGCTGTTCAGGGCACAGCATCACAAACATCTGCCACATGCTGTGACTGTGAACCCTCCAAGGAAACAGGAGAGCCAACCTAACAGTACTCTGTTTGGATGTGAGAAATAACACCCAACTTACTGCTCTGGGTTTGGTTTTGGAATACAAGTTCTCCATGTCCAATCCCCACAGGATGAAAAAGAACCACTGACTTTAAAGCAAGTGGCCTGAATTAGCATGGGCAGCCCTCAAGAAATGCTTATCACATTGAGTGAATTCTCATTGTTTTTTGTCTGTTTTCATGGAGTAGATCAGTTTTTGCAACTCTCTTTTTAAATATGTTTAACATTTGTAAATACCTTGGCTCTCCCTAGTCTGAGGCTCTAGCCCAGACAGCTCACTTCATCCATCCAAAGGGAATTCACTGATGTAAAGGGCGTCTCAACTAACTATGACATGATCCTAAAGTCACTTCTGTTCACTTCAATCTGGAAACGAGGATTCAAAGCAAAGCAATTATACAGGCCTGACTAAAATGACACAGACTTTCCTCCTGTCTAAATGAATGTGAACAAGAGTAAAACTGGAGAAAAATAACAGTTCTGTTGAAAAGCCCTGAGCACATGCCCATGGAAACTTTTAAGAGGCTAATAAATAAGACCATCTGAGTGAAAGAGGCTTTTATTCTCGGCTTGAGACTGCAGTGGGTGAAACTGATACCTAGCCAAATTAGTATCAGGCACTCTCAACAGAACTGAACTCTCTCATTTAGTAGTAGTTACTGCTGTTCTGAAGTAAAAGCTTTAGCTAGTGTGTGATTAATACTGTATATTGACTTGGTGAGAGCACCAAATGAATGAAAAAGGACTTAAAAGGTAATTGTATCTGCCAGCTTGAAGAACTACTTTCCACATTTGATGAACAGAACAGCAAAGAGAAGACAGGAAATCTCTGAAGAGAAAGCCAGCTAAACTGTGGAAAAAATGTATGCATACCAAGAATGTCTGGAGGCAGGTACTGAGATAAGTAAGCAAGCTGAGGTTGCCTTTATGCTAGTGAACAGCAGCAGTCAGTGGGCTCACCCTCCTGCCACAACCTCCAAGACAATAAACTCACCTTTTAAAATGCTGCTGACTTTTAAAAACAGAGTACATCACAATGCAAGGATATTGGCATTTTGCCAACATGTGGCATCTTCTCTGCATTTCCCATCCTAAACTGGTTAGTACTTAGAAAACAAATAAACTATGAATGTCAAGAAACCCCAGAATGGATTGTTTAATTCTATTTTCACACAACTGATGTCACCCCATTTACAGCAAAGAATAAAAGTCCACATGTAACTTTTTAAAAACTATACACTACAATCCACGCAGAGACATTTAACCTTTAAAAGATGTTAGCTGACCACTCCATCACAACTGAAGTTATGACCAGTGTGGCTAGAAATTAAATTCAATTAATTATTTGGTCAAAGTCACAAAAACAAAAGAAGCAGAACTCTAGATGTAGTAAACGTAATACATGAAGCAAACTTGGTCCTAGCATTCATAGAAAGAGCTTCTGGTCACTAATATAAGTGTTCACAATTTAGGAAATGGGAGAGGTTAGCAGGTTGTTTTCAGCTGCACACAGCTGCACTGACTCATTCTGAAAAGTTTTTGTCAAGATGAGTATACCCATACTAACTTGTACTACTTATCAGGTACCTACCACCTACTAGTACTAGAAATGCTAGCAAAACACTTTAGAGAATGTTAGCTTTTCTATTAACAGTAGTAACAGATGGCTCCTCCTATCTTTGAAATAGAGGATTATTAATAAAAAGAATGACTAAATTGTTAGGGGACTGCAGTAGGACTAGATGAACACATAAAAATAACAATATGATTCACCTTTGAGCTAAAAGAGTCTGAGTTCACTGTTCCAGTTAAGCAATCTCTTCTTAAAAAATGTCAAAGTAAGTCTGCAGATTAGTAGGCAATTTGAAATACACTGTGTTTGTTTTTCCAGACTACATTTAATCTGGTGCTAAACAAAGTGCTGAGTTACCTAGTTCACCTTTGCTCATGGTGGTATGCTGCTGATCATCAAAGGCAGGTATAGCTGCTTATAAATGCAGTAAAGCATATTGCTGACAAAAATTACAAGCTCTTTTATTCTCTGACTTTACTTTTTACTTGAACTTTCCCTCCCACATTGTTCAAATGCTACCTTAAGGAAAAGAGGAAGAGGAATCCATCCTCCAGTCTGAGACCAAGGCAAGGGGAAAATTTGTAATATTTTCACACAGTCACATTTTTAAGGTTTTGGCTTAAGCTGTGCTATCCCATTTGTTATGCCACTAGAATAGCTACAGACCTACTTATCACACAAAGATTTTTTAAAGAATAATAAGAATAATAATTTTATAAGAATAATACACCAAATGCTTATCAAACACTGAGGCCTTCAAAGGCTGAATACTGCTAGTGGGTTTGGATTTCCACAAACGTTCCTCTCCCCAGAAGAGAAGTAAAAAAATAAACATTTAAAGGACACTTAATAGAAAGGGTAAGGAAGTAAAAGTGAAGGTAATACACAGAATAACTGCAAAACTATGTAGCCAGTATCAAGAAGTAAGACTTCTGAAACTGAAAAGTCTCACTGGGGAAGGGCAGAAAAACCTGCAACCAGACTTTTCCTGGGGGATTTATATATCTGCAGAAATTGAGCCAAACAGCTTGAATTCAACATTGTTGCCAGTAGCTACCACAAATTTGTTACTTATTGCAATTTCCCTACCTCATAATGACCTGCTTGTCCCAGGTAGAAATACACTTCAGCAAAACTTCAAACTTACAAGAGCTCAGTTACTTTTACAAAAGCTATTTCCTGAGCTAAATTCAATTTTATAAATACCAGGTAATGTTTCAAATGAAGGTGTATAAGAAAGCCTCATATATAAGTCTTGCAATAATATTTTTACTAGGTAGCAGACTATTTGTATCATCCAGACCAGTTCAGAACTAGCTCCTATCAAGTAGCAGTTTTCTCCCTAAGGAGCATTGCAATAATAGCTAAAACAGTCATTCCCATGTTTCACTGCAGTTAGGATAGAGATTGCATTGTTAATAGAACAGCCAGAGAATGTAGGTGTGTAAGAGTACTGGCCCTGGGCTGTTATTCTGCTTATGCAAATAGTTACAACCTATTGCATACAGTCTCAGAAATGCAAGAACAGGAAGAAGGCTAATCCAGGAGGCCAGAGAGCTCGAGAGGGAAGGGTGTGCTGTGGGACAGCAGCAGCAGGACAGCCACAGGCAGGAATGAACCTGGCAGCTGGCAAAGAGCTGCTCAGATAAAGTGCTCACTTTAAACAGCAGCCTCTCAGCAAGCTATCTTGGGAAGCAGAAACTGCCCAAGCCTAGCTTACATGAACTGATGGTGAGGGAAAGGCATTTGCTGCCATCAGCTGAGAGCAGAGTGAATTAGGCTTCTGTCTTTCTGAGCCACTGCAGGGTCTTGAGAGAGAATTCCTAGGAACAAGGAAAAACACATTCCTTTAAATATGTATTTACTTTTAAACTGTGATCTGGCTCTACAGGAAGAAGCCACCAAAAAACAGACATGGACAGGTTTTCACTTTTCTTGTTCATATACTCAGAAAAATCTCATCTTCTCAACCTGGATCTCGAAATGACTAATTTTTATTTTTGATTTCCCATCTGAAACCAGTTTCTAACTCTTGAGTGATCTTGGAACAGCTGACAGAAATGTCTCTCTGATAAGTCTGGCTGCTAATGACCACTACATTCAAAAACTCGTGTTTCCCAAGCAGAGGCACTGAACAGGCACCCTGTAACACCTGCATGTTCAAAAATTATGTGCAGTCAAAGCTTGTTCAACTTCTTGGATAGAGCTTACTGAATATTAAAAAAACCCACTGGAGACCCACAGAATTTCCAAGTTATTCATATAAATATTCATAGCAATATTGATGTTTCGAAAATCTGAAGTTTTCTAAATACATTAAAATGTTTTTAGGTTTGCCCCTTTTTTTAATGAAGCAATTAGACTTGTTTGCTCTCTTCTCCTGTTTCATCAGGCATTGTCAGGGACACTTGTGTTGACTTCCTTATTTGTGTTTCTTTAATCAAGACAAAATGTCCAGGCACCCAGCAAGCTCAGTAATTAACAAAAACAAAATCCTAGGTGAAAGCAGCACAACATAACTCGAGATTTTCTCTCACAAATGTTGCCTTAAGTTTTAGCTTTCATGTTCTTCAGATTCTGTGCTGCCTAGGGCTGTAGCTCTTGCACATCTCTATGAGTCTTCACCAGTAACTCTGAAAGGCTGTCACTCATCTGCTCCTCCATGCACCCCACGCCACGAGGGGATTAGTGGAAGGACAAATCAAGCTGGTAAAACCAGGTGCCAGTATATGGGGAGGTTCCTTACAGCCTCCGTGACAAAGAACACCTAGCACGGGGGAAACTCTTGCAGAGGCTACGTGGCCTCCATGCTTCTCCCGTGGGGAAAAGAGGAGGTGCTGGAGCGATACGGACTTCAGATCTGGATGCAGGGAAGTGAAAAGAAACCAAAACAGGCAGACCCTCCAAAGGTATTTCTTCCCCCTGAATTTAAAAAATCTTCCTACAATTCACACTAAGAATGAAAAAAAAAAAAAAAGGTAAATAGCAGGCAGACGTTGTGTCAACAGATGAAGAATTATCACTGAAATAAAGTTAAAACTAAAAGAACCACAGACTCTGCATTTTTGCAGAGTACCTGAAGAAATTTGTAATTTATTCTGTTGGGCATAAAAATGGCTTTATCCCTGGGACAGCTAACCTAACATCCAGCACACCATAAGGCAGCAGAGCAACAGATACAAATCTTTCAAAGCTTGAATGCAACATAAAAACTTGAATGCAGTATAATCTTTCTCAACTCTGGCTTTGCTCATAAATTTATGCAGCTATACACATGCATATATATTTATTAATATGTGTCTACTGTCATATCACACCTGTCTACCTAGGTGAGTTGTCACCACTCTGTTTCGCAATCTTTGAGCTTCAGGTCACTAAAGATTCTGAGAAACCTTTTTGTGCTTCCTCAAGATTCCACTGCACCACATTCCTACATCAAGAGAAGGCACTTTTAAAAAGTGCTGTTTGATTCAGAAACATGGAAAAACTAAGCTGTTCATCCATAGTAATTATTCATTTGAAGTTGTCATACAGTTAGGAAGATTATAAATGGAAGAAGTGCTGGTGAATGGCAACAGGCAAGTTAAAACACCTAACATGGATTATTTTTATTATTATTCCTAGTAGTAGTATTTTTACTAGTATATTATTAGTAGTAGTAGTAGTAGCAGTAGTAATAATATTGATAATGATGATAATAAAGGTAAGAACAACTTACAAGGCTGAGCAAACCACAGAGGAAAAAAACCAGAGTAAGCTATTGCGAATGAAAAGAGTGACTCTTCAGGGTTCTTTTCAGCACTCACAAAAAAACCCCACCTTTTTCCTGGGCTGTTCCTGCTCAAATAGAGAACCAGCTTTGCAAAATGTGCAGTTGAAAATGAGAAGGGTGTCTAGGCAGCATCAGAAGAGTAATTCTGAGGAGACTTTACCCCTTTACCCCTCTTTGTCCCTGTCTGATTTGGCACAAGAGAGTGCTTTTCCCCCACCACCCACCCACTGCCCCCTGGGACCTGCTAGATTGGACAAGTAAGTCAACAAAATTGGTGACAACATTGTTTCTGTGGTTTTACATCACTAGCCTGAGGCACTTTTACTCCCTTCATACTCTGGCAATTGAGGAAGTGCTCCACAGCAGGTACTGAACCTGTCTGACAAGCCTCCCATGACTGAAAACCTCAGAACACCAACAGCATCTAGACAAGTGTCTAGCTGATCACTGCTCTGTTAATGGCACAACATTCTAGGCTAAACACGAATTCAGATTCAGCAGGCCAAAATCATGATTATTAAGAGCAGCTTGGTTTTGAGCTGGTGTACTGGTTTTGGCTGGGATACAAGCTCACTTCATAGTAAGTAGTTTGTATGGTTCTGTTTTGGATTTGTGGCCAAAATGACATTGATAGCAAATAAACCACAGAACCATAGAACAGTCTGAGTTGGAAGGGAATTTAAAGATCACCTAGTTCCAACCCACCTGCCATGGACAGGCACACCTTCCACTAGAACAGGGTGCTCAAACCCCCATCCAGTCTGGCCTTAACCAGAGGTGGGGCATCCACAACTTCTCTGGACAATCCACTCCACTGCCTCACCAACCTGCCAGTAATGATTTTTAGTCACTGCTAAGCAGGCTAACACAGAGTCAAGCCACCTTCTGCTCCACCACCCACCCCACCAGCAACTGGGAGCGCACAAGGAGTCAGGAGGGGACACAGTTGGAACTGCTGAACCCAACTGATAAAAGGGATATCACAACCTGGCCATAAGGCAACGTGCTCAGCATACAGAGCTGGGGAGAAAAAGAAGGAAGGGGTGTGTTCATAGTTTTTCTCTCCATCTAATGCGAGCTGTCAATGAGAGACACTTCTCACAGTTATTGTGTGTCACAGCCTACCAGACAGAACAGAGATTCCAAGTCTCCAATTACTGAAAACTAAACAAAATTTAATTTTAAAGGAATTTTTTCCAAGGAAAATTGATTCCAGAGAAAACAGCAGCAGCCAGTATCTATGAATCTTGTCTCCTGGGAGTACAGTGACCACCTGGATAGTGTAACCATATTGGTGGACCATGTTCTGGGTTCATCTGTTCAGTATGATCGTATCAGTGATGGAACTCCACCAAAACGAACTCTTCTACTTAAAGAGTAACAGACCAACTTTAGTGGATCACCAAGGTCTCACTAATTTTGCTGCTTGCTCTCAAAACCTGCAGTGTTCAATTCACTTCTTTCACCATAATGATTTTCTTTCCTGCTCCAGTGGCAATTCAGTTGGAAGTGAGCCAGCAGAAAACTTGAGGTCTTTTATTGCTGTATAAACCTACGCCATCATGTACCACTGTGACACCCTTGGGAGATGGCAGCCTCTTATCTGAGCACTGTAACTGATCCATCAAGTAATACAAGAATTCTCTCCTGAGGTGATAAGCTTTCTTTTTTATTATTTCACATTGCTTTTCTGGTCTCCATTTTTCCTCTTTGGCATAGTTCATCTTCTATTCTGTCATTTCTCTCCTGCAGCTATTTTCCACTATGAAACACCATGTTCCATATGCCCCCCCTATTCCACCTTGCGCTTTCCTTTCTATATTTAATTTATTTCCTAATTCACACTTATGACGTCTTCTGACTCATGCTTATTCTGTGCAAGTCACTAAGAAACGTGCAAAATTTAATTTTCTAAATTCGTGCAATATTTCCCATTTCTTCAGCTTTCTCCCCTGTGCTGTCTACACTGTCTGAGTGGGATTTATTCTAAACTGAATGAACACCAGATTAAGCCACTTAGCTCTAGGTATTCCACCATTTCTTTAAATAAGGGGGGAAAATAACATTTGGAACAGAGCTCACTTGTGCTTCTTTTAAGCAACAGCTCCAGGCAAACAGCTCCAGATCTGCTGTGCTTCAGAAGCTCTCCCCAAGGAGAATCAGAATTTGAAAGGAGACTGGAGCCTCAAGCAAAAAGATGTCTGTAGCCCCACCCTGCCCCAGTCATTTCCCTGACCTGTCCTTTCCTCCCCTAGTTTTACTTTCACTGACTGATAATTTTAGCTGTGTTCCTTATTCTTACTTTTCACATCATAAAGGCCAAATTTCACATTAATATTCTGTGTGTTCTTTCAGCTGACTGTTTAAGACAACGTTACTCATACTTCAAAGGGATGAAGACAGACGAAATTTTATAGTCTTGATGGCTTAACATAGGTCTGTGCTAGAAAGCCAGCATTTCATTTTGGGAGTCACTCTCTCATGGAGAGAGTCTGCTTTACATACCAGGCCTCAGGGAGCAGAATGAGAAGTACTCTGTGGATTATTTTCTTACCATTGCTAAAGGCTGCTTTGCTTGCTGCCTACTGAAATACACAATACAGATAAGAAGATAAAAGTTTCGACATGGCATATTTGAATTTTCTTTTAACTCCTTATATTTTAGCAGTGAGTTTGGACTTAAAAGCATCTAAACAGACAATACTGAGAAGTGAAATAAAGGAATAAATTTAATTCCTTTGAACTGTGCCTTGAAATGCTTAGAGTCTATCAGTTTTTCTGACAGACTAGATACTGTGTCAGAAACATTGCACTTTTTTTTTTTCTGCAGCAGCCCCCCCCCAGAGGTCACAGCTGGTCAACTCAAACACAACAGAAACCTCAGTATTTGGAGTCAGTAAACTCCTAGGACTGTTCATAGGTCACTATTGTAGTGTCAAGACAGGGACATGGGTCTGCTGGTATGACCCTCAAAGCGTTTTAAAATCATTCAGAAACAGTGCTGTGCTGCATTCAAACTACTTGTTCATAATACATGATATTGGATTGAAATGACATTTCTTCTCTCTTTACAATCCAAATATGATGTACTATAGTGGTGACAGTACAGTGCATTTTCACACTTAACATAATTCTGGTTTCAAGACCAAAACCTTCATGCTTTGAAGCCAACAATGACCTTGCTAATAATGCTAACATATATGCACATACTAGCACACAAAATTGATTTTATTCTAATAATAATAGTATTAGTTTAATTAAAAATAAAACAAGAAATTTTGCCTTTTGATTCCTGTTTTATATAAAATACCAAGACACTGGATTTTCCAAAATGGAAAATAAAAAAAGGAGATTGCAAATGTACTTGCAAAATCAGTCCTGTGTGGTTTTCTTTTGCTGCAGGATCAACCAGCACAGATACATCAGAAAGCCTACAGCAGTCTGCACTTTTAAATGTACTACCATCTACCAAAAGTCTTGAGACAGGTTCTGCCTTATTTCCACAAAGCTATATTGAAGAGGGTTATCGCAAATGTAGGAAAACAACCAGGAATAAAAAAAATGTGTCAAGCTTAGGCTGCAGTTCCTTTCAGATTCTCAAATTATTTCTCAGAGCACAGCCCAGTCAATTCTACTGCTTGGGCTGAATAGACAAACCAGTCACTAGGACTGCTGACAGAATTCACAGTGTGAGCAGTAAGCGATCATTTCTTCTGAAACGGGTGTAAGAACCAAGCACATAGTTTTTGAAGAGACTTAGTACCTTTGCCAAGCAATTTTTTAGGAGGACAGTTTGTATTTTGCAGTGGTTGGCCTTTTGTCAAGCAAAGACTACAGAACTGTTAAATCATGACAGTGCAAACAGAAAGACCTGACATTTTAACTTCACAGTGCCGTTCTCTGGTCTTCTGCTGAGCACAGGAGATAACTGCCTGCATGGCAGCTGCATTTCGCAATGGGAACAGCGTGCCAGAGGGTTCCATGACTGGAGGAAAGGGACACTTAATGAGAAGTTAAACTGCTGATCTCCTGATGCTTGCTCAATTGGCTTCATCTGTGCCAGGCAATACACAGACATCCCTCTTGTTACTATAAAGAAATAAATTTGGCTGCACAGCCAACACAATCTGACCTGTCAGTTATTCCCACTAGTAGGAAATTGAGGGTCACTTCTTACACTTAAACTGATAATTTGGTCAACATCTGATAAATCTCCAAACCTATCAGAAGTCAAGAAACCTATTTTCAACAAGTATGAAAGGTTTGTTTAATCCAACTTCTTTGACTCTGAAAAGGTGTAGGAGCACTCACAGAGCTGCTTTCAGGTGGCAATTAAGAAGCCACAGCTCATCCCCTTTAATCTTGTATGTGGTGCCTACTGGACAATGATCATGATAGCTCCAAAAATCAGCCAGGTTCACTTAGTGACAGTACAAATTGGCCCATTTGACACAGATGTAGAGTGGCAACCAGTGTACCAGGCAGGTGAGAGGACTCCACGCCCACCAGCAGCTCTGACCCTTCCTTCAGTGAAGTCTATTAGGTTGTTAACCTGCTCAGGGTGGTTTCACAGTCCATCTCCTTCTGCCCCTCAGCTTTTGACTTTCTGACATATAAGATGGACTGTCTGTGGATTTGATTTTACTTAATAGCACAGACACAAATTAAAGAGTTCCTTCTCCTTTCTTTCAGGAACAATATTGCTAGTATCAACAAAGCCAGGATTTTAATACATGGAGATGGGGAATAAAACCATGAGACAAAAAATGGACTCCGTTTCAGTTTTTGGAAGGACAGACAGGGAATGCAAAACAAAACAAAATATTTCTATACTATAGAAAGAAGTCATCTAAACCAATCAAGTGTTTCCATGCACCCAGGGAATAAAAACCCCTGCAATTTGAAGCTGAAAGGAAGAATGTCCAGTGGTGGGTTGCAATTCTTTATTTCTGATTCATAAGTATATATATTCATACAATGCTATTAGATATCCTTGTATTGCTTAATCTATAATTGAAGTCAGCATAGGTATTTTAACAAAAAATTTGCAACTACTAATTTATATTTCATCTGAGCACTCTGATACACAGTAGAAAAAATCCATATATAAAAGCTTGTATCTGTGCAATCATATGTACTATATTTCTCTTTCAACAAACTACTGATTTAGTAATATTGATATGTTATTGTTAGTATAACATAGAATTGCCTTATCATTACATTAAAAAACTTTTCAAAATATATTAATAAGCAAAGATAACCACACTTTGATCCTGCAATCATTTTTTAACTATCACATCAATGCCCCATTTTGTTTTAATGTGCCATCTGGCTTAAACAAATTCCTTTCATCTCAGGCTGCCACCATTATTCTGCCCATAATAATAATAATATTAATTTGTAACTTTGCTGCTTGGTAACTTCACACAAGCCAAGTAGAATTAAATTCAACTCTGATCTGATGTCCACCATTAAAATCACAAATCTCTTATACCACACATAAGTCCCAAAGAGTGAATGAAGATTTGTGCTGAACCTCTACTTTGTGGTGAACTTCTCTTCTAGTGGAAACTTGCCCCATCTATTGCATAACACAGGTCATGTGGCTTTTCTTAAGAGGCTTCAACTACAGGTCTACAAATGATGCAACTTCATGCTACTAAATGCTTTTAATAGTTTAGATCTTAATGAAGCTTAATTAGCATCTGGAAGTCAATACAAATATTAATCTGTACATAAAACATTATCCCCAATACTAAGTGACAGCACTTTTATAAGGCAGACACAAGCCAGGATTCAAATATCTGAGAAAAGGTGGACACTACCAGACTCTAGTTTAGGACAAGGTTACAGAGCAGCAACAATGGTCAGTAAGATTAGGCCCTTCCTTTGTGAAAATTTACAGGAACTGACAGAAAAATGTGATACAGCAGACTAGCAAGTAGGACAGGGATACCAGCACTGAGCAGAGGGCACATATTTTGGTTTTCATGGCCAATAAGAAAGCACTCTTCTGCCCTTCTGACAATTTTCTCAGCCTTCATTACAGTAGCTGAACAACTATGCTCACAATGACAAAAATTTGCTTCACTGCTTGCAGACTACCTTGCAAATACAAGACAGAAACTGACAGAGCTGGAAATGTACAAAAAAAACCCCCAAAACTATCAAACTTTTAAATGAAGGACAGAATAGAACTTTCAGTTTAGATCCTGCTGAAAAAATGAAGGCTCATGCTCTACTGCCTCTGCTTAAACTTTATGCCCCAAGAAATACTTTGCTTGTTTCCTCTTTCATCAATAACTCTGAACTGAAAGCAGGACTAGACCATACTAATAAGGTGCAACTTACCTTGAATTGTCCTGTCTAAGGATTTCTTTACAAAGTAAAGAATCCACAGACGTAATTCTAGGCCATACAAGAATCTTGTGAAAAAAGAATAAGAGAGTATGTAATAATAAGACTTCCATTCAGACTTCCCAACAGGCAGGCAAGTCAGGAGGTTTGGAAAGTGCCTGTGTGCATTCACTAGAGTAAGAGAAAACATTGGTAATTTTCCTGACTCTCATCTTTTTAAAGCAGACAAAAAGAAATCTCTAGATAATTAATTTGCACACTCCTGTAGAAGCATTATCTGAGAAACTGAAGCTTGTATTTCCCAGTAAGGAGTAGGACTTACTGTAGTATATTTTGTGCAAATAAATAGGACCCCGGTAAACAAAAGATGCTTAGGGTTTTTCCCTTTTTGTGTTTTTACTGGTGTGCTCTGTGACACAGACAACAAATACTATTTTAAGACTTATTTTTTTTATCTAATAGAAACTCTTGGAGCAAGATTTTAACAAATATTCCTAACAAATGATTATGACTCCCAGCTTTCAGCTCCCAGTAGGAAAGAATATTTGATTAATATTCAGAGAATTAACAGCCTATACAACTGGAGACAGGATGTCACTTGAAGACTCACAACTTATAAAAATTGTTCTGGAAGAAACAGACTTAGAAAGCAGCAATAAATTAATGCTCCAAGGATTTTAGAATATATGAAAGTAATTTACAGGATTAGCTGCTTCTATGAAATTATGCCTAAAATAAATATACTAAACCAAATTATTAAAATAAAATTAATTTCAGTTACTCATTCATCCTCTGGGAAGTCTAATTATTATTTTTTAGTTCCTAATTATTATTTTTTAGTATATCACACTTCTCTCTGATCAAACAAAAAAGTAATTTAATGCAGATGGGAAGACTTTTCAGACCTCAAGAAACACAAATTCATAAAAGCAAGAATACTCTGAGTTGGAAGGGCCCTGAGGAATCACCTAGCTCCAGCCCCTTTGCCTTGAGCAGGGGCTCGCACCCTTCACTACGACAGGCTACCCAAAGCCTGATCTAACAAAGCCTGTCAAATTCAAGAAAATCCTGCATAATTTCTGAAGTTATTTTTGAACAGTAAAATTGCTGCTGCTCTGTGACACAAGCAAACTAACACTTATTGTAACAATAACTATTGCGTTCAGCTATGCATAAACATTAATATGCTGAAGACAAAAATTAAAAAATCCCCATCCTCATTGACCTATTCATGAGGCACAGTGTTGGTAAGATGGTATCCTTTTTAACAGAAATGGCACACACAGAGAAACCAATGCTAGGTGATACAGCTTTCCTAATGAAAACTGTTTCTGAAAACAACAAAAATAACCAGGACCCAAAATTCTGCTGTTTCCAAGACCATAGGACAAACCCTTTTGGTCTTCTTGAACTGCTGAATGACAGGGGAAACTTATAAACCTAACACAATTGATCAAATCACTTATTGTACAGCGTGGTTGCGATTGTCTGGGGGACGAAAATCCACGTGAACCCCTCTTCTTCAAATGCCTGGCAGTGATGCTTCTTATTTCAAGGTCATGTCGATGCTATTTATAAAAGAAAAAATGACAAAGAACAACAACAAAAAATTAATGAGTGCTCTGAAAACACAGAGCTAAAGCCTGAGCTCCCACATAATGTTGAGTATCATTATCTCTCATTTACTTAAATGCAGTAGTGTGAAATAACTTACATCCTATGTACATCTATGAAAGTACACATCTAAGTTCTGTTACTGTTTTACTGAAATTAACAACTACTTTTTCAGCAATTCCAATCTGAAGTGTATCAGCTGTGGGAAGATCCACTGGTGGAATGACATAACAGTGTGGCAGGAATGGGTACGCCTAAAAATGTTCCTAAGCATACAGTTTTGCTACTTAGTGCAAAGCACATGTCATCAAAACTTTAGAAGTATTCTTTAGAGTAAAAAGTTGTCTTCATAAATGTTGCCTCAATACACAGTCTTCCTTAAAGAATACATAATTTAAAATTTCCTCAATATTTATGAACTGTTACATAATGGTTCTTCCACTACGAATTATTTCCCAGTATTTCTTTTAAAGTCATGAAGAAGTGCAAGGAATTGAACAAAATAGAACACAAGGGAGCATGGCAATAGACAAAAGCATTTGGAACAAAATGAAAGAGACAACAGAAGCGAACTAAGTGCTGGGCAGACTCCAGAGGTGTTTCAGCAGAAAGCATGCGGAAAAAAAGTCTATGTAAAACAGCTGTTCTTAGAGTGAAGGGATTTGCATAGGATGCTATTTCCTGAAGAAATTACACAAGAAATAAGGGATATGATCACAAGAAAACTATTGCCACTTCTGAAGACAGATTCATATTTATGCAGAAAAAATAAATGCCATGAATTAACATTAATTTGGCCTTAACTATATTGATTTTACATAAATGTAAATTCTCTTCTCATATTGCTTTTTGCTGCCCAGCTTATTGTTTGAGAAAAACAGGAAAGCTGTTCAAGCCACAAAAGGTCAAAATCATACACAAACGGTCTTTAACATGTCATTTTTTGTTCTTCTGTCATCTTTTTTTCTTACTTTGAAAAACAGTTCTCATATTGACTCATTACAGAATAAAACAGTGTCTGAGAAAAAAGAGATGAGGCATAACATCAGTTCAAGAATCAGGCATTTAGCTTATGGTTCTAACCCGTGCATAAGGTATGACAGAGTGATAGTTTATTAGAGCCCTGTTTTGTTTTTTCTTTTTTTAAGTGAAAACCAAAGCTTCAACTAATTTATGCAACTTTTTGCTTAATGATTTGCTTCAAATCATTAAGATTAGAAGTGTTTATTAATACTCATGTAATTGGTGGAATCTTTTGTTGAGGATTCAGGTTCACTGTATAGTATTTCCTGTACAGTGTGAGACAGTGTATTTCTGCATTTCTGCAGACCCATCAGATGGGCAGGGGGAGCAGAGGCCTCAGTCCTTCTGCCCTGGTCACACTGGCCAGGACACACACTCCAGTTGCTGCAGAGCTGGCTCTCCTGACCCGCTGTTCCAGCAAGGAAGTGTAAGCGCTCCTGCAACACACTCCTCCTACAAACACTCCCACTGATCAACAGGAAGAGCAGCACTGCAGGGTCCTCCACTTGCACACTACAGTTATGGTATCAGACAGAGCAATGGCACACTGGGGGACTGACATGTTCCCATTTCCAAGGGAACAAGTCCATCTTTGAAAGGAAAAGGCGTAAAGCTGCTTGAGATTTAATCAGGAAAATAATTATGAAACAAGCTGAGAAGCAGAAAAGCAAAGACAAGGCACATTTAAAGAGTATGGCGCAGAAATCAAAGTAAAAGATAACACTTTTTAATCTCTGAATGAGAATAGCAAGTTTAAAATTTAGGATAATGCATGCAACCATCTTCACTGTGATCACACTCCACTTTTTCTATCTGTTTTTAGTATAATTTAATCAGATATTCTCAGGCCAACAATTATATCTCTCTGTGCCTGGAAATGGTTAAGGACACTTCAAACACATTCCCAATGCAACACAAATATAACAAATCTTCAGTATATAACACATATATAAAGTATATAAAATATAACAAAGCTTCAGTGCTTTGTCTGCTTGTACCACATTGCTCCTGAATAGTACCATAAAAGTATTTAGGTCTCAAAAAAACTTTAAGGAGTCTACCCAGCCTCAGATCCTAGCAGTATGGTTGCAAAGTAATGTTAAAATGTAATGACAGCATAAGGCATAAATTCTTACTCCTGCTCCACTGAAGCCATTTCTGGATCATTTGAGAGGCAGCTAGTTCTGGATACAAGGAAAAAGATGAGTAAACATTTTTTCTGTGTTGATTTCTTTCTCTTTTAAAATATACCATCAAATCTGGGGATGTTATAACTAACTGTAGTGACTATCTTTGATAGCACAAACACACAAATGTTGTTGTTTTTAGGAATGTAGGGATCTTATTGCCCAAAACACACATTAGTTTGAGTAACAATTTTTTAAGCAGGGGAAGGGAAATGCACTACAGTGATCTCATACATCCAACAGTAACAATAATCAGTGATGCCTCATATGAATATTTCATTCCCCTTTCACTTGCTACACTGCTGCCTCTACTATTTTAAATGGAATACCAAGAAAGCAGGTTTTTTCAACAGAGTTCTCAGTGTCATATGCATATGTTTGTATGACAACATTTCATACACAATGCATTTGAAAATGTTTGAACAGGAGGGATAGAAGTTGCATTTCAAGGGTGGCTAGGCCTCTTAGTTTAACAAAATAGTCAGGTGGTATCAGATAACTACTTATGTGAATGTATTGCTTCTGAGGCAGTGTTAACTTCTAGAATCAAACATCAGTGGCCAGATTTTTAGGTATTTCTCTGTAGTTGTTTTAAAAACTAACCTCAGAAGAACTGAAGGAAAATGTGTACTGCAAAAGAAGGAACTTTTGGAAAAATACAGCAAAGCTCTAAGTTGAAAATCCTGAAGTGCATAAGTAAAAGGTAAGTGACTGGAAAGAAACTTCAAAACTCAAAAATTTTAGTTACAAAAATTGCAAGGGAGAATATTATGCTAGAACCAACAGACACAGACTCCTCCTCAGGAATTTGTGTACAATACTCACATGAGGAAAGTGCACTGTACACTCTCAAAAGCTCTGCTTAGTGAGTCATGGACTGTGCACTTCTTAAGGATTTCTTTGGCACTCAACACCATACTTCCACATCATGTTCAAGCCAAAGCACAAAGTTATCATTTTAAAGTATCTGGTCACCATGTGCCCCTGGTTTATTAAGTAACCATAGACAATACAGCATTATTATCAAGTATTAATTCCCCAGCCTACCCAGCTAACATTGGAAAGACAGAAGAATTTACATACCTACCTAAACTGAAATACCTAACCCTGATTTAGTAAATTGTAAAAAAAATAAGTTATAGAAAGAAATACCTCTTAAAAATTTTATAAATCTTCCAACATAAGAGGATAAGAGTAGAAAATGTTTAAGGATCCATTTTAATGGAGTATGTGATATCAGTCATTCCCATGACTATAGAAACAATCATCAAAAAACAGCAAAAATTTTTTATAGTGTAAGGGTATGATTATGTATTACTGAGATTCAGCAGTACAAAAGCAAGTGAGAGGGGAAGTCAATTCTCAAATGGGGCAACTTACACAGTAATTTAAACTACAAGCTACCTGTTGTACCAAACACAATGTATTACTGCATTCAAGCTATTCCTGTGAAACAACATAATGCCAGGATTCAGCTGAAAGCTATCTTACTTAGCTGTTTCTGAAGCTTCCCTCAGCTCTTCATCCAGTCTGCATGAGTAAAAGTTATTGATATAAAGAAACAGAGAAGCAAGCAGAGCATAAGAGTGAAGCAGAGCAATAGCAGAGCAAAGAACAAATACAGTACATGCTTTTTTAATAGGCACCCAGTATGATTTAGGGCTAACCCTATAACTCTTCAGTTCAGTATAATTCCATTTATCCCTGTGCTCAACCCACTTTAAATTTGTAAGTCTTTATTTAGCTCTCTTGGAGGCAGAGACAGAGAAGCAGCAGGGGTCTGAGGCATGCCCAGTGGACAGAGCTGAAAGCATTCAGTTGCCCTATCAGGTAATGTTAAACTAGCTGCAGCCTGGGCCAAGTCAAGGGCATTTACAGTTCAGTGAGTTTTATTTGCAGGGGAGGCTGATCTCAACAGCTTGAAGGGGAAAGAAAGATGCCATGTCACTGCAAGTCCTCTCTCATTCAGCTGTTGAGGTCGCCTGCAGGTGAAAGGCTGTCACACAGATTCACTCTATCATGAGCAGCAGCATGGGCTAGAAAGCAAATTTTACCTCATTCTTCTCTTAATACACTTATCTTCATCATACCTTACAAGATAAGAATGGATGAAGGAAGAGAAAAGATGTACAAGTTCATACACAACAATCATATTATATAGTGCTTCACTGAAAACTACATAACCCAAATTCTGACATGACACTATGTACTTTCTAAAGGTGGGATTTTTCTTGCCCATAGGTGGTATTCATGTTCTTGGCAATTGACCAATTATGAAGACAAAAGATGAGTTGCCTTTTTCTATGGGAATCTCTCCAAATTTGCAGCAGAAGGGAAGCTATGAACTGAACACTGCTCTTCTCCCTGTGGTATGGGAATAGGCACTCACAGGTGCCACCTGAGTGCACACAGCCACTAAATCTTCTTATTACAGCATCTTAAAATGCTTGCCACCAATGGGTGCAACTGTCATCTTTCCAGGTCTGTCTTTTCCAGCAAAATCATGATCTCTCATCTGGCTGCTGGTGACATGAAGTCTGAGAGGTGAATGGACTTTTTGAACATTCTTAAGTTTACAGGGAAGAAAAAAATGTCTGCAATGCAGATGTGTGTACTGCCACAGTGTAACAGCAAAACACAGGTAAGGTTTCTATCAAAGGTTAGGTTTATATCAAAGGAAACCGTAAGAAACTAAAATGTTTACAGGAATCAAAAGAAAATTTGTTAGGGATGTTAGAACATTATGGACAACTCTTTGTCAGCTGACCAACGGCTTGTGCTCCACATTCTTATCATCACTCCACCTCTAAAGAAGTTACAGCAGCAGATGAACCTGAGTGAAAGTCTCTGTGACCCCCATTTTGCAACAGTAATTTACTGTTTTCTCAACTGCTATTGCCAGACCTGAGCTTCCCACTTGCTCCCTGGAATTGCATCAACAGCTTGGCAAAGGAAATTGCTTTACAACTACTGTGAAACAGGTGTAAAAACTCCTGCTTGGGTTGAGGAGAGCTATGACAACTTCAAAAGCTGTCACTGACCAGTCATAATGAAAATACAATCATACTTGCCCATCTACTCTTCAAACTACCTTCTAGAATAGGCTATTCAAAACCTGGGACATTTGCTAAAGAGAACAATTTAAAAAAAATTCCTGAACAGAACATCTTTTTAATAATGACTAATGAAAACCATGATTTTTTTCAGTTATGCTTTCAGTCTTGGTATACCACTTCTTTTTGCTGTTTTCACGTCTGAAAAGAAGTCAGTTGAGGTGAGCAATGCCAATCAACTTCCTACAATTTTTTAACAGATATTTTCCTCTGGAAATGCCTGCATTTAAAAAACCTCTTCACATAAGCAGCAAGAACTAAGAAACTGTCTTTCAGCAGTTGTGAATTTAACCACAAGAACTGACAAGGCAAGGACCAGTAAACCTATAGATTTCACTAGTCTTCTATTGATTAGGCTATTTTTTAATTAATGTTTCTGCTAAAAGCCCTGGATGACTGAAACTTGAAAACACTTCCACTTAAACAGAGGTAAAAGTTATGAAAAAATACAGCACAGATGATGGGAAAGGCCAAACAATTTTCCCACCCCCTTGAAGTAAATAGTTACTGTGTTTTGAGTTTACCTTACACAGTGGTCTCCTGCCACTGAGTCTGACAGTGAAATGTTTGAGGAACAACATATAATCATTTTTAAAAACATCAGGAAAGTGCTTTCTGTTTTTCTTACAGTCTTTAACACTATTACCAGTTTGTGGAAATAGTTTCCATTAAAACAAGTACAGGCTACTGTACATCACTTACTTGACAATACTGTCTGGTATATGCACATATTCCATTGGAATCATCTCACGAAGCTCTGCCAATGTGTTGACGTACTGTATCTTACTGCTGAACTTAGAGCTGAAACACAGGAAAAAAGGTATTAATTGACTTTGTCCCCCAGTCTTTTTTGACACGTGAAAACCAAATGAAGAAATGTATTGAATGTATTAAATAATTAAGCATTTGGATATTGATATTTCAATTACAGACTGAGAGACTGGACTGTTAATGATTAATGACTCAAACAATCCACCTGCCGCAGCTAAATAAGGCTGGTAAGAGGCAAGTCCTGTGAGGTGAGATAACACTTTTTATCATGCCAGTCCTCTCTTACATAATGGCTCAGGTGTGAAAATTTCCCTGTGGGGAAGAACCAGGACTTTCACACAGCCTAAAGGCATTCATCCCTGACATAACTGGTCGAAGATTCAGCTTCACTGACTTAAGAGGCAGCTCTAACATCTCAGAGATGGAACCTGGGCATTCCCACCTGAACTTGAGTGAATATACATGCAATGGACTCTGTGCTTTGTGGGCTTCCCCCACTCCATGAAAACAGTGACCATAACTTTGACAAGACTGGAAACCTCATCACCAAGAAGACCAGAAGAAGAGGACCAAGGAGATGCCATCAGGATCACAGAGTGATGATATTTTTTCTACTTAGTTTGTCTGTGCTTGTCATGCTCTTTCTCCTCTCCTCCCACCCACTCTATTCCTCTCCCTCACAATTACTGCTAAATAAAAGTCTGTGCTTCAGCATATGGCCTTGTTCACACCTTAACTCAGAGTTATCTAATAATTTTAATAATCGTATCTTAACGCAGTTCATCTGATTATGAGCCTACCTGAATCACATTATTAAGCCAACATCATAAATTGTAATTCCTACATACTAGACAAAGTGATTAGTTTTACAGTTGGAAGGAGATGTGTAAAAATTTGGAAAAGATTCAAACCCCTTACAGATTACTTACATGTAAAAAGAAATGGGAAGCATTACTGTACATGGATTTAAGCCTAAAGAGAGTTATCAAGGGATTGTAATGACTCAGCATTTCTATTTTACACCAGTTCTCAATCAAACACATAAAACTGAATTTCATCATTTATTCAGAAGAGCACAGAGCTGATTGTGTCTATTCTTACTGCAGTGCCTTGCTATGATGAAATAATGTGTTTATTTCAGCTGTAATATATGATTCATTTATTGCGCTTGTAAAATGATCACTTGGTAAAAAGACTAAATTGTTCAGAAAACACACTTAAAACACAAGGCTATTTACTTGTCTAACCTAAGTTATTTGATAAGGGTGAGGTTATGAGAAATCTTTCTCATTTGGCTTATAAAGCAATTTTTCGCATTTAGCCCTGGTTGTATTTAGATCGTCTTATAACATCAGTAATAGTGGCAAGCTCATCTTAACTATTCATGTTAAGGAGGTCTTGAAAAACAGAACATATTCGTTCTATTTACTGCTGACCTGCAGGTACAGCCAGACAACATGAAGCCTCTGAAATAGCTCTGAGCAGGTTACTGCCCCTCTCCTCAACAGACTTATCTTCCCAATAACGCAAAGTGAGACAAATGAACAGGAATACATGAAGGTGCTGTGAACAGTTGTTTAAGCTCATTCATTGTAATTTCTCTCTGCACCCAATTAGCATCACTAGGCACACAGAGTGGTCACATTTTAGATGCAAGAATCACCCACATAACATACAGATTCTTAGCATTTTATCCAAATTGTTATCATAGTCTACAGCATCAACACTGCCATCTAAAGTAACATGGAAAATGGTAAGCCAATCATAAGATTCTAAAGATGGTGGGAAGGGATTAAAAAAGAAATCTTTCAATTGGTAATTTTTCTTCCTGAGGATTCTTCTGGGTCCACTAATTCCCCTACAGTGACAGATTTCTAATTCCTTCATGTGGGAGTCAGTGTATGGGCATCCCAGACACAGTTTCTTTCAGACTTTAGGGAAAGCATGCTGCCAATAGCGGTAACTTTCCATCATTTAAGTATTTCTGTCAAATGCCAAGCATGTTTCACCACTTGAAAAACCCCTTTGAAATCTGATTTCTTACCTAACACAGCTCAAATAATTTTTGGCGTGAATATTTATAGGGATTCTAAAAGAGTATCTAAGATCTATATCTGCTACTTCTAGCTCTTTATTCTATATATTCAGACAATGCTTTGTCAGTCAGGATGGGTCCCACACTCCACTGAATTATCTTGCCAGTTTTTGAGGTAGAAAAAAGATAGAGCTGAGGTAGAATTGTGTGAGGTAGCCTACACTCAGTCACTTGACTGTCCCTTCACATTTTGTCGTCTTTCAGGTTTTTGATTTCTACTGTTTAACCCCACATCTCAGCTGATATACAACTAAAGATATGTTGCTTGCCTTCAGCTATCTCACTGAAATCTCTGCTTGCCTTTTGGCCAATTAATTTCTTACTCTAAAATTCCCACTGTGCCTGTCATGGGTTCAGGGAAGAGCTGAGGGCTAGCAAACTAAGCCATAGTCACTGGTTTTCAATCCAATCACGTTTTTATCTCCTTAACTCCTGAAGAAAGGGAAGGGAACTCATAATGTTCTTCTGTCCTTGGAAAAGGTCCAAATATCTCATGTCATCCTACACAAAAGTCACACTAGCCATGTGTCCTGCCCACCTTTTTCAGCTTCTATTTGCCCTTCACTTTCTTCTTGCACCAAGACTCAGTCTACCTGGCTGAGGTGGTCTCTAGTGTGTCTTGCTCCACACTGCTAATCTGCTTTGCCAGACTATCTAGAGTGAACATTTTATCCTGTTTCACAATGAAAAAGCCCTAACCACTGCTGCTTAATATGGTTACTTTGGATAAATGACTAATGAATTGAAACAGACATGACTTTTAAAACAGACCAAACTGTCATTTCTGGGAGCAAACAGGATGGCAACAGAAATATCTCAGGTATGAAATGCAACTCACCAAATCCTTGTAACTACTGGTGATAATTCCAAATAATGTTTTGATTTTACTCTGGTATTTTGAATAGTAACTTTCAGCTTGGTCTTTAAGATACCACAGGTAAGAAGAAGGTCCGTTACGACATTCTGCCTGCTGCACTTTGGTAGCAATGGGACAAATCATGTGTGTCCCCAACCCCATCACTCTACCAGGACAGAGCACCCTGGGACTGTGATCTCCACAGAAATCTCCAGTGTCTTCATCTGCAGACTGTGAGCAGAACTCCCCAAGATCTGTCATGACACAGGTGTGGCTTTTGTAGCTGAAGCTTTCTTCTCTTGCCTGAAGCAACTCTTTTTTTACACCTGCCAGTCTGCTCTCCCTGACTTCATACTTGCCTATCTTAGGCATTAAATGTGAGGTCTTTGAAGATAGTAACTTTTTAAAAATTGTTTTATTAATCTAGCCATTATTTTTGAGAGCATGAAACATTTTTTGAATGCAAATGCATTCAAACACCTCACTGTGCAGGCAGTTCCTCTTCTATGTGCTTTGAGGAGCAATGGTATTTTAAAAACCCAGAACCATAGCCTAATTTTGTTCCATAGCCAGGATTTTTAAAATAAGGTGTTTATAATTACATGCAGTCCCTGTTCCTATATGCCTTTTATCTGGATTCTGAACAAAGACTATTTTAAGGAACTAAATTCTCTGGACATACAGGTTTAGAAAACCATGCCTTATGAATTCCCCAACTAGATACTCACATAAATCACTTTTTTTCCCCTATTCACCTTTGGAAAGTGAAATTCAACTTCCAAAATCCCAACATGAGCTGTAAAATGGGCACTATTCAGTGAAAGATTAACAGCCAGGTTTGATGATTTAGGGTGCTTACGTATTCTCAAGGACACAGAAAATCACAGGTATTTACTACATACCTTATAAAAGGTCGTGTTACAGCCAGAATTGTCCTGATAAACCACGAGGGATGAACAATTATAAATGACTTCAAATTCTTCCGTAATCTAAGTAACAAAAGCAACAGTTTCTTAGAAAAACAGAAAAACCACAAAAAATAAAGAAAGATCATAAACTGTAAACCCTGGCATACAGGAGAGTTACAGAAATGGACACTATTTAAAATAATGGTTGTGGATCAGACAGGAAAACACTACTTACCGTCGATCAATCATCTGATAGCATTTTTTCATCCAACCCAATCCAGGCATCCTTCTTCTTGGTGTTGCTCCATTCAAGTAGACAATCATATAGTCTTCAGCTACCATCAGCTCTAAGGTACTGATTACATATCTGATAAAAGTACAGATGTCAGTGAGCATTTACTGTACACTATTTCATTGATCCCAAACTAAATCAGGCTTTTAGGAATAAATGAAGGCAGATTGAACAGTTTATGACAAGACAGGCTTTTCTTTTCCTTTAAACAAGAGCAAACATTTAGCACTGATCACCATGGTACCTGTACATACACAGCTAGAAAACCACAGTATTAACCGTGTCTTCAAAAATATGTAGCTTCCTTACAACAACAGAGTTTTGTAATGAGTTTTCAAGTATCACTGGTGAATTTGCTTTTTCTTAAAAAGTAATGAAATCAGGAGATTTTGCAAGGGAGAACATCCTGTGAAGTCCTAGGAACTTCTGAAATTAACTCTTGAGGAACTTCTATTCACTATTATAATCACTAATTTCGTTCAATTCAATAATAAAAGGTGTCAGAAGATACTTGTTTTTACTTCATGTGATCCTTACAGTCCTGCTATTGAGTCTGTGACTGCAAAATACAAATCCTTTGACACTCAAGCCCAAGAAAACCTGTCCATCAACCTGACATCTGATGGAACAGAGCACTCCATGACATCACTTCATTTTGTGAGCAAAACACTCCCAGCACCCATTTCAGACAGTGCTCTTGGGGCCAAATGCATTCTACCAAGTGAGTACACTAGTCATTCAAATAACAAGATGGTTTTAAATTCTTGTTTGGGGCTATCTATGCAGATGATCCACTGAAGTTAGTACTCCATTTGGAAGCTGATCATCACAGGAATGTTCAAATTGTTCTCTCTATTATCCAGCCTCAAGGCATGCCTATGTAAAAACTAGAATGCAAAACCACAAGTCACACCTTTTAAAACCTGAATGCCTGAGTGCACTCACTACAAAAGGCATCTCTATCCCTAAGCATAATGGCCCCTTTCAGAGTTGTATGGGAATGCCTCACAATCTAATCTGACCCTTAAATTCCTTAGGATGCAATGTCTTTAGAAGAATTGTAGGAAATATTGCTCTCACCAGAGAGTGATATTTTACCTGGGCATAAAGCAGGCATCATTAACCAGACCAGTTCCATGCATTTGGTAAACCCCATCCAAATCACTACGCCCTCAATGCATTCCATTCCTCATTCTTACCTTGCAGTAAGGCAAAGCACTCCCTGCTTTTGCCCCACATTTGTGAAGGCTTATGTCTAACAGCGATATAGGAAAGCAATGGATTGCATGGACATTCCAATGCATAAAGCTTCATTTAATAGCTACTTCAACAAAGCTACTATATGACAGGTTGTAAGATTAGCCCTTTCCCCACGGCAGAACATCTAGTGCTTTAAAGGCACTTAACACTGAAACATACACGTTTGTGTGTAAGTATGTATTAAAATACAATAAGACTTTCAGTTATGGAACATGACAGTCTAAAAATGTCAAGGGAGCAAGAGCTCCCTTGAAAATTTTACCTATCTAATAATTTCTTATAATTTTATAATAATGGCAATTTCTTCATTATTGAAAAGATGGACAGAAATTTACTCATTGACTAGAACAACTGAATCACTCAGAAAGCAAAGAGCTGGTTTTGTTTTCAAAGGGTAGTTTTCAAATTGAGATTATTTTTAAAAAATTTATTCTGTGGACTGACTTTAATCTGACTTCCAGGCAGCCACAAATTGAACAGTAGATTTTTTAAATGTGGGTCTGCATTACCTACAAAAACTGCTGTAGAAGCTGTTCAAGCATTTTCCCACAAATTCAACCCTTCAAAGATAATGTTACAGAATTAGTCAATTTAAAAAACAGGAAGAGGATAACTGGAAATGTGAAAGGAACTCAGATGAGAAAGGAGCTATTGAGGACAGCTGTTAATCAGAAGCTAGAGGTAGCTTATATGCTACCAGAAACATGCCGTATAAAAAAAGAAATTGAGTGGTTTGCAGGTCTCTCCAGATCCCTATATAATTCAATAGTAAAGAATTCCCAAGTATTTAAAGATATCAGTTACTGTATATTCACAAACTGCTGTACTCTCTCTCCATTTCCATGCACACCTAGAATGGAAAGAAAGAGTTGAACTTAATTATTTTTCTTGTTTTCTTGGAGAGACCCAATGGCTACAAGCCTTAAAATAAGCTGCAAGTTCACAGCCAACAGGAACTCACATTTATATTACTACTCCAGAAAAAGTGACTTACAAAATTGACTTTGGCAATATACTTAAGCCATGTGGAAAAGGCTCTTAAGGCTTTCTCTGCAAAGTTAATTTATCACCAGTTCTATCTGAAGAAGGGTCTTGGGTGAAGACAAAGAACAACTATTGAATGTCAGTCATGGTTACAGTCACCTTTGTTCCTTACTTATCAAGTTAAAACCACTGAAGTAATTCATTCTTCTCTTCTAAATCACTGGGCATTGTGTGCATCAGTTACTGTAGATGACACTGAGTTCTTAGAGGCTTGACCAGGCAAATGATACCAGTTGTTCTGACCAGAAACTAAAACACCGAGTCTTGATTTTCACACACAGAGACAATGTTAAAGGCACTGGCTGCCAACAAGTGCATCTTCACAGGCTGGAATATTAAGGAGACCTGGGTCTGTGCTCTCAGTGGCTTGTAAGATGCAAATGGCAAAGGCTGGGTCTCCTGCTGGCTTTAGATATTACTTACTGCATTTTAGCACAGAAAACATTGGAATGATTGATTTTTTAACAGCTGTAAGTGGAAGTAGCTAAAGGCACTTCAGGTGAGAGTTGCCTTCAAAATTTTGGGCTGTCAAACCAATTGCTATTAGGAATAATTTTCCTGTGATAGATTTGGGGTTATGTGGCCAAATTTGCATCCTGCCCAACTGGCCCCTGCCACTTCTAGCAGAATCAGAAGCAGTTGGAGTCAGGAAGCATATTTAGAGATGCTTGTGTCAGCAATTGCCATTTATCCTGTTTTTAAAAAGTAAGTGTCAAAAAAAGGCCCAGTAACTCCTAAACCAAAGACAGCATACTTTGAAAATATGTTCAGGGATTATCATAACAATAAACAATGAACAGTGATAAACAGTCTCAGCCCCTGGTGATTGTTCTCAGCAAGACCTGGAAATCATTAGTGAAATAGTGTAAAGACTGTAGCCCCAACAAGGTGAAGATATTGCACTCCTTGGCTTTTAGAGAGATACTAATAGTCAGATTTGGTCCTGACAAATACACCTTAATTTGGGAAGGTGAGTAGGTAAAGTTTACCAAAATAATATTCCACTGAGCTGTTTATCTAAAACTGCTATTTTCCTTGTCACTCACCTTCTAATGGCCAAAATAACCTCTTAAGGTAAGACAGGTTACCTCTCACTGCATAATTCTGAGTACTAACTCAAAAGACTTTGCCACATTGCTCACATATCACTCACAGGAAGAGATTTTCCATGACATAGTTGTAGTCAGTTCGACTGCTGTCTGGCAAGAAGCATGCTGCGAACACAATGATGGCATTCAGGCCATCACCATAGTATCCTGTGGAAAAAAAAACCAAAAAGCATTTTTATCTTTGTCAAAGGCTTTTAACAGGATATTTTTTTTTTTAAATCCTGTAATAAAGCTACTATGTCTACTGCTGAAGCAATCCAGAATGCTTCATACTGAAAGTTTGAAAATATATGAACTATTATAAGGTGATAAAGAAGTTGGATAGTTGGCTAAGCTGAATTCTCAAAAACCACACATAGCAAACTACTAGCAAACTTTTTATAGTGACCAGCAAAAAACCTTTCTAAGGCTTCTACTTCTGGTTCATTGCTGCTCTACGGCAATCATGTACTGAATGCTCACCTCAGACTGAGAAATAAGGGGCTAAAGAAAATATCCTACATTTGTTGTACTGCATAGCTTGAATTAAGTTTGCAATCCATTCTCAGTTGGCCTGTGCAGCTCCATAGGCTCTAGAACATTACAATTATGACTGCACTCCACTGTCCCTTAAAAGCTCCTGGGGATCAGTTAAATCCTTTGCTGCGAGTTTTGTATAAATTGCTTTTTAACCCTCAATACTCCAGTTGTCCAATACTGGCATTCTCTGGGCTGCATCACTGCCTAATGAAGGCTGGTAATCTTCAAAGCTGTAGCACTACCACTCCAGGGCCCAACACAGTAGCTTATTAACCAAAAGAATATGTTTCTTTTTCAGGGTGGATCAATGCTGGTAATCTTCACCACAATCTTTTGCAGCTGCCATGGATTTTCTGTATTTATCATAAATAATAAATAAAAACACTCCTGCATTTCAGTTGAAAGTTTTGCTTAAGGGATACATGCAACAAGGAGGGAATGTATAAAGATGCCGAAGGAATGGCTGTAGGCAGACAGCACTAGGGATGCAGAGACAGAAGACAGATATACTTAGAGAACACTCAAAACCCTTCTGAGTCTAGAAAAAAACAGACACTAAAGGAGAGATCATAATATTTGTGAAGGAAACTTCAATTCCCCTCAGGAACATGTTTTTATGACAAAAATTAAAGGCTAATACTAACAATACTTAACCTTTGCAAAAGGAGATTCTAAGACTTTTACTCTAAGTGCTTTCTGGATACTAGAGAGCAATATCCAAACCTATCTAAAGTGCTTATGGAACTCAAGTCCTGTTTTCAGCACATGTTATTATTCATCTAGATTATTTGGAACTGTGCTGGTTTCAGCTGGCAGAGAGTTTGTTTTCTTCACAGTGGCAAATACGGGGCTGAATTTTTGATTAGCACTGAAACCAGAGGGCTGATAATATAGAGATGTTTTTGTTATTGCTGTGCAGTGTTCACAAAGCACCAAGGCCTTTTCTGCTTTTCATACTGCCCCTCACCACTCAGAGAGCAGGGTGAGGATCCACAAGAACTTGGAAGGGGAAGGGGACACTGCCAAGACAGCTGACCCCAAATAACCACAGGGATACTCCAGACCATATGGCTTCATGCTCAGGAGAAGAATAAGGAGGAAGTAGGAGGGGACACTTGGAGTGATGGCCTTCATCTTCCCAAGTGTTTTATGTGATGAGGACCTGCTGTCCTGGAGATGGCTGAATACCTGCCTGTCTTTGAGAAGTAGTGAATGAATTTCGTATTTCGCTTTGCTTGTGTGCACAGGTTTTGCCTTATATATTAAATTGTCCTTATCTCAACCCAAGACTCATTCTTACTCTTCTGATTCACCATTTGGGAGTGAGTAACTGACTGTGTGGGGCTTGGCTGCCAGCTGAGTTTCAACAACAGGAAAAAGCAGTATTTCTCTCCCGCTCAGGTTCACAAATAGGGAGGACATTTCCTTCCTTCCTTCCATAAATTTAATAAAATTTTAAAAGGCTTTATAATAAAGCAATCTGTCCAGCTGGCAGGCACAGGAATTTGGCAGTAAGAGCATTATGGCAGGTGCATCCACTAAATTACACAGCACAGTTTGCAGTTCATGGAAAGCAAAACAATTATGTGCAGATGCTAACTAACAACACACAGAGAAAAATCCACAGATAAATCGAAGCCACTTTTTCTCACACATGCTTGAAGAGAAGGAATGTTCATCCTAGGGACAAGTGTATTTCATTCATCATTAAAAGCCAATAAAAGCCATTTGCCCAAAATCTCAGTTAGTCTAAGCAAAGAAAAAGATCTCTAAAAAAATTCTCCATCAGGATATATTGAAGACAATCTCAAATCTAGGCTGCCAAATCTACTCTCCCCTTTCCTATTTTGTAGCTACCCTGAAGATTCTGTGTTTGCTGTTATCTGTCATTTGGTAGGGAGGAATGTTCAATAGATCTCTGAATCATCAAGAAATGCTTGACTTGACTTCCTATTGACTAATTTTAGTCAGAAACTATTATTATTCTTGAGATTAAAGAAAAGACTCCTGGCCCTCTAACACTCCCTGAAGTACTGCCAAAGGGACCTTCATATGGAATGGGCCTTGCTGCCATAATGTCGAAACTGTTTGAGTTGTCCAAAGTTTTCCACATTAGATGCAACAATATGATTTTGTTTCCTTGTCTTCAATCTGCAAGTCCATAAATGCAGAATTTAAATCAGTCCTTAATTTATTTTGATTTGCCTAGATATCAGGAAAATTTTCCAGTTTAGCCAGCAGCAGGCTGAAATTTATTGTTAGATCTTACACTGTTTGTTTTACAATGACTAATGCTATTGACTAATAGCAAAACAGCCTTCCAAAAGTAAAAAAAACCTAAATGCTCTTTATCTTACATTTGAGTGATCTAACAAAACATCAGACATGTAAAATTTGAATTCATATTATATCATACTGTGAGAGCTGAGCTGAATTACCTAGTCTCCCATTAAATACTGCTTTTTCACAAAAGCTGATATAAACATAAACTTCAACATCTAGTAGAAAATATACAAGTTTTTACTGCAAATGCATATTGACTACAGCACACACACAAAAAAAAAACCAAAAAAACAAAAAAACCCCAAAAAAAACAACATTAGCAAGGCCCAAAAATATTTTGTGTTTGTCTCCTAATGTTTGCTAAATTCTGCCTGAGGTGTCACCACATTCATAAATCTTTGATGGTAGTGTTGTAGTAGAAAAATACATGGAGCCCTAAACATCTTTATTAATTCTGGTTAAACCTTCTCTACACTGGCCACCATGAATACGGTAGGCTAGCATTTACCTGCTTTTAATGTAAAAATTAACCATCATTTATTTATGTAATTTTACCAGACAGAGGCTCAACACTGAAAACATTTCAACTTCAATATTTTAGTATCTTTAACTGATGCTGCAGATCAACAAGACTGTGAAAAAAGCAACCTTATATAAACTCATAAATCTTACCTCTGAGATGCTAGGCTGCCTGTTTCAGCTTTTGCAGGAATAAATCAACTCATCTTAACCTAATACCTTGCTTAACGTACAGCAAAGAGTGTCCCCCAAAAACACAGAATCCAAAGATAATCCAAATCCGAGACACCAAGGAAAAGGCACTTAGAGTAATACTCATCCATTTGAATTAATTTATATGGAAGTGTACTAGTAACACTGAAACTATAATTCTCTAAGGAATTCTCTGAGGAAGATGGGAAGCAGATAAGCAAATGAGAAAATATAGCAAGCACACGGGGCCATTTTCCTACTTTAAATGTTTTCTTTGGTATGTTATTTGATAGTTATTAACAAATCATGTAAAAAGTCCCATAAACCAGTTCCTGGTGAAATGCTGCTGACAACTATAAATGGCAGAAAAACAGCATAAGGTGAGTAGCATATGAATGGAAGCCCCAGAGAAAGGATATTTTTTCTTTTCCCACTCTACTTGTTTAGATCTGTGCAATCACATACATCATTCAGCAAATCACAGAGCATTATACTTCTTCACACAAAAGGTTTTGTCAGAACTCAATAAATTAAGCTTTCAAAATTTTATTTTGCTGTAGGTCAAAAGCTTTTTTCCTTGTCTCAGACGGTTTTACCCTGCAATGACCAGATTGTTCCTGACACATATATGTCAGCATGCTGCTTCCAAAATAGCTCTGAATATAAAATTCTTATTAGTCATTGCCCCATTGAATTTAAAGCCTGGCTGACTTCAGCCAAAGCTGAAAAATAAATTTTCTCTCCCCTTGTCAATATGATAATGGAACAAAAATAAAAATAAATCATGATCAATAAAGCATGAATTTTTTACATCAATTTAAAAAATGCTTATAGCTGCTCCTACCTCCATGTGAAATGACCTTTTTGTATGGTTCAATGACTTTCATATCAATTCTCTGTTCTTGTTCTCCAATAACCACCGTTCTCCATAACCTGTTGTCCTCTCGCTCCTCTTCAGCAGAGTACTCAGGGATTGATTCAGACTCCTCCTGGGAAGCATCCTTAGCAGCAGTCTGCTCTTCTGAAAATGAGAACTGTATGTATTACCTCCTCCTGTTAAAGCTCTAAATATTTTTGCTGTTACATACATTTGAGATGGATGACTGAAATTGACTGCATTTTTACTTCACTGGTATAAATAAGAGCAGAATGACACATATTTGAAGTAAACTGTTCTTTCTAAAACATTATTCTGTCTCTGCAGTTTTAAGTACAGAATTGAATTACAAGTCAGTGAGGTAACAGTAAAAAAAGATAGAGTGAGATACATAATGACATACAAAAGAGCAGATAAAAAGCTGCCGGCATTCTATTTGAAAATACTGACGAGATCTATGAGAATTAAGAATAAACTCAAAGGAGCAATTTTATTTGACAAGAACGAATGAACACAAAGTTTCATAGGTGCTCTCAAACCTTCCTATGTGTTGGGTTATGTACGGATGTGCCTCTCTGATTAAGGCTTCTTCTTGAACTACTAATACAAATCGAAGTATATGATCCTCAAGACACTCTAGTTTGTCCTAAGGATTAAAAAAGCTACCTATGAAATCAGGAATATGATAGTATACTGTGTGTATACCACATATATCTACACAGAAGCTACAGGCACGTATACATACATGTACTATTACCTGGTAAACTGAATTCTCCAAAAAATCCTACCAATAATTTAACCAGATCTGTTACAAACACCAAGTTTCTCTAAGCCCACAAAAAAAGTTTCTAAAAAAGAGAGGTTGAGCACATATTTATTGCTACAACTGGACTAACAAAAGTCTCAATTTCCACTGCTGCCTGTCTTGTATTTTCTGTCCCTAATACAAAATATTATTAGAGAATTATACTGACAGAAGGTGGCCCCCTCTAAGGTAGATTCTCTCATGTGCAATGAAATCTGAGTCTATAAACAATTCTCTGCTTTACTTAATTCCTGCCTAATGGAATCCTGAAAGAAAGGAGGAATATTTCACCTCTCTCCTCACTGTCTAAGTAGTCAATGAATTAAAAACATACTCAAATAAAATTTTATTAATGGTGGAAACAGGGATGGAAAATCAAGACATATATACGTGCAAATATATATGTAAGCAATATATATATATATATGTAAGCATATATATATATATGTATGCAAATATATATGTAAGCCTTTTTTTCCTTAAGAACTCCAATTGAGTTTGAGGAGATCTAAGGTTGGAAAAAAGGACAGTCTGACAAAAAGTGGGGTTTTTCAAGTATAGTATTTCAAATTAGTTTAACAGCTGTTGCTCAGCAGGTTATATAATGAGGAACTGAAGAACATTTTCATGCCTTTCTCAGGGCACAACGCTCATGATGTTTAACAATAGCATTCAGCTTTGAAATTCCATATATTCTGTGACACTGGGAAAAACCTTACAAAATGCATAACCCCACAGCCTCCAAACCCAGGTATCTTAATGCAGTTTGCATGTTGTCAGTTTTGCTAGGTACTGTTGGAAGCAATGAGAAAATAACATGCATACAGTCAAGTTATGCAAACTTTGACAGGCCATTGCAGGGCAGCCCATTCCTGTATCCTGTATCCTTATCCAGGGTCTCCACAGGACACTGTTATGGAGCTCAGGTACGTTTAAAATAGACAGATGGGATTACCAACACAGCCTACAAAGCCTCTCTGGTCAGCTGACTCCTTGTGAAGTACAAAGAACAAGACTGAGGCAGAGAAGTCTAGCTGGCAGGACAAACTTTAATAAAATAGGCTGGACTATGTACGTGGCTGACCAATGCTGAAATTGTATCTAGTGTTTGATTTTTTTTTGTTTGTTTGGGTTTTTTTGTTTGGGTTTTTTTGGGGTCAGTTTGTTGTTGTTGTTGTTGAGATTTTTTTTTTTGTTAGGTGAAACTTAAGACAATAAAAAATTACTAAAACCCTGATAAGACTTACAATGTTGAAATTGGATACATGAATTATTTTTTAATAGAAATGGTACTAGACTGCCTCTTCCTGATGAAGTAGCTCTCCTTTACTGCCTGGAGTGTTGATTTTGCAGAAAAAGAAGCACCAGTGTGAAATTCAGTAAGGAAATAAATATCTGCAGAAAAAATAATAACCATTATTACTTTATAAACATGGTTATTGGAGAGAAGGCCTTCATATGGTTTTCAGAAATGAAATTTTTATGTAATCTAACAATAAATCATAAAAAGATCATTTCAGAAACTAGCATGGCTTGTAAAGGGAATGTTGGAATGTAAGGTATTAGTGACTAGAAAGCCCCACCCCATGAAATTGATGACCAACCAAACTCTGAATAAGTCAGGTGCTTGTTCAAGACAAGTACTTTAGTATTTCTGCTCACATATTTCATGCATATTGCAGTTGTGATAATTGTTCTTCACCATTCATTTGACAAAATGGGTCTTAGTGCTAACTTATGGTACAGAAACATTTTTCAGTGATGAGGTGAACTCCTGAACAATGGTAACAGTCTTGCTTTTCTCAGTTGTCTTTTGTAGTTCAATCCTGAACAATGGTAACAGTCTTGCTTTTCTCAGTTGTCTTTTGTAGTTCAAAGGGACCTTCAGCAGTCTGATCATGACAAAAGTCACTGTTCTTTCTGGTCTCAGCAGCTATGTTTTTCTCAGTATTTACTTTTCTGGGTTTGGCAGCAGTTAGAAACATTGAACTGTGGGAGATTGCTGGTAATATCATGATGAATGCACACCAGCTAATAGTAGTGTACAGGAGTACAAAGATAACAAAGGTTATTTACCATGCAAATAAGCCATTCTGCACTGGTTCTTTTGACTATAATCTTAGCTATCAGATTAACATTACACATAGCCAACTTCTTTTATTGCAGGCTTATTTTGATTAAATGTTGAGTTTGGTTTTTTCCTTTTTTTTTTGGTCTTTTCTATTCTTTTCATAGCTCATCTCAGTGGAAGATATTTTTATATTAGCTATCTAAAACAAAACTACACAACCGTATAAATGTCACCAAAACCAGAGGGACCCTGAGCTCTTCACTTAAGAGTTTGGGGAAATTGGTATGACTTTAAGAACCGAACAAATCATCACATTTAGAAAGAAGAAAAAAAAAAATAACCACTGGGAGGAAATGCAATCAATACAACTGCTACCAAAATCACTGGAGTTAAATTTAATTACTTGAGGGTTTAAAGGAAACATCTGTTCTACTGCAGACGAGAGACTTTTTCTCTCACATGGTGGTGACAACAGCCAAAGCATGTGAGCCTGTGTGTGTTAGTTATAACCTTCACTATATAATCTTCTTACTATCAAGCAACTCATCACCACACTCTTGATCTACCCATAAGGAAGTCAGCCTCCTCATGAGAAGTAACATTAGGATGCTAATGCATGATTGAGTACACAATAATGCCTCTTTGGCAAAACCACTTAAAATAATGCAACTGTTCTTGTATGCTCCAGCAACCTCACTAGCATTAGTGAAAGTAAATGCATGGGAAAATTCAGTTTGAACTGATCAATTTTTAAAGTTTCTTTCTGCTCTTGGCTGTAAAATGTTCACACCTGTTTTCCCCTCAGATAGCTTGTGATCTGTTTGTATTTACATCAGCAATTACAATTCTTACATGTTTATGTTTTATAAGGTACTAGCAAGGAACAGGAAACACCCTATTTTGAACATCATGAAAATAAGTAAACTGAGTAAAACTTCTACATCACATTTCTCCAAGAGAAAATCATTAATATGTGAAGAAAGAGTGAAGTTTCCATTGCACACTTCAGGGTGCTTCTATATTGCACAGCTAGCCCTGCTGAGAAAGGATATTAAAATTAGTGGAACAAGGAATTCTGTTCTTCCATCACCTGAGCTAGCTTTATCATGCCATCCATATACCTTCCACATCTCAGCTTTCTAATCATGGGAATCAAGAGCAGACCTTTCTTCCTAACAGAAGACCTCTCAGTACATTGTGTCTACCTCACTTATATCCTGCAAGATCTTTGCTGCAGCCAACATATTTTGCACAAATTTATATTCCTAAATATGACCAACATAACTGTAACCTAGAGCTGGCCAGAGATGCAAGAAGCTGCAGTGAGCTACAGCTAGCTACAGCAACAGTCAGCTGCTCTCTCCTTCTTGAACAATTGTTTTCAGACAAGTCCTATGGTACTGGACAAAGACAGGACTCTGAATTTCATTCTCCCTAGGTAGCTCTTACTTTATTAATTCAGCTGAACTATTTCTTTCTGCACTCTGAATAACCAGAAGGATAATACTTTACACAGAAGGAATAAAAGTTAAAAAAATAGCAGATAGTAAGAATACCTGGATGCCTAGCATTGATGAACCCTACATTTACAATCTAGAAAATTACCTTGTCCAGTGTATTCGAAAGAGTCAGCTTCATCAGGAGTGTCAAGGTCATCTACATTAATGTCAATTTCATTGGGTGTATCCAAATTATCATCAGACAATATAGACCCTTCACTCTGGTCCAATGAGAGATTGATGTTTGGAGCAGTGAGCTTTATCCTTCTGGGCTGGGAACCATTAAGATCAAGCGAATTTGGAGGTTCTGAATAAAAGAAAAAAAAAACAAAAAACAGAAAAAAAACCGTGTCTACTCCACATGCTATTAACCTCCCAGGCACTTGAAAACTACCTTTAAACACACTGGGACAGATCAATTCTAGTAACACCATGACACTTAAGACCATCTAACACAAAACACAAATATTAGCATTAATGTTTAATGAAATGAAACGAAAATCTACAGGAGCAGTAAATGTAGTTCAGAGCTCTTAAATTAACGCTAAATCCAAATTCACTTTTTTGCAATCATCAGAAAATGATTAAATATTTTCAATATTGTGCGTCAGAGCATGTTCAAAACTTCAAAAATGAGGTTTTGAACATGCTCTGACCCACAATACTTGAGAGTTTAAAGGGCAAATACAAATAATTTGAGTTATTAATCAAGACATTTCTGAGTTCTGGGAAAATCTGTATGAGTTAAAAGCCATTGTAAATATTTATTTTCTTATGCATTCAGTGCTGATTTACAAATACTTATATTTTTAGCTTTAACTATATAATAACTTACTCAATACAGTAACAAATATAAAAATCTGAGTCTCTTAATCAGTCTTAAATAGAAGTAGTATTCAACAAGACGAGAGCTAGATATGCCTCTGCTCCTTGCCTCTGCTTTATCCGGCACATTTCAAGAACTTAGTTACTTAGACAGAGGTCAATTATAAAATAAATAATACATTAAAAACTATTAAAACTTTACAAGGACCAAACAAGTGGTAACAATGCCCAAGAGAAAATGTCACACTGTAATTATCACTTCTCAAGTGAGGAAAAAAATTGACTTAATAAAGCAAACTCAATGCTTTTTTCTTTTTAACACTGAACTGATTCTTTACCAGCACAGAAATATCATTCTCACTGCATAATTAAATGCCACAGGAGTAAGATACAATGAAGAAAATGAGCAAGAGCTTCTCTCACCAGGTCTCATCTCTGTAGAACTGGGGCTTAGTACACCCTCAGCTAAGGGGATGTCCATTCCCACATCCTCTTGTACTAACCTGAAAGGTAAATACAAAGTAAGATCTTAAAGAGATGTACAGTTCATGATCTTATACAGAACAGAAATTTCCTCCAACATAGCCAGTTCAGAAGTCTGATTACAAAACTGATGTTGCAAACAGCAATATTTCTCATTTTACACAAATGAAGTTGGTCTTCGGTTATCAAGCAAATGGGAGACATCATTGCAAGGAGCTGCAGCTACTCTTTGTAAAACAGTATATTCGTGACTGTACACACAGTTACTGTAAAAATGAGTAGGTTTCCCCTTTTTTTGGTATCATGTGTATCTTACAGCAATTCTGATCCAAACCAGTAGTACTGATGCATAATCTGTCATAAATGAAAAAGTTCAGAAAGTAAAAATGTGAGAACCAAAACTACATAACAGATTTTCAAAGACTAAATTGTTGAATATTTCTTACCTAGACCCCATTTTTAGGAAGATACGAAGAAATTATGTTGAACATACATACATACATACCTACATACATACATATATACCTACATACATACATACACACACACACACACACACACACACATACATACATACACACACACACATACTTACCTATATACATACATTAGACAAGGAAAAGGCACTAAGTGGTGAAAATAGCAACAAAGATAGTTAAATGTTTAAAGCAAGTTGACTTGAATCATTTCAATGTTTACTTGTTATTTAAATATTTTACTAAATACTTGCTGGAAGAATGGTTCAACTACAAATAGCAAAGAACATCTTAAATTTTCAGGACTCTTTCAGCAGCTACCAAACTATCTGCAAATGTATGACTTCAAGAGAGCTTTATTTGCTTTATCATAATACTTGTAGCATTTTATTCTGCATACTGTTCCGAAATCTGTTTTCTTTTTTTCTCTTCACAAAAGCTGAAGAACAGACCCTCCTCTGAACTTTGACCAACAGAACTGTGAGGAGATCAAAGCTGGTAGTTTTCCCTGCAACAGCATCAGCTAGCTATGTTTTGAAGGATTCAAGTGACTCAGCTGAACAGATCTGAATAGGTGTGGCTTATTGCTCTTGAAGTTTCTTCCTGCCCTCACCTTCCCAGTGAGGAGGACTACCCTCATTATTTGATTGTGTCCAGACAAGACCCTTTGGTCAATAACTGTATCAAAGTAGGAGTATAGTTTCTGTGATTTCTAGTAATTTCATATAAATTATACATAAATGTGCATGCTTAGGGCTGGCAAAGACTCCACTGCGCCTAAAGTTGGAAAGATCTTTACCTCAAGCTGCATGAAATCAAATTTCCAGTATAGACCAGCAAACTAGTGAACTCCCAATTTTCCATGAGACCACAGAGAACAGAGTTTAAAGCTATGATCAAACACATTTGTGCTGCTCAGCTTACAACCAAGACTTCTCTCTCAATAAAAACTGATTTTATTAATTTTGATTTTATCCCCACATACTATATGTCTTTCATAAACACAGAGATGAACAGCTTAATGATTTTTACAAAACATCAATTCTGGAATATGTTTAATTACTGTTAAAGAAGGCTTGAAACACTTTCTCTTAGGATACACAACAGAATAGTGAAGAAATTTGATCAAAGTATCCTGTTCTTGAATAAAATGAAGGCACAAATTGCCTGTAAGGTACCAGTTCTTTTTCCCCCTACTCTGTACAAGTATGTGTATTCAGAAGTACTGAATACCACCACAGCTTACACAGATAATGCAAATAAATCATTAGAGTATTTGGCTTTTTTTTCCTTTTTTTTTTCTTCCTTTTTTTTTGTTTTTATACAATCCATAGTAAAATATGTGTAATGAAGTCTGATACACTCATCTAACTAGAGAGAAATCCTAATTAAAAAGAAGTGCTGTAAGTAACAGCTGGCTAAGACAAATAACTGTAGTGGAAAGGAGGGGGGGAGAATATGAATATTTCTAACCCATTCTAAATTCAGATTTGGATTTTATGTGGCGCTTTATTAACCTTTTAAAAAATAAAACCATGAAGAGTTCTTTGATTAAACCAGCTCAGGACTAGTCAGATGATGACTTATGGGTACTCAAGGGTTTATATTTTGGTTGGAAATAATGGAATTTTGGTACTGTCATTCAAACAATTAATTTGTGATATTTCTTACTGCTTTATCAGACCAAATGGGAATTCCTTACCTGCACAGCCTTTGGAAATTACTGAAGGAAATTATTTGAAAGGAAATATTCAAAGCTGTGTGAAGAGTAAGGTAGAGCAGGACAGTGAAATTTCAGGCTTTCTGTATTTAAAAGAGATACTTTTCTCTGTATAAAACAAAATAATTGCTTAAGAATGCAGATCATATTTTCCTCTGTATGAAAAAAGCATGACTGAGTTTTATGTACTCTGTGCCTACAGAAACAGTGACAATTATAACCTGAAAGAAAGCAATTTCCCACAAGTAATTAATTCAAAAATTTAGAGCTGTGTAACATTTTGGCAATGCCCACAATAGAATTATCCTAAATCATGATGTTTCTAGGATAACCTCAAGACTGCTTTTCTCCCTTTGGCATCTTCTTTTTACTTTTTTTTTCAACACATATGTACTTGAGTTGGTATTGTTGCTTTCTCTAGGGCCTCTTACACTTTCACAACAAAATTTTGAAGTATTTTTCTGCTTTCAATGGGACTGCTTCAGCTGAGTTAAACCAGAATTTTTTATCATATTTGTGAAGAACAGTACATTTCTAGGTATTAAAAGCTGCATGTAAAACGCTTGTTTGAATTTCTTGTAAAATTCAGCTACAAGCAGTATACTCAAAAAATATCCCTACTGGATTACAGTCAAACAGCATCAGAATTTGTTGGAGAATTTCTAACTTTATTTTGTTGACACAGTGTTTTTAATGTCAAAAAATCTGTACTGTTCATACTGGGTTATTAAATTTGGAAAGTAAGACTCTCTGGTCCTACAAGAGCTGGACCAAAGCAGGAATTTAAAAAGTCCAGTTGCCAAAAGCATTGCTGACGCAAGGTTCTCCATTTTATCTTCAATCACAGAAAATGCTATTGCCTTTCAGAAGCTTTTTAGCAGAGACTAGGTCCTGGGTTTTTGTTTTCTCTCTTTTTTTTTTTTTTTTTAACTGTGTCAGGTTCTTATGTACTGTCAAAACCAGTCAACAGGCTTTTTGGAGAAGAGAAAGTCTGCCTTGGGATCTAGTCTTGTTTTTCCAAATACTTTTGCTTTACCCACAGACATTAAAGATTCCTTGCCAGACACACACACCTTAGGTTCAGTGAAAGCCCTTCATTTTCATATGCCACAGTCAATATTTCACTCATAAATTAATGGGAAATACGGCATATTTAAAACTATATTTAAATGTGTGTGATATTGCGCCCCAACATATGGCTTCAGAATTGCTGTCACTAAGAGAAGGAGGAGGATATGGATGAAGATTGCTTTCACATTTTCTGATGGATTTTGAGAGGAGCTCATGGGTTTATGCTGAGCAGCCCAGCACCTTGCAGAGTAATTTTTGGGTGTGCAGAAGCTCTCAACAGATCTTAGCAGGAACCCTAGCAATGGAAGTCAGACTCCAGAAACTTTAAAATAAGCAACTACCTCCTCTTCCTTTCCCACAGACTATTTCAAAATTCTGGTTTATAAAAGTCTTTGCCTTGCCATAAGAGTGCAGCTTGTAACATGGATGATGTGGACAAAAATATTAAAGAAAGATTTTTTTTTGATCCCCTTTTTATGAATGCTTCTATTGAAGAAATAAATTAAGTTACTTTAGAAAGCCCATTCTAATCAGGTATGATTTACTGGATTGATAAAAAAAGGATCTTGGAACAGAGGTCAAAGTCAATTAAGGTTTTTTGTGTCATAAATGACTTCTTTTATGTTGTACACAGACCAGTCATTTAAGGATCAGCTGCACTGGGAATCAAGTTACTGATTATTTGCTCTGATATTCAGGTCCATGATTTTGTTCAGAAGCAGCTGAACCCCCCCTCATTTCTCAAAGGCAGATCAGAGAGAGATACCAAATTCATTTGAAAGGAGAGGCAGGAGGCTGAAATACTTTCCTTGCTCTTTTTTCGGTTCAGATGTTCTTACAGCTCAATAAAATAATGAGCTTTAAATAATTCTTAATGCCCTCTCAAATCAGTATTTCTCAAAATTAAAGTTATCCTTCCTGACTTGTCTAGGTACAGCAGCATTCTGCTATTTTGGAAAGAGCAGCTTTGAATATTCACAGCAATATGTCATAATCCCTATGGGCTGTGTTGCCTCACCCTTGTGTCATCTGTGATCTATCACCAGTTTCCCAAGTTGCTCTGCAGCTATTATTATCTAGAAGTTTATTTCTTTCATCTAAAACAAGATATGCTTCTAATGCACTGCTCTGAATAAATACCTACAACGTGCAAAAGAGATTAACATTAATCCAGTTGTGACTGTCACCATAATTTATTCACCAGCTGGACTTCAAAATATAAACATTTTCTCATTTTCTTTACTCATCATTGCAGATGTTTCATGTGGAGTGGACCCCACCACTGCCAGGCACTTTCCCTAGATAAGTAAATCATGCTTCCTCCATGCTGTTCCCTTTACATAAAAATATAATTTTATTCTTAGATTTTCACAAGATATTAAAAGTTTTTTTATAAAGTTTCAAAACATGATGAGTCAAAGAAATGACATGGATGAAATCACCTTTGTGTATATTAATATATGCTTGGTTTGGATACCAAATGTGAAGAGGGGAGATGAAGTGCAGTGGAAAGGTTATTCAGAGGCTAGACATTTAGGCTTTTTTCATCTTCTCAAATTCCCTACATTATGCAGGTATACCCTGGTTTTGGATGAAGTAAGAGTCCTGATGATGGCCCACTTTCTCACTAATTATGCAGAAAAATTGAGCTGCATTGAAGAATAATGCAGGAGGTGAAATTTTAGGTACAAAAGCAAGTAGGGGAACTTAAACTCGTTGAGTTACTTTTGCAGCACACAAGCAGCACAAAGTTCTTCTCCTTTGAACCCATCCCACCCCCACCCTGAAACACCACCCTTATGCAAGTACTGAGACCAGGAAAATAGAAAGGAGAGCTTGAGGGACTGGATATGAGACTATTTTCCTTGGAAGGCATGAAAAAGCCTTTGGCATTTATCCAGTAATGCCTGTCTACTGAGTTTCAGCACAGCTCTGTCTCAAAGTGCCTTAGCATTAAGGAGGGTTAAGTTTTTGCCAGAGTATGCAGTATCTTCTGTAAACCCATCTCTGGCCTGCTCGATGGGTCTCACATAATTCTGATCACCACAAATGGAAGATGTCTAACTTCTTTCAGACAAAACAAGAATTCCTTCCTACTCAGAAGCAATTAAAAGCATAGGTTAGAAGAACCTAAAACAATTGTTCAAATGTTCCACAAACTGCAACTTACATCAAGGATGTGTTTACACAAGATGTTTTCTTAATTGCTCCATTCCTCTTTAGTATACAATTAAAGAAATGCATATAAATTTAGAGCCAAAATATGCTACCAAATACATGACTTATGAGGGGTGTTTTGCATTCACCCATGCTGTAGCTACCTGTCATGGTTTAAGCTGAGCTGGCAACTAAGCATCTCACAGACAGTCATTCATTTTTCCCCACCCCAGTGGGATGGGGTGGAGAACACAAAGTTAGAGTTGGGGTTTCAGTGAGGAACAATACAATTGCTCAACACTCACCCAGCCATGCCAAACTCCATCCCCGAGCCACGATCAGTCCCCCCTTTGCTGGGCAGCTCCCCAGATCACACACCAGGCACGATGTTCTGTGATCAGCCTGGGTCAGCAGTTCCAGCTATGCTTCCTCACGGCTTCCTGTGCACCTGCTTGCTTGCAGGGCATGAGACACCAAAACTGTCCTTGACTTAGGGTAAGCATTACTTAGCCGCAACTAAAACATCAGTGGGTTATCTACATTATTCTCATACTGAATCCAAAACACAGCACTGTACCAGCTGTGAAAAAATGAACTCTATGCCAGTCAAAACCAAGACACTACTCCAACATTCACCTCACCTCATATAAAAGAACAACAAAACCCATTCTGTTAGCACAATTAAACACTTCACATATTATTTCATTTTTAAATAAGAAACTGTTTTGCTGTTTCACATTTATATCCAATCAGCACGTCTTTTGTGTTCTTTCATAGACTGCACACTTGTGGCTTGTAATTTCTGTGCCATTTCTGTTCAGAAAAGATATTACAGGTTTATAGACCATCACTACAACAGCATTTTTAAAAAGAAAGCAAATGTTTACTTCCTACTTTTTCTACTTGGAGTGCTCAGAGAAGAAAGTCAGTCTGACCATCAATTTCCAGTTGTAGATATAACTCCCTAAACTGTTATAACTGAGATGTGTTATTTCCGAGACCTTTAATGCTACTGGACTAACAACAAATCCTAATATAATCTACATGTGTTTGAGTTTTGATGCTTGTCATTCCAGGTTACAAGGGTAGCAAAGTTCTGCAAAGTCAGAGAAATGTTGGACATACTTCAGGATTAACTGTGTCTACTGCCAAAAGGAGATGCTTTAGAAAATACAGTGCTAATATATGAATTTCAGAAATAACAACTGACAAAATAATGGGCTTTAGTGTGAAGAAACTCTGATGAAAATACACAGGAAGAAATAGAGAAAGAAAGCAAGAACATTAGTCCCCAAAAGCCCAAAGGAATTGAGCACCAAGAGATAAAGAAACCCATCAGCATATGTGCCCACTAAACCCAAAATTACTTCCTCTAACTAGTCCCCTGCTACAAAACTTCCAGACAATAAACAAGAATTTATGCAGATACATATTCAGAGATAAAAGAGACTGCAGTGTGTTTTTTTAAGGTTCAGCAGAATTAATGATCCCTAAACTGTAGAAGAGTATGCAACAAATCAAAGTGACATACACTGTGCAGGATTTAGTCAGTATCAATCAGAGATTATGCTTCAGCTCTATACACATAACAAGAAAATGAGCATATTGGAAGGAATCCACTCCAGGATATCTGAGACTATAAAAAAGTAATTACTTTTACTCACAGCTGCGTAAAATAATTATACTGTATACAGGTGACTTGTAAAAATGGATTAATTTTATAACCTCCTAAGACCTGAATTTAGCAACCATATGCTAGAAATTAGTGGGGTTTCTATTGCTATTTATTTTGTAGCTCTTAATCACAAATTAGTTTAGGAAAAATCTATAGATTGAGCACTATAATATATGCATGGCATGAGACTTTTACTCCCACATCTGTATGAAAAGAAAATAAAAAAACTGTGGTGGTTTGTTTGAGCCAAAAGGTTTATTAATCAACATCTGTGCAAATGCTAACTCATCATTGTCATACTGCTTGCTGCCTAGTAGATTACATGCTCATAATCATATTTTACAGAAATATATGTCATTTTTGAAAGCCACAGACTAAGCCATTGCTAAATATTAGCAAAAATCATAAGTTCCTTGGTTTTTATACTTCAGTTTTCATGTGCTAACATTTTGATCCATTTTCAGCGTGGAAGTTGAATGAAAAAGCTAGGCATAACAATAAGAGGCAATATTCTTTCTGTAGAAAACTCCTTACACAGCCACAAGATTTGAAAACATGTTAAAGTTCTCACTTAGAGCTACTGAATACATTTTTAACCATTCTTTATTAAAACATTTCCTAGTCTTCAATCAAATCAATTGTTTAGTGTCTGTTTATCTATCCATCTTTTCCCTTGTTCATCGTTTTTAACTTATACTATAAGCCTCTTTTTATTCCAGGAAGCCTGTCAAAGTGGTAGGCTTTCCTGGCTCCTTGCATCAGCTTAAGACTGCTAAAAAAAAAAGTTGTGATTCTTAAGCATATGCTGCTGCTTTCAGTGCTGCTAGGCAGGCACATACTATCTGTCCTGACCCTTTGCCAGCTCCCTCCCTGTGTCACAGCACAAGAGAAACAGGAAAAGCCATGGAGGGATGCTGAGAGCCATGAAGGGACAAATCCAAGTAACAGGGATAATGGATTTCACTAGGCTATTTCATCAACCTTATGAACATGCCCATGGATCAGGAAGGCCTATGGAACAGAGCCAGGGATCCAGCCTTCTTCAATTATATGTGACTTCCAGACACATGAAATAAAAATGCATCTTAATATAAAATGAGGGAAATTGGAAGTTCCAAACCTAGATGTCTTGCCGAAATGGGGACTTAGAAATGCAAGCCAGACTGATGCTGCCAGCAGCAGATCCCAGAGTCTCCAAAACCACATAACTTCACAGCATGAACATTGACAGAAGACAATTATGTAGGTGGTGCTTTTGGAAAGCATCCAAATAACCACACTGTCTCCAACTATGCCTCTTACAGAGAAATGCAGAACCTGCTAGGTTCCTAGTACTACCATTTTAATAATATTCTCTTAAGACAATATTCTGTGTGCAAAAGCAGAGAGTAACAAATCCTAAGGCAGAAATAACGTATCACTTAACACCTATTTCTTTGCTTAGCACTGCACCTGTACACCACCACACAGTTTTGCCCTCAGAGCAGAGGTTGTTCTCTGTTAGGTGCCTAGATCAATGCTCCTCAATCTTTACTGAAACAATGGAAAATCACCAGAATTAACAACACAAAGTTGGGGAGTTTATGTGGAGTTTATGGGTGCTCCTCCCTCAACACTGAAAGATCATAAAGTCCAGCAATATGCTGTGTAGGTTCATAGCAGTATTAGCATTTAGAAAGCATATTTCTGACCTCTTAATAGATGTTGTTAGTATTCTACAGACAATATTCCACATATCTGGATGATCTGTTAATCAACAACCACTCTTGAACAAACACTACAAATGCAACATGGTAATACCAGCAGAGAAAGTAGAAATTAAATCAATCTGACTAAAAATATCTGTAAGTATAACCTGAGAATATATTTTCTCTTTAAATTATACTTTTAAAATTTGTTAGGATGCCAGAGGCATGATTCCTGCCTTCCACTCTCATTGAGTGATTAATTATTCCCTGAGAAAACTCAGTTTTGGTTTTCCTAACTTTTAAACCAGTTTCTCTTCCAGAATGTGTGGCTCACAGTGACCATTTTCCTGACATACCGTGCTGTCAGGACCAACCATCAGAATACCTGCAGCTCCAAATGATGTAACTGTCATATCAGAAGCACTTGAAAAAGCAGGGTGCACCTTCTAGCCAGTGCAGCCATCTGCACTTTCAGGAAGTATGCTAATGATCTGAGAGTAGTTAATAGGGGAGAGGTTGCAGGATAAGAAGCCAAAAAATCTTTAGAAAGTTGTAAGTTTTATACCCCACTGGACTTGTCTATTCTCCACTGGACTGTGGAAAATCCTCTACAACTATAACAATCTACACTGTATCAAGCACCTATGTTTCCAAATGAGAACATGCTAAAATGCCTCACACTGCTCCTTACCATTATTCATAACCATCAGTTCTGAAACTGAGCTAGTACCAGAACCTCAGTGGCTATTTCTCTTCACCGCTTGGTTTTTCTGTAATTTTGGCAATTTCTTGCCTTGCTTACTGGACTTGTTTCTCTGCACGTCCAGATGATGACACGTACAGCACTGATGACACTTATCACCAACCTAAACTAGGCTGGAACAGAATTGCTTCAACAAAGCATCTTACAACAGGTTAAGTATGTCTTGCTCACATGGCAAAATGTGATGGTGACTTTTAGAGCTGCTAATTACAAGAATTCACTTAACATCAAGATGTACAGATTTTTTTTTCATCCATCCATTAAAGCATTAGTACTTTTCTAATACTCTTCTGATTTCAAGCTCAGCTTTTGGATAACATGTTGATAGATAGGAAAAGATACATGGCAACTTTTTTTTTAAATACTGTACGACTTCTATCTTTTTCTCCCCTCATACTGCTTTTCTCTGGTCCCATTTATCATCTCATTCCCTATCCTCAAAATATTTCTATTCCTCAATACCTTAAATATTGTGAAATTCTTTGTCTTCTTTTCTCACGTCTCTGTCACTGTACTGCCGAATGTCTATCTTTCCATCTTTTCAACATTACTGTATCAATGATTTCAAAACTTACAGTGTTCATTGTCATAATAATTTAGATTCCTAGCTGACCTACTACAAGCTACATTTTCCCTGTCTTGGCTATGGATGACCTAAAGAAAAGGCTCTGAAAAGGTGTTAATGTCAAACTTTAGTTCCCCTTAAAGCTGCAGTTGGTGGAGATGCAATTAACAGTAGGGGAATTTAAGTGACATTGCAGAATGTGGAGTGGGAATTTTAGCCAGAAAATTTAAATGGAAATATCCTATTGGGTGTATATTTGTGACTGAAATGAATTCCTATGCATATGGGGAAATTATCAGCTTGGGAAAAATAAGTAAGTCCCAAACATGAGCCAGGGAAGACTCCTAATCAGGGCACACAAGCTTTACAGAAGCAGTAAAACTGGAAAACATGCAAGCCTGCTCTGGCAAGAGGTTTTAGGAACAGGAAAGACTGTTAGACCCTGCAGCTGGCAGGCCTAAAAGGCATGTGCAAAGAGAGATGGGAGATACAGAAAGCCACCAGTTATCTTCAGAAGCCGAACTCTGTCACTGAGTTGGAAGTGCCACAAGAAGCAGTGGGAAGATAAAAACCAGCCCAAGTGTGGGAAAGAGGAGCAATGTCAGCCACAGCAAAAATGCTGTGAAAGAATCAGAGTGACAGGAAATGCCAGACTGAGTAAGAAATACTCAGAAGGAGAGAAAATGGGGCTCCTCCTTCCTCCATATGGCACTTACATATTACAGCTAGGGAAATATATGGGCAAGGTTAGCTATATGCTCTACTTTCAACAAGCAGGCAATGGTGTATTCTGCTGTACTGCCCAGCAGACAGCTCTTTGGAGTCTGCTGCCAGTGTGTAGGACACAATCAGGTTTCATCTGTTAGCCTAGAATAAAAAAGTCCCATCTGCTGCTGTCATAGGTTTTTCACAGGTGCAAGGCTGTAGGTAAGATCACAAACTACAAGATACACTAAGAACTAATAATAAGTTAATTCTTAAAATCCTGTAAACAGCGAAACCACTTCCTTCAGTATGTCCAAAGGAAAAACAAAGTAGATAAGCTATGAAATGTGTCAAGCAACTGGAATGGCACTCTCACTTTCCTCTGCCTCAGTATTATTTGTTGTTGCAGTAGCACTGTCATTTTCTGGGTATTTATACAGGATGTGATAGGAGTGTCTCCAATCCTGAAGACACTACAGTGATTAAAAAAAAAAGCCTTATCAATACTCAGAGGTGCTTTCAAAAATATATTCTCACCTACACGTTGTCTCTTATTAAGTTTGCAAGCTGCAACTTTTGCCCAAACAAAGACAAGGGCTTTAAGATGTTTTTTTTCATCTGCCTTTTCCTATAGATATATTACAAGCTGTAAATAACACTGCTCTACTATTATTGCTGAATTCTATGCAGAGATGCCACAAAACTGCAACAGACCGCCTGTAGCAGGATCTAAGTTTTTTTAAGTAGTGAATGTATGCAAAAACTAGATTTGTCTCTAACTACATGAATTTTCTACTATCCAGATTTATGCAAAGCCAAATAAAAAACCAGACTAATCAAAGCCAGGAAAGAAAAGGCTATTTTGGATCTTTGTACATCCCTACCCCACATAAGATATGGGTGAAGAGTGTTGCTGAGAGTGAAAGAATAAACATGGCAGCCCTGGAAGAAAGAAATGTTTGGCAGGGTAAGGAATGGCGTGCACTGTTCCCTGCTCTGACCTCCACAGTTATTTTAATGCCTCCTGATAGTGCTGTTAGAGCTGTGTGCATCCTCCCTTTCTCAAAACAGCTCTGCTTTCCAAGCAAATATACTTAAATAGAGAAATTACATCTCTGCCTGCCCATCCTTCCCTTCCCCAGCCCCCTTAGAAGAATTCTGGCTGCAGAAAGAAACAAGCCGGCATAAATTTCCTTTCAATGTTGCTTTAAGTAGTCAATATTTTTACACTCTATATATTTCAATGCCTCCTGCATATCACTATCATCACTATCATTTATGTGCTTATCATACTTAGAACTGAAGAATATTTTCATTCCTTCATCACAGACAGAAAAGCAAGTAACTGAATGAGCTGAATCAAGCTCCTATAATTAAATTAAAAAAAATACTACCTGCACAAACCAACTTTTGCAGTAATTGAATCTCTTACCACTGAGATTACTGCTGCATCCTTCATCAGTTAACCTTCAAAAATTTTAGGAGGACACTGAAAAAAATTCAAAAATCATATGCTTCAGTTGATAGGGAAAAAAACCCCAAAACTATAATGCCAAGTAGCCTACAATGAGAGCTGTCAGAAACAGTGAAGCTACCAGTAATTTAGCACTTTTAAAAGCAAGATATATGCTGGCAATGCGCTTTCATCCCTTTTTGCCCATTGTATCCTCAGAGCTAGGCAAAAAAAGCCGAAAATAATCCAGCACATTAGGTGACTGTGCAGTGAAGTTTTGTTTCCTAATTATAAATACCATGCCTGTGCTCAGACAAAAGAAATCCTTCCGAACTGATGTAAGCTCCTCTCATAAAGAGCTGCAACAGAATTAAAATACAGCTGCCCTGTTTTCAGTAATGAGGTCCGGAGCGCTTTGCATCATGCTGACTAGCATTTATCCTTTTTCTGTCTAAAGTAACTGCAACAAAGAGCTGTTAATCAGAAAATCTCCTGCACATCTGCTGCTCGGAGCCAAGAGACGCTTACCTTCTGAAGAGCTGAAAAGGCCTCTCTACTGCAAAAATAGTGAAGATGCTTCACTGCTGCACTTCAGCATCCCTCGCTCCCTAGCAGTTTACTAGGAATACAGATCCTCCACCATTTTCTTGTCACGTGGGCAGTGGTACTGCTAAATAAGGGTGATCACCTGCCTTCACACAGCCGGCTGTGTGAACCAGCAGCTACTGGGCTTTGGTTACAGGCGCACTTCAACAAATGCTGAGCTGTGCTTCGGCCGTGAAAATTACGATTCTTTTTCACGTTCCCCGTGGAGCTTCATCGGAGCATCATCAAACTTTGATGCAGCGAGCAGCGTGTGGCAGCAAAAAGCTCCCTGCTGCTTCATTTCACTGCCTAAGGAAAGCTTATGCTGTGATTGCATGACAAAAGTTCCTATGAATCCAACTTATCTCAGCCTTCATTTCTGTCTGCATTGATGGCTATAGAGTACATGCACATTCAGACACGGTTTGCATAATTTTTTTCAGTTTGCAATTTAGCAATGGGAATGCAGGAGCAAATTTAAACAAAAAAACCAAAACACCAACAACCACCAGTTCAGAAGGAACAGTAGATTCTGAAAACACAAACTATGTGCAGCAGGAAGCAATGCCCACAGCCTGTGGTCCTGACTGTGCTTCTCAGGGAAAGAAAGGATGCTTCTTCTCAGGCAGTGCAGTCTCACAGTCTCCTTTTATAAAAGTCTATTGCGAGTAGGGTCCCTGAAAAATCCAGGTTCCTTTCCAAATGCAAAACAGCTTCCAATCCTAATCCCCACAGCAAGGCAATAGACCCTAGGACAGCCTAACCCTCATCTGGTTTCTCTCTTCATACTGCACAGATCCTCCTGAAAATTAACGAGAACTGGAGAAGCTTTCATGTCAGACTGCTTAGCTAGAAACAGTTAAAAACAAACAAAAGCCTAACCTCATTTTCTCTTTTCAGTACAGCTCCATGCACAGCTACAGCACAGTGTAAATTACAATTCGATGACTCCCACCTTGTTCTTCATGGTATTAGTAATCCTACAGAGCAAGTGGTCATTATCTGCAACACATGTTCTGGTAAGTCAGTCCCAGATGCTATTTTAAAGGAAAACAGATAAATATGAAGCATTTCAAGAAATTTAAAAATCATCACTGATATGAAAACACACTTCCAAAGAGGACAGTGCCACAGACCCGTAATCTTTGATGTTTCTGTCACCTAGCTGTATGTAAAATTTCCAGTGATGGTGATGTTTCTAGCACTTTTTCAACTGGCCAAGATTTATCTCATTTAAAATCAAAAGTCCATAAACCCAGCAATCATGCACCCAGAAGTCCGTAATTCCCACACTTCCTGTATCCAGGAAATAAAGCTATGAAGCATTCATGTACAATAGAAGTTATTAGTAGCAAGATTACAGAAGCTGTGAATTCGGTAGAAAACAAGGTCTTAATTCTCCATGCGCAGAGCACCATGGAATATTTTGTTATTTTAGGATGTTATGGCCTCTCTGACCATCCACGAGCCATTCTGGCAGTCACACTCAGAGCACCTGAGCTGGGACTCCACAGTGACCAGGTTTCCTTACCGGTGCAGCCCCACTCTCCCCATAGCAGAGTCTCAACCCTTAAAGTAACCTAATCATGGTGCAACAACAAAAGAATAGCCTGAACTGGGTGCCTCTGCACAGGAAACTCTGTGCTTTTATGCCCTCACAGTCTGTGTGTGCAAAATTCTGGGGGTTGTCCAGCAGAGCCATCACCCCTGCTGTGTCTTTGAGTGTCCAGTCACTTGCTGGCACAACATTTCCCCATGCCCTTCCCTGTGCAAAAGCCAGAACCAGTTCATGGACTCCTTAACAGATGCTCTGCTGGGACCCCTTACCTCACTGAGGCTCACTGCCAAACTCAGGTCTGTGTGAATAGGGTTAAAGTTTCAAAGCTTGTTAACACTTTAGGCTGCAATCTCTTGTCATTGATCACATTGATTGGAATATATAAGTAATTAGGTCAGAAAACAGCGGTATTTTTAATAACGAGGGATTTTTTTTCATTTAACTGCTAAACCATACTAACAAAGTCCAGGTCTTCTTGCTTTAAGAAAGTGGTTCTATCAGGCCAATCTCACAATTTAATTAAAATTTCAGTACAATTAGTAAATAATAGTAAGTTGTGGGGCTTTTTCCATTTTGAAGTTGTTTTCCAGTCAGTGAAATGCTGTTCTTTTCTTCTTAAAAGATTTTTATAAAGGTCTTGATATTTGCCGTGTAAATATTAAAGCTGTTTTTTACAAAAAATGAGATCATCAGGACCTTCCTACAAGCAACCTTCTTAGTTGTTGCTCCTTTACTTACATTTGGTTTTAACCTTTAAAGCATGGTCTTTGTTTTAAGTCAAATGTCATGCTTTGTGCTGCAAAGTGGGAGACCTAAGTTCAATTTCCATTTCAAGTCCATAATTTTGTAGTTCAGCAGGAGCTGGAAACAACTGAACCAGCATGCCTGGTCCACAGAGTGCCTGGAACTGCTTTCCAGAGGATCTGGCCAATTAATAAACAATTCTGACAGAAGTGAAAGATGGCAACCCCACAGGTTTCCAAGGAAAAAAAGGAAAGAGGTATCCAAAGGGAAGTAAATGTTACTTCATTTTTCTTACAATAGATTTTCAAGCCTTTAAGCATCTTACATATAACATACCTGCTTTACCCATTAAAGAAAAAGGTAAACCTGGGATCTCTAACTCATTGCCTTGTTTTAGCTTTGGGATGACAGAAGAGACATTTTTGAGAAAATATGTGGTGAAACCTTTGGTCATCGGAATCAATGTGAATTTCTTCCTGGGTTCCAGTCTGTCAGAATTTAATTTCAGTACTGGGCATTGATATTGACTCAAATAATTAATGGCTTTGAGATTTATTTGTATTTGGCTAAGTCACAGAGACAGCAGAGTCATCTCAGAATTCTTATTAATCTTGTAACAGTCACATATTTTTCTTTAATTAAATTAGATTATCTTTATTCACTGGCAAGCACAGGGGAACGTGATGAAAGCAGGCTTTCCTAATAATAAAACACTGGATTGTTTCCTCTGCTGGGCAATTTTAATAGCCAGCAGTATAGTAGTGGTCAAAGAGGTATATTTCAGACAGAGGCAGTGGAAGAACTATCTTTTCCAAAACATCATTATGCATGTGAGCAGAAAATAATTATTCCTGTTACTTTGAGAAAAAGCTATCAGAAAGACAAACAAAGTTTTCTTTTGAAGTCTTGTTCTAGTGGCTAAATACATTGTGGCAGTTCTTCAAAGGAAGTTAGTTGTCTTCTGCTCAGTTTTGCCACCAGTTTTCTAAGCTCTTCCCTAAACCTTCCAAATATCTCTGTTCTTATTTCTACTGTTCTCACGGTTTCTTGTACCTCAAGTCAATACATCATTTAACAGTATTTTATTCAGCTCTTTCTAACTCCTTCTAATAAGGAAAAGGTAAAAGGAAGAATGATCTGGTATACACAGCCACTAAAATACTGACAAATACGCTGGGTAAAAACTAGCATAGCCATCTGCAGCGTTCTCCTTCTGTCTCCTGACCAATTCATCACCACTAACCTCCATATAGCTCTGTAAGACAAGACACCTTCTATCAAGAACAAAATTACCTCCCATTTTTATAAATTTTACTGCTGGCACACCTCCAGCCAGCAGCAGCAAAGTTAGTAATCCTGCCCACCTAACATGCTGTATAAAAAGCTGTTTCTTTTCAGAAAGACTGGCCTTAGTAATGAGCTATCAAATCTTTTTGTACTTTTTTTAGGAGTCCAAAGAACCTCCAAGGTTTGTTACTTTTGGTGTTTTTGTATTTCTGAGACAAGCTGATGTCTTTTCTCCAGTGTTTTAATACTAATAAATATCCTTATTCTTCACTCCCTGCTGAAGCTTTTCCTTGCAGTAATAGAACAGGAGAGGATGGAAGAACTTCACCCCTAGCCACAGACTTCCTTAAAACACCTTTGAGAGTTGTTATGTGTGACATTGGAATGAAGGGCAGTGACTAGCAAACATCAAGATTTTAAGGCACTTCTTCATTCTAGTTTTTGTTAATGCTTTCTGTTTCAAAACCCTAATTCCCTCTTTGTTGGAATACCAGGTTCTTTCTTGCTCCAAGGTCAGAGCAAATAAAACTCAGGAGAGGTTGTTTTTGAAGTCTCACTCTGAAGTTTATTATCCTTATCTATTACAAACTCATGAGATGTGAGCTCTCTCTAACAGTTGAGGAAGTTGAGAAAGTCAGCTAAAATGGTTTCTATTTGAGGCTATTGAAGTCCCAGTTATCCAATAAACAGTTCACATCTATATTATTTACGCTCCAACCCAATTATTATCACCCAAAACCCGCAAGGCGGACACCTTTCACCCAATCAGGGAAACCCACCCAGATTCATGAAGAAGAAGGAAAAAGGTGCAATGAAGACAACTAACCCACACCCAAAATTCTCCATCTTGGCTCCCATATATCACCATATCCTAAAATCCCAAATCCAAGTTTTTTCACCCAGTGAGATCACACAATACTATCCAAACTACACACACACTGTTTCTGTGCTATCACTCAATTTTCGAAGCCTTTTCCAAGGTCTCAGGTCAAACAAGGTGTTTACTTGGCACCCTTAAATTCAGAATGCTCGAAGTTTTCAGCTGTCAGAGTTCCATCATCTCTTCTGTGTAACAGGCAATTTTATCAGAAGAAGTGGCAGACATCTGCTGGATGAAAGCAGGAAACAATGCAAGCTGCATCCTTCACTGACCCTTACTCCACTACAAAAGGAGCCTACTTCAGCACAGTGCAAGTAGGAACCTTTTCTTTTTTTTCCTAAACAGGGATATAAATATGGATATAAACGGGATTACAAGACAGTTACTAATGAGTGCCTTCATAAACTAATTCAGCTGTTCATTGGTTGGGTTTGAGTTTGAATACAAATGATAAATTTCTTTATTTTTCTAAGATGCTGGAACCACAGAATTTGGGTTGGAAGGGACATCAAAGATCACCTGGTTCCAACCCACTTGACTGGGGAAGGGCCATGTACCACTACATCAGGTTGCTCAGTGCCCCATCCATCCTGGCTCTGCACACTTCCAAGGATGGAGCATTCATAGCTATTCCAGGCAACCTGCTCCAGTGCCTCATCACCCTCACACTAAAGAAGTTTCTTTACATCCTACTTTGATGTACATCTTTGGCAGACTCAAAGCCTGATGACTAGCACCATCATGTATCTTCCACAAATTGTACTGCAATAAGCAGAAAGTCTTAGTTTTTTCTCTCATGTGATGACACCAGTTTTTCTTCACTAACCTCCTGTAGGCTGGCAGTTCTGCTGCATCACATTATTTTAAACTTCACTGGCCACGAAGGGCAGGTAATTTCAGACAAAAAAGGTCAAAAGCTGCATATTCAGTTATGTTTTAAGAAGGAACTTCTGTTTTTAAAACTGTAAATTAAATACATTAAGAAAGCATTTCTAATTACACACTTCTACCGTGTCAGCTGCTAGTTTTTCAGCTGTTTATGTAAGAGCTTTCATTAAATGGGCATATCATCTAGAAAAAAAATGATTCCTGTATGTGTTTCATCATAGTATTTTTTTTGTGTGTGTGTTTGATTTGGTTTCAAAGGAATCAAGGCCTCTGTGATCATGCTGTGGGCATGCACAGGGATGCATATGTCTCTTCTCCTAGGAAGTCTGAAGTCTTTAGGTTAGGTCAGTTACCTAACTGACCAAAGATAAAAGCTTACTACAAGTTTACTGAATAACTACCAAGCAGAGGGGAAACTGAGGGGAAAACCCACACCACAAAAGCAATCTCTATTACAAACAAAATCTTCATAGAAGAGGATTAATTACTTTTAATAAAATTAATGCTGAAGAAACTTCCATTAAAGTTTACAACTTACCAAGAAAGAATCTAACAAGAAAACTTAAACCCAAAGCAAAGTAGATTTTACTGGTTCCATGCTCCCACAATTAATTGTTAATGTGGAAGCTGAATAAGTTCCTTACTTTGCTTCTCTGGGCATCAGTATTAGTAGTGTAAAGGACAGAAAAAGCCACTGCTATTGATTAAAAAGGCATTTAATATTAAACAACTTCTAAGTAAGATAAGAGAAAAGACTAAACTAGAAACTATAGAGATTACATATATTCTATACCAAGAATTATTTTATCTTTTTCTTGCAGGATGCACCACATTCCATCATGCATTTAAATTTTTACTGAAAACACAAGAACATTAACATGGTCCAGTTTTGGATTTTAATGTGGGAATTCCTCTAAGCAAATACACTAATTTCTAAGAATAATGAATGTACTGCATGCAAAATTCCAATGTGAACTGTTGTTGAGTAGTATTTCAGGATTTGCAGAAGTTCCTAAACAACAGCAGAGCTCTTCTCAAAACGGATATAGCAATTTATAGCAGTAAGATGTTAACCCATCCCAGTAAATCTACATCATAGCAATGTTTTTTCTAGTACCAGTCTAAGTTCAAAAATCAGATTTTCTTCCTGAGGTGTCTAACTAAGAGTTACTGCATCAAAGTTGTCTCAAGTTGAAAATGTGCTGGTTTACTTACAAATCATTCTAAATCAGATACCTAGAGTTTTCTTTTCCTCTATACATCATGGGAATGTAAGCATGACAAGCCAAATCCCTAGGATGCTTCCTGCATGTAATTAATCAGTGTGACTTAGACTGGGGCAGCATCTGCCTGGTTTTAATTTAAAATGCTTTATGGGAGACAGAGGAAATAACAGACAATTTCTTCATGTCAGATTTGCAAGCCTGCAACTAGCCAGCATCTCTAAACAACTCCTCCTGTTTCCTGTCCCGGTCATTACTAGCTGTGAGCAGAACTGGTAGCCGTTCCATGATTTTTGCATGGTTTATCAAAAAAGCATTGCTACTAATTGAAATTAGTTGTTTTTAAGGAACTCCCAGTGAAACCCTGCAGTGGTAACACCAGAGAATGGCTTCCAGGGCTAACAAACAAAGCACCTCCAAGTCAAAGGACATCTAGCTTTCCTAGATTTGCTGATTCTAAGCCACCCTTCCACACAACATGGATGCAAAACGGCTGCTTGGAAATTTTGCTTGTTTGGCTTCTCCCAGATTTCTCTTTAATAGGAAATTTCAAAATTTCTACTTTTGTTCTGGAGTGGAATTTGGAAGCTGAGAGGATTGGGTGCCACAGAAATGCTGTGCCAACCCACAATACTTTGGCTAGTTTTGAGGTCAAGCACTCGATATTTGGTTTACTTCAGGCTCTACAGGTCTGATGAGTACTCATCTTCTGCTAAAACTTCTGAGGATTTTCCTCTCCCTTGATGGCAGCCTGCTGTTTGCAAAGGAAGAGAGGTCAACAACAGAAGCACCCTCTCCACTACACTACAGTAAATGGAGTCAGGAGGGCCACCCCTCACTCCATCTGATGACACAGCAGAGAGTCACTTGGCAGGAGGAATGCTGCCAGCACAGAGACTGCATGTCCACCCAAAACCAGGTCCACATGTACTCCCTCAATCTGCTTCAATCGCCAGTTCAATTCCAACAGTCATAAATGCTCCTCTGCTCTGACTAAAGCTTGAAAATAATCACAAAGACCACAACTTTCTTTCATGCTTTTCTTTCCTCTACAAGCAGCACGTTTTTCTGACTCTGGGCCTTGACTTCCTCCTCTCTTCCTTCTCAGCAGTTTTGCACTGGGCAGAGATAGCACTTCACTTTGATTCCTCCATAACCTCATCATATACTGGCAACATCATCAGTACCTGGCTTGGGCCTGTATGCCCTGGCCAGATCTGTTTCAGATTTAAAGTAGGTAATACAATCAGTGGGACTTCACAGAAGTAAGACAGATTTAGTCCTGCAAGAAAGTAACCTTCAAATCAATTGCAAAACAACCCTAATTTGGCTCATATCAAGCAATGAAGAACCAACGATCTGTTTACAGAAAGGAAGTAATACATTGATAAGTAAATAAGTACTTTGCATACTTCAGACTTGAAAGTCTGTCCATAATGGCACACACTTCAACAGCATAAGTAACAAATGAACAGAAAACTTTTGAAAGAAAATAGGTTGATTTTTACTTACCCTGATTTTTGATTCAATTCTCTGTCACTGTTGAGAAGAACCGTTTCCTCCTTCATTTCTTGTTCTGTTGCTACATTATTCCCAAGCCTCTGCTGAGAATTTGCTTCCCACGTACTATCACCACCAACTACCTGCAACTCTGGTGTTCCTGCAATGCCTGAACTCACATTCTCAGCTGCCAGGCCATCTGAAGGAGAACAGCTTTCATGTTCAAAAGATTTCTGAAGGGGAGTTTCTACCTGAAATTCTGTCCAAGTGTCAATCAATTCCTGCGCTGCAATAGGTGGCAGCTCTTCACCAGAATGTTCGGACCCTGATCTTGGCATCTCTGTCTTGGCAGAAATTTCTTCAGGTGATATGTCACTTACTTCATTTTGTCCCAATATAATCCAGCCCTCGTCTTGCCCACAGCTTTCCTGTGATTTCATTTCACCATCCAGCTTCTGAGGCACAGCAGAAGAATTTTTCTCTTCTAAGTGAACAGCGTCTCCAATCCCACAAACAAAATGATCTTTGCTTTCATTTGAAACTGATATTGCCTGAAGGGCACCCAAGGACCCTGGTGAAAAGCCCTCATGGGATTCTTGAAATGCAAAATTAATTTTGCTTCTTTCAAGGGTATCATTTGTTACAGGTGTATTTTCTTCCTCAGTAACAAGGATGTAATCCATCTCCAGTGAAGCTGGGAGCACCTGCATCCTCACATCTTCTTTACTGTCTGTACTTTCTAGTTCAGGGCTCTTATGGGAATTTGTCAGCTTTTCCTCCCTACAAAGTAGGAAGTCAGTGCCAGCTTCTAAAAGAAGAAGCAAATAGAAACTCTTTTTAATTTCTGAATTACTGATTTAGTCACCATAGTATGCTTTAATCAGTACTGTAAGATAAAGCTCTTTTCAGTTTGCTTGGCTCTGTTAATGTGTACTTGAATTTTATAACATCATCACCATCATCATTATTGTTAAAGGTTATACATTAACAAGGCAATCATTCCCAAGGCACAAACAATTCAGTATCCCATAGGCTAGGCCCTGTACAAACAACAGAAATTATATTACTACTTCACTGTTTAAAAGCTTTAGATCTGTCTGTGATGCCTTAAGTTTAAGCTTTCATATTTCCCAGATTCTGTACTGCATTAGTGTATAACTCTGAACTTCATAAAAAGTGTTAGCAAGTTCTCCTCACAGTTTAGTCAGACAAAACAATCCTTTTCCAGCCCAAGAACCAAGGACACTGTTGCAGCCTCAGTCCCAAAAAGTGTCCACAACTGCAAATTGAGGAGAGCAGTCTGGGAGGATGGCACTTCATAACGTGAAGCTGTAATTGGACAATTCACCCCAATATGTAAATGGACCAAAACTTATAAAAGTGAGAAAACTCATGACCAGTTGCCCATTTTGGGTCCATCTTAGGTCCATCCTGGGTGGAGCCACGGCCAGGCTCTTGTGCTGCCCAATATGTATCCTTTGAAGGCCTTTTAATAAATATCTACATTATTCCTTTAACTCTGTCTAACCTCTGTTCCAGGCAGCCTCTCACGGCATCATCTGAAAGAGCCACACTAGAGTTCTTTCCACAATAAATGTTCTGTACATTAGGGAGACACACAAACTCCACACTTCACTCAAAGCCTCCTCCTCACAGGCTTCATAGAAATACTTCCTCCTTTCTCTGTCCTGCGTATTTGCCCTGGAAAGCAGATTTTCTTACCATCACACGATCTTCTATCTCCACCTGGTGGTGAGTCGGGATCGGCTGTGTCTGTTTCAGATTTTCCTGTCAAGAAATCCGAATCTGGGGGAGTTACTTCAGACATGGAGAGCGATGGTACTGAGGTGAAATTTTCCTCAAGACGCTCTGTGGATGTCTCAGACACCTTACCTTCGGTCATTAGGATGTCCTCTGCACCTTCCAGAGGAGCTGGCAGCGGCAATCGTTTTTCCAAAGAAACACTGCCATAAAATGGCTGCTGTAACAGGAGCTCACCGTTTGCATTCTCTCTGCTGCCAGAGGGTTCAGCATCAAAAGATGCAGAGGATAGTGGAGTGCACACTGTTGGTGATTGGTCATTGGGTATTTCCTTGAACACAGGAACATCATTTTCAATTACAGCTTCATTTTCTTTTGCTATGTCATCAAACAGTTGATTATTTGAATCAGACTCATCACCTTCATTACCACCAGGTAGAAAGGATTTGGGAAGGAGTGTCCGTTCATCTTCTGCTGCCTCACTGCCTAGCAACGTCAGTATGTTCACTCCACCACATGTGCCTGCCAGGACATTAGTCACTGAGGTGTCCCTGATACTATGTTCTATCCCTATGTCAAAGTCATCCACACATTCTTCTGACCTATCTAGCTCAACACCAGTTATTGCTGTATGGTCAGTTTCAGAATATTTTACAACTTCACCCAAGGCACTAATTTCTTTTAAGCTTTGTTCTTCCCTATCAGGCTGATTGAAATCCATGGGAAGCAAATGCATTTGAGAGGTCGTGATTTGAGCTGTATCAGTTGGTGCTCCTTGGTGGCTTGCATCAGTGAAACTTCCATGGAGCATGTCTTTCACATCTAAGGATGTCTCTTTTATAACTTCACTGGCAATTTCAGTTGACTCAACAGGGTCAAAAACCAGCTTATTTTCTAGACTGTATTCTTCTGGAATTGGAAATTCAGGAAGCTCCTGAGAATTAGAAGAGATAAGCTGATAGAATTCACTGGTCTTTACTGGTTCATAGTCCTGGAGGCTACCATTTTCAGAGTGCATCTCACTCTGCATTACTAACTGACACTTTGAATCAATATCTGCCTCTTTATTCACATTTGATCTTGTACGAATTGGCTGACTGTCTTTGTCTTCAGGCTCCACTGCAATCTGAGAAGATGGGATTGAGGCATGCTTAGCTCCATATTCCTGGCACACATCAGGACTACTTGATGACTCTGAACCATTGTCTTGGTCACAGTGACTTAAAATATCAGGATTTTCACCATCTGATTTCAAAGTGACAGTCTCCTCAGCATTAGTCCACAGGTCAGGTTCCACTGAAAACTGCTGATTACTTCCTTGTGTGTTATCCTGTAAAATATCTGGGATAAGTGAAGCTTGGGGAACTAATATATTCCACTCTGGACTTGACTTTTCTGCCATTTCAAAAGATAAGTCTTCTACAGTGAAAGCACCTGGCATGGAGTTGTGCACTTCTACTCTTTCACAGGTGTCCTCCTGCTGTCTTTGAGGGGTGACTTTTGCATTTCCCTCATTGTCTTTTGGTGGATCCAGTACAGTGATTGCTTCAACTGCTGTATTTGGTATACCTTGTTCCTCATCTGAAAAAGAGTTTTGTGGAGTCAGTTGATTTCCCTCATCTGTAGAAAACAACTGCTCTATCAACTCTCTTTCTTCTTTATCCAGTGTGAAAGAGTCAAACTGATTGAACTGTGAAGTGTCTTCATTAATCTGACCATCAGGACTATTGACAGAATGTACTAGTCTTTCATCTTCTTCTTCATCAGAGTACAGGGGGGCAGGTGGATTTCCATCATTACCTGGATCTGTGAAATGTGCTTCTCTTAGTTCTTCATCTTGTGAAGGGGAGCCAGAGGAGTACTCCTTACTATTTCCCAGCTGATTTGTTACAGAGTGACTTGAACCAGAATACTGATCTTCCAATTGCTTTTCTTCGCAAGGCTGGAAACTCCACCATTCTGAACTGTTATCTAGAAAATCAGATGTTCCTATTGTGGATTTTGGATTAGTTCTTGAATCAGCTTCCAGTGACATACTCCACCTATCTACAGCTTTTGAAGAATGCTCTTCTTTATCACCTTCAGCAGAAGTTGACGCAGGATCTTCACTCATTTGATACAAATATGAGTCTTCCCCACTATCTGGTTTTTCATTGAAAACAGTCACCTGAGTTATTTCATCAGGTGTTTCACAGTGGCCTGTAGTAGATTGAGTAGTCTTATGATCAGTAAATGCACTAGTTCCATCCTCCTGCAATACCTTTTCAGCTTCAATTGTTTCAGAATTTTCACTGAAGGTGCTTATGAGGACGTTCTCTCCCACCTTGGTTTTTGCACCTAAACTCTCTTCATTAGCTTCAGGACTTGTTGCATTGGACTGATCATAATCCTCTTCATTTTCAGCTGCTCTGTGCTGCTTGTTTTCACACACTGAATCTTCATGAATCACTTCTGGACATGCCTCTGAATTCTCTGAATCCTCATTTATGTCAGGACTTGACAAAGAAGATACAGTATCATCATCTACATGGGCATTCCAAAAATCTAAGCTTTTAGGAACTTTGTTCTCTTCACCACTTGTTTCAAATTCTTCTTCAGATTCATTCCCAAATTCCCGCTTTTTAAAGGAATCTGCAAGATTTTTATTATTTTTCATCTCCCACACATCCCTGCTTCTTTCATGATGACTAGCAACTGGAAGGTCTCCCCACACATTCACAGATGTATCACTTAAGTCAGGACTTGTTCCACTTGAGTGTGTATAATAATTTATTGAATTACTCCACATATTATCTTCTTCCAAATAGCTTTTGATCTGTATATCTTTTGAAAGGCTGCTTGTGGTATTTGCTATTTCAAGGACTTCGCTTGCCTCAGGACTTGTTCCAGGAGACTGCAAATCTTCACGTGGCTGTGAATCCCAAGCAGTTTGGGGAAAATTGTCATTAGGCACTGCAAATGGCTCTCCACAAAGATTAGTAGCAGGTTCTACATTTTCACAGTTTTCATTTCTCCCAGAAGCTATTTCAAGTGAAAATGAATTTTCCACCACAGACATATGTGCAATATCAGGAACACTAACAAATCCAGAAAGATTTTTCTTGAACTCATCTGTGAAAGGATTTTCATTGGTCCTCATCAGTTCTAAGCTATTTTTAAAAGATAGTAAATCAGAATTACAAATGTCTGGATGGTTAGAAGTCACTTCATGTAAGCATTCTTGCTGTTCTCCCAGAGGTTCTTGTGGTTTATCCATCAAAGGAATTGATATGGCTTGGCCACAATCATTCTTTCCAGAGTCATTCCAGACACCTGAGCTTCCAAGTATTTTAGAAGAATTATTTTCAGGATTATCACTACCCTTATCAGAACTTTCAGAAATATTTTCCATCTTGGGACTTGTTGCATCCTCTGTCACAGCAGCTGCTTTTCCAGCCCCCTCAGAAAGCAGCTGTGACATTTCACTATAATTGTAATTTTTTGGTAAGGGGTCATCAAAAAATTCATAATCTCTGCCTCCTTCAGTAATAGTTGAAGATTCTAAACTGTTCTGCAATACGTCTTTTCTCTCTTCCTGACTAACTGGATTGCTTTGATTAGAAAATGACACATTCTCTGTGATTAATACGTCCAAACTAACACAATTTCTCAGTTTTTCTGGGGAGGTGGGAACTTCAGTTGTTGGCTCATTTTCTTCCAAATCTGTTTTACCTGAAGATTCATTGCCCTCTTGCACCGGTTTATTACAAATGTCATTAATTATCTGCTGCCCACTTGTCACATGTGTTCTCTTACATTCTTCTCCTTCCTTAGAGATGACAGTGGCATTATCCCAGCCTTCCTCACACCCCTGCTCACTCTGTGAATCCCACGAGTCCAGCTGGTGCACTGAATCCTGAATACCCAACTCTTCTTCAATACCAACAGTGTTTTGTGCTGCATTCTTACTAAGTATCTCACTCCCTAAGTCACATGTTTTCAGATCCAAACCTTTCTCATTTTCTGAAGTTGGTGTAGAGACGTTCGTGCCTTCTACAGGAACACTGCCCACTGCTTCTGCCTCGTCAGCTGCTCTCTGTCTAGTATTTAATTCATTCTGTGAGGGTGATAAGTCATTCATTGTTTGACTATATGCCAGCATTACTCTTCTGCTTTCAGATACAGGAAAGTTATTTTCACTGCTACATATTTCAGTTGAAAAACATTGATCAGCTGTTTGTTCTGAATTAAGGCAAGGCTTAGCAGATGCAGAAAGAACTGGAATTTCAGAATTTCTTTCTTGTAACTGGGTGATGTTATTTAGGGGAGTGTCCCAGATATCTGTATTTCTAGTATTTGACAAAGGCACATTGTCAGGAGACAATGGTTCCTTACTTGATTTCTCAAGTACTTCTGACTCAGCCAAGTTTGTGTTCATGAATTTACCATTAACTGTTCCTTCATCAAAATCCTTGTCCTCATTTTCTCTTTCATCTTCCACATATGTAGGTGATATATATGAATCAGATGTTGAATAATTGGTGTCTGGTGGAGAAACAACTAAATCTTCCGCTATATTTGAGGAATTAAGATCCGAGTTTTTATATAAGAAGGTATCCTCCCATGGCACCACTACTTCTGTTACTTCTTTTCTGATGTTTTTATCATACATACTCCAGGTATCTATATTTTCAAATTGTTTTTGTCTATGTTTAGGATCACCAAACAAAGTTCTTCCTCTGTGTTCAGCTTGGAATTATTTTGCATATTGTTGAAAACAAAAGTTATATTTTCAGGTTTTCCATGGTCTTCTATTGAATAGTACCTTCCTTTATCCCATACTTCTGGATTTTCAATTTCATTGTCCACTGTGATTTCTGAAGAATCTGATAAACCAGATTTTGATAAGGCCCATTCCTCAGGAATATTCACAGATTTTAACTCTCCATCTAGTTTGGGCATGTTCCATACCTTTTCTGAGGGTTTACCAGCATTTCCTTCATCTAACTCGGTCCAGATTTTGTAAGAGTCTCCAGCTAGCTGGCTACCTTTTTCTTCACCACTACACCATGCATCTGACATCACAGGTGTTGGTTGGCTGACCTTCCACAGGTCTGTAAAGCTCTCCACTTCTTGCTTTGTCTCATCTAAAGAAGCAGTTTGCAAACATGAATGTTCAGTGTTTTTCTCTTGATTCTCACGGTTCCAATTATCTTCTTTAAACTGATTGTCCCATAGACCTGCTTTCATATATTCCATTTGCTTGGGCTGTTTTTGGAGGAACACAGAATCTGAGGCTCTTCTATCAGTATGTTCTCGTAGCAAAGGACTTTCTTTAGAATCTTTCCATAAGACAGGACTCTGAAATACAGATTCCTGTTCACTTGAACTCCATGCATCAGCATTTCTGGAATCTAGGTCAAAGCCGTCCCACCAGCTCCCATATCTAACACGAGATGGAGAGTAATTTGTGCCACCTATTTCATTAATTTTTTTAATGACATCTTGTGAGAAAATTAAAGGTTCCCCATTATCTAATGGTGAAGTATCTACAAGACTATTCATAGGAGTTGGTGGAATTCTTGAATCAGCAGATTTCAATGCTTCTGGTGAAGAAGAATCACCTTCAACTAAATCAATCAAACTTGAAGTTTTCTCACACGTTTCTCCCGGATTCTCACCAAATTCTGCTGGACTGTCTTCCTCAATTTTTGTTTTAAGTAAGTCAGTTGAATACTTTCCTGAATCATTTTCTAATAGGTTTGTCTCATCAAGTTTTTTCTTCAGAGTTAGCTGATGCCCTTCTGATGAATCACTATTGAGAAAATAGTAATCTGCCGGGGAACAATCAACAGAACGAGAAGATGACTCAGATGGAGCTGTAACCATGGGTGCTAGATCAAAATTGAAAAGATCAAAGTTATCGCTATTGCTTCCTGACTGAGACTTTTGCTCTTCAGCTATTGCTCCTTCAGGAATAGGGCTGTAGGAATCAAAGCCAGGCAAAAGACTGTGATGTGAAGCAGCACCTTCTGCAACAGGGCTATCATCACTAAGAAAAACAGAACTCTCCTTGGAAGACCGGCTGCTTCTAATGGTAGCCAAGCCACTGTCTGGACTCACAAGGTCTACATTAACATCAATGTGGGCTTGCATAGACCCATTTAGATCTTGAGGATTTTCTATAAAATTGGCAGAACTGGGCTGTGGTTCTACATCAGAACCATATAACTCCATAATACCAGAAGATCCTTGTGAAAGTGGAGCACTTCCAGCAACAGCTTCAGTAGAAGAAGTTCTACTGTTTGATACCATTTCTGGTTGCCTTCTATTTATAACTTCCTTAATTAGAAGAAAAATTTGATCACAGGTCACCGAAGAATTTTCTTGATGATAAATGAGAATTTGGTCACATTCACATTCTAGAGGATCCAGCTCCAAACAAGGATTCTGACACTCTTCTAATTCACAGCAGATCTGTTGAAAAATGGGGTATTTCAGAAGTCACTGCAGTCATGGACATAAGGCACATAATGACTACTTCATCATGTAATACAGCCATACCTATCTCTTCCTATTAACCTACTGTTTGGCCATTTCACTGTAGCATCCTTATTACGGTCCCCAAAAAGATGAGGTATTACAAAAGAGGATCAAGACAAAATATTTGTTATATGATTGGTCAGAAATCATACTGGTCATTATACAGAAATTATATCAGTCAGAATTATCAGACTTTTCGTTTCACTTCTTGTTAGAAAATCCAAATAAAATGTTTGGTTGTTTCCTTAAGATATCTGAGTAAAATTTATGAAATCTGAGTAAAATTGATTAATTTAGGAATGTATTTCTAGAATGAGGTAATTATATTAATAAATAAATGCATTTATATTGGCCTTGAAAACCATGAAGTCACTTAGCCTTCCAAAAATCAGAAGTTTTCAAGACTGAAAAAAGGTTCAAAAAGTTGCCACTGAGATAGTCTCTTCCATCTGGGGAGAAATATAGTTTTAAAAAATGGAAAGCACCCAGCTCTGGAAAAATGTACACAATAATAATAATTTGGTTTGATTTCAGAGCTTAAATTCTTTAGGAATAACATATACATTACAAACCCAGGTCAAAACTGGGGAATAAAACATTTTAACTGAATTGAAAATTCTTGCCTCTTTCAGTATTTCTCATAACCTTTTTCAACTAGCTTGGTCTGAAGCAATAATAAATAGTATAATCTTTCATTCTCTTACCATATAAATAATGCAGCCATTTCAAATAGCTGCTCAATTGCTGGTCCACTGTTGCTACATTTTGACCTTACTTAATTAATCAAGATCTTGATTAAGAGACTACTTAAAAAAAAGCTCAGCATTTTTTTCCAGGAAAAACATCTGATTCTTTTTCCAGGTACTCACTTGATTGCCTAGCTCTAGGTTTTCCGAGTATACTGCTATTTGTTGTTTTGTCTGCTTCTCATCTGTCAAACAGTTGGCCAAAATGACAAGTACATCGAACCCATATTTATCTATGAATGCTTTCAGATCACCAATGAGACTCCTGTGTAATATGCAGTCCTGAAAAACATCAAAAAATTAAAAGAAATGTCAGCAACTTTTCTGGTTCTTTTCATCCAAATATGTTGGGAAAATAGCTGTAAATGTTCAAAAACATCAGCAGGTCTAACAAGCAAGAAAATTCCATTTCACTTGTCAAAACAACAACCATTTACCTAATAAAAATAAAGAACCAGTGCCATAGCACAGTAATAGAAGAACACTAGAATACTAAATGCAGATTTTGCCTTCCTAATCTGCTGGTGAAACATAATTCTTACTTGTTCCTGCTACCTGCTTTGGCAACATTGATTAAAAGCATTCCAAGTTCTAGTGTATACCCATGATACAGAAACTGGGCAAAGGGAACAGGAGACTTGCATGGATGAGCATGGAACTTCCAGCAAAACTCAAACTCAAGAAAGAAATATATGCAACATGGAAGAAGGGACAGGCCATACAGGACTCTAGGAACATCGAATTGCAGGGATACAATGAGGAAGGCTGAGACCCACTTGCAACTGAGTCTGGCAAGGGACAACAAGGACAACAAGAAGGGCTTCTACAATTTTATCAGCAGCAAAAGAAAGATTAGGCAAAATGCAGGGCCACTGCAGAATCAGATGGGTGTTCTGGTGATGCAAGACACAGAGAAGTTAAAATTACTGAATGCCTTCTTTGCTTTTCTTTACTGTTGAGACCAGCTCTCCTGAGTCCCAGATCTCAGCGGTAAGAGAGGAAGGCTGGAGAAAGGAAGGCTTCCCCTTGGCTGTCAAGGGTTGGGTTAGAGATCAGCTAGGCAGACTTAACACCTTAAATCCATGGGATCCACCCAGAGGTGCTCAGAGAGCCAGCAGATGTTGTTGATCTGCTGCTTTCCATCATATTTGAAAAATCTTGAAGAATGGGAGAATTGCCTGATGATTCAAGGAAGGCCAATGTCACTCCTGTCTTCAAAAATGGCACAGAGACCTGGGAAACTACCAGCCAGCCAGCCTCACCTCAGTTCCTGGAAAGGTGATGGAACAGATCATTATGGATATCATCAAAAAGCATATAGAAGACAAGGTCATCAGGAACACAGGAGTAGTAAGGATGGATTGACTGAAGGCAAATCAGATTGGACCAATGTGATAGACTTCTATGATGGCATAGCAAGATGGTCAACAAGAGGAGAGCAGTGGATGTTGCCTACCTCAGCTTCAGCAAGGCTTCTGATGCTGTCTGCCATAACATCCTTATAGGTAAGCTCAGGAAATGTGGGTTAGAGGAATGGACAGTGAGAACTGGCTGCAGGCAGAGCTCAGGGGGTCATGATCAGTGCAGCAGAGTCCAGCAGGACGCCTGAAGACAGGGGTATTCCCAAAGGATCAATACTGGGTCCAATCTTATTTATCTTATTTTTGATCCCTTCCTCCAGAGGCCTGGAGGAAGGGATCAAATGCACCCCCAGCAGGTTTGCTGGTGACTCCAAACTGGGGGACAGTGGCTGATCCACCTGAAGGCTCTGCTGCCATTCAATGGGACCTTGATCAGCTGGAGGGTTGGGCAGAGAGAAACCTGGTGAGGCTCCACAAGGGCAAGTGCCAGCTCCTGCACCTGGGGAGGAACAGCCCCAAGTGCCAGCACAGGCTGGGGCTGACCTCCTACAGAAGCAGCTCTGTGGGAAAGGACCTGGGACTCCTGGTGGATCACAAGGTGTCCATGGGCCAGCAGTGTCCCCATGGCCAGGAGGGCCAATGTCATCCTGGGGTGCATTGGCAGGAGTGTGGCCAGCAGGTGGAGGGAGGTGATCCTCCCCCTCTGCTCAGCCCCAGTGAGGCCACTCCTGGAGTGCTGTGTCCAGCTCTGGGCTCCTCAGCACAAGGGAGACAAGGAGCTACTGGAGAGGGTCCAGTGGAGGGCCCCAAGGATGATCAGGGGTCTGGAGCTTCTCTCTCATGAGGAGAGACTCTAGGAGCTGGGACTGTTTGATCTGGAGAAGAGAAGACTGAGAGCGGATCTCACCAATACATAGAAATATCTCAAAGGGCGTGTCAGGAGGATGCTGCTGGACTCTTTTCAGTGGTGCCCAGTGACGGGACAAGGAGCAATGGCCATAAACTGAAGTACAGGAAGTTTCACCTCAACAAGAGGAAGAATTTCTTTACACTGAGGGTGGCAGAGCACTGGAACAGCTGCCTGGGGAGGCTGTGGAGTCTCCCTCTCTGGAGACATTCAAAACCCCCCCTGCACGTGCTCCTGTGTCACCTGCTCTTGGTGACCCTGTTTTGGCAGGGGCTTGGACTGGATGGTCTCCAGAGGTCCTTTCCAACCCTAGCAATTCTGTGATTTTGTGATACTGGTCTATTGCTTTTTCTTGAATAAACAATGGGTTTTTGTCAGAAAAAGAAATACTTTATGAAATTTGTCATGCCAAAATTTATCTAAAAAAATAAATGATACAAAAATAGTACTGAGTAACAAAATCCACAAGCTAATTTAATTTGCAGCCCTTCATATGTACCCATGATGATGTTACCCTATGGCAGCATCTCAATTACCACAGATTGCTCCTACAGATCCCCTTGTTCCTGCTCTCTGAATTGTGCAAATCTCAAAAAAAAAAAAAAAAAAAAAAATACACACACACACACACACACAAGTAAGAACAGAGGCAAAATATTTTTATACTCCTTGTATCAAAAAAGTTATCTTCTTTCACACACACCCCACTCCAAATACACAGGAGGTAAATTTTACTTTTCCCATTCTCATTAATGCTTGGACTAGCCCAGTTATGCAGAACTTGAAACATAAATCACACATCCACCTTTCTCAACTGGGAACATAATGCACAAAGTATAAATGTCTTTTTTCAGCCCTCACTTCTGATAATTACTGGTCAACAAAGACATAGAAATTTCATTTTCTCCTTTATGTTTCTGCTGCTTGTATTAAAATAATTTTTTGTCATCTTCTAGCCAAGACTTCTTTTGATGCTGCCAAGCTACACGGGCCTTGAATAAACAGCAGTTCATCATGAACACAGCACAACTGTATGTACAGACTGGCATGTTATTCCCCTGCATCGGTCTCTTACCTAATGAATTACTGTTTTGGTTACAAATATATAAACACTATTTATTAATCTACTCAAATGTGTCCACAAAATGCATCACCCTCCCTCTAAGTTAAACTTAAAAAAAATAAAATCTTGTTTGTCAAATGCTTTGGAAGTAGATTCCTTTCTGCAAGTAGAGATGAAGTTTTCCCTTTGATGTTTGCATAGCACCTAAAAATGAAGTTTATGTGAAATTCACACAGATTAATGCACAGTCAGCTGCCAGTTTATTGGTGGACACTCATATGTGAAATCTGAAGAGAGGCTTATGGTGAGGAATTATTCTGAAAAAGCTTTGAATATGCAAATCAGTAAAAACTTCTGAAGACACAAGAATTGGGTAGATTAGAAACAGTTCCAAAATGTCCTTGAGTATGGAGAAGTCACTTCAATTGTTCCCATTCCTAACTGCAATTGGAACAATTAAAATCTATTCAAATAAAAAATCTGAAATATAGCAGCCTCAAAACCATCTGAAAATTCCTGATAACTCACGTAAACAACATAAAGTTTATTCTTTTAAACTAGTACCAGCAACAAAATTCAGATACTCCCTTCACAGGCATTCAAACATTCAAGTAAATGACAGGTGCAAACAAGCCTTAAAAACTACCAAATATATGTACTGAAAGACAGGATAGATATATGGGCTCTCCCATGAATTTGATAACCCAAATTAACAAGCAGAACGTATTACAAACACTTACAGAAAATGAAAAATTTGCTTCAGAAATGAAAAAATGCAAATAATTTCAACAGTTAAGCTAGTGCATCCCAAATTAATTACATGCATTTAAAATATGCTGTTGATGAATTAGTATAGCAGGAAATATACTGACACAGCTAAACAATTACAAAGGTCAGTTAACTGGTAATTTTTATACACTCCTTTTCTTTTACTAACATGTGCTGGCTTGAGTATTAAGTAATATTTACATAGTATACAGCAGATAAACATGCATGCAAACATTATTAGTTGCTATAAGGCCCTTTAAGTAACTTATAAACAAAAAAATGACTTGTTAGCTACTTGAAATACATATACTTGAAGTAAATAGAATCTAGTAGTACCTATATTTTGTGTAGTTAACAGCAGTATAACTACTGGAGTAATTTAGCATCATAACACGTAATAAAATGGTGCTTTTGTCTAATGCCTATAAATAGTTTCTGCTGTAACACAGCAATATAATGAACATTGTAAAATTTACAAATATTTTTCGTATCAGTTAGGTGAGCAGAATGAGAAAGTCGAAGAAATCCAAATACTTTTGAAGGGTTTTTGAACATGACCTGTTTAGTAATTATATATTTTTGTTGAGAAATACTATTTTATGTAAGTCCTATTTTGCTGGGAAATTTCTTTCTCAGAAACTCTATTTTCTTTCTTGATTCTTAAGAATTTCTTTTTAAGTTTAACAGATAATGTAACTAAAAACATGGATGATCCTTTTAAAGAGGCAAAATATCAAAGAAATATCTGAACAGAATCTGTAACTTCTCTGTCTCTTGCAACACTGATTCACGAAATCAACAGCCAATTACGCAAGTGATCACTGCAAGTGTACATTACACACATTTCTGACTCTTCTAAGCTAACTGTGTCAATATTAACCTGACCAAATTAAGAACAAACTGTCTCTTTTGTTCTTCACACTTCTCACATGGGGAGCACAATATGGCTTTTGTCAGAGGTGCTCCATCATTTTGGCTCAAGGAAACTGTCAGTACAGTTTGGGATTCGTTATTCATGGGCAGATACCCTGATGGGTCTAATGAAGCCTTTCTGCTGACAACTCATTTGCTAAAAATACCCAACCATCACAAAATATAAATGAGGAATATCGTATCCCATTACAATTTTCACAACTGATGCAATTATCACAATACAGAAGTCATACATACTGCTACTGCATTCTCTTAATATTTCATGGTCGGTACTTCTGCATTCCAGTTTATTTCTGTGTGATCACTGATAAAACTTTATGACATACTTAAATTGCAATATAATAGGGTAAACACCAAAGATACAGCACACATGCAGAGCTAACAGGCTGTGTGCCATTTGTTGTAAACCCAGCTAATTACTAGAAGCCCCTTCCTTTATTAAAAAAAAAAAATTAAAAAGAAAGGCAAAAGAGTACAGAAAAATACTCAATTTTTTATAAAAAGTTTTCAGGTAAAGGTCAGTAAAAATTTAAACAACAGTGTAAACAGTATGATGTTTACCAAACTCCAGAAACACAAAGAAACGTATTTTTTGTTTTATCCCTTTTTTTCTTCCTTCAACACCACTGGTAAAAATGCTTTATTAGAAATCCCTACCTTCTCTGCATTTTTCTATTGTGCATTTCAATGTACCAAATACAGCTCTTCTGCACTGATATTTATCACTCTTCTAGAAAGAACAAAAATAGCAGCAAAATCTGCTTTCCTTACATCAACAGTTTCCAAAACAAAAAAGGTATTAGGTCCTAAACTAAAGAGTAGAAGAATGGGCATCTTTGAGCCTTGTTATCCTGCTCTATGACTACCCCAGTCACACATTTAACTTGAGGCATTCAAAATTTATGCTGAAATGAATTTGAACTGGAAATACTATAGCATTGTGGAAAGCTCATACTGAATAATGCAGTGAGTTCCTGCTGAGCACTCACACCTCTTAGTACTGATGATGGCTGTGTTTTTACAGTGTATTTCATTAAATGCAGAGTAACTAAAAAAAAAAAAAAGAAAAAAGTAAAAAGAAAGCAAAGAAAAAAAATAGAGATTCCTCTTTAATTAAAAAATTGTATGCTTTGTTCAATTAAAGCATGTTTAGATATGTTCATAATATGTCTTTTCTACAGCATGGGTGCACTTCATCATAGTGTCCTAGCAATGATCCGTTCTTTATTAATTCAAATTGAAGCTAAACAGGTTTTACTTGCATTTGATACAGGTACAAATTCTGTATATTCAAATTCAGGCTTGTCCGTTTTAACCTATGTTTAAGTGGAACTTATAAAGATTCACATGGTTTTTGTGTATTTAGCACAGCACATGATTTCTGGGCAAGACTGTGAAGTCTCAATTCATTCATAAAACCTGAGGTAGAAAAATTTTGCTCAGGTGTACTGCCAAACTGCAGTTTCATTATTCCCCACTTACAGAACCAGCTGAGACAGCTCTGAATTTAGTAGCTGGGGTACAGCATCTCCATGTGTCTTAGAAGACAATAGGATATACATGTAACATAAGGATATCACCATGGCCCATTTGGCTTATAACATTCCTCCTAGAGCTGGAATACCTACCTTCAGTGTCTATCACTGCCACCCACCTAAGGAACACAATTTCTTATCCATAAGCAAGGCAGCCCTCCATGAGTGCTGAGGTGTACAACTAACTCTCTGAAACACAACAGTGAAAAATGCGGCCCAGTGTCAGTGGGGTTTGTGCACATGTACTCAAAATACAGGGCAGTTCAGAAGGGCTGGAGATGGAACCAGCCCTGTTGAGGCACTGCCACTACTGCACAACATAAACACTGAGTGCATAGCCTGAAGACATTAACAAACCATAGGTAATGGTCTGCACGCTCCCGTGTATCTAAAAATTATATTAGATTGCTGGGGCCTCAATATCTAGAAGAAAAAAAGTTTTGCAGCCGAACAGGAGTCAGAGAATATCAAAGTACATTGCGTGGTCTGGTGTAGAGATTAAAGTACTCATTTATTTCCATCTCTAAGGGAAGAAATTCAAAGTGCTTGCAATTTGTCTTGTTGTTAGTGGATGTTTTCTGTAACAGGAAAACCGTGACTGATAAAGATAAAGCTTCCAGTTTTGGGCATTTCTGGTAGTTAAAGGGTAAGTAGTTTTGAGTGGCTAAAAATGCAAAATAAATTAAAATATACAGAAGTAATTTTCAAGTTTAAAGGCTTAAAGGACACCTCCCTTTTTAATCTGTCTTTAAAACTCTGCCTCTGTAAAATAAGTGAAGGGACCAACTAGAAAACTTGCAATCATAGAAGTACAACTTTTGCTCCAAGTAGAGAAGTACAGAAAAATGTAGTATGTTGAAATGCACTCCCTCCAGATAATTTTAAAGGTTGAGGTAAATATGAACTTTCTTTTTTTTTTTGGCAAAAGTACATGGAGAGGAAAGTTTTCTATTTTGAAACCACAAGTATACAAAGCCTAAAATTAAAGGCAACTGCTTATGCACCATGCTTATAAGCAAAGATCCCCCACAGAAAACATGCACGAAATATGTACAAAATTAAAATAAATATCTCCACACTGAAGTACAGCATCTCTTATACAATCTAATAATCATCTGCCTCAAAAATTTAGAGAAGAAAAAGATGCATTATTTTTTACTAATCAATAGGCTATGTGGACTAAGCCTACAATACACTTTTTTATTCTCCTTTACATTACTCTGTTTTCTGATTCTAGGTTAAGAACTTGCATCTGATTTTTCCATAGCTTGTAAATCAATTAAAAAATACCAAAAAAGACACAACCTATCACTTCAGTTACAAGGTTCATTTAGTCACATACAATATTTGATTTCACTGTTGACTGATTAGCAAGTGGTAACAAGCAAAAGGCTGAATAGACAGAGTGATGAATTAAAACATAAGAAACATCACAACTATACATATACTGACCAGGAGCAGTCTCTTTTAGCCAGCTAAGTCTCAGGTGTAAGGTTATACATAATAATTCATACCTTACAAAATAATCCCCATGCAAACATGATAATGCAAAAACACATTTCTGGCTGTCAAGAAAATTTCTGGCGAAATTAATCAACCATTCATCCATTCAGGCTCTTTGCATATCCTTTTGTCAAAGAGGGAATACTAAGAGATTTCTTTCCTCTTTCACGCACTCATTGCAATGGTTTGTAAAATCCATCAAGCCTGAGTTGATTTATTGAACTGTCTCTTAGCTCAGCAGTGTAACTATAGCAAATGAACTGGTAACTTCTTAAAAAACAGCAGTGATTCAACAATATCTGGTTTATTTGATTCCTTCTAACTTCAGATTAGCAATTTCTTAAAGGCACTGCATTATTTAGTAGTTCTATCTGCAACTTTATACCAGCACATTTTGTTGTACTGCCCACATTTTCAATATTGCGTTTTGACATTTGACAAAGGCATTTTTGATTTATAACTCATGTAATACTCTACCTAAATCTTCAAATCTTCATGCCAGCTAGTATGCTTCTAGTGCTACTCAACAGAGCTCTCAAATTTAAATACAATACTGCTGTGTACTATTATGTGAGCCATCTTCCTCACTAGGCTATGAATACTGAAAACTAATTACCCCCACCTATTTCTTTAATTACACAGACAACTTTGCATGCATATTCCACTGTTTTTGTATTTATCTATTCCCATCACTATTAATGAGAATTGTTATAAAAAGTAGTTAAGGCACAAAAGACAGAGATTTGCCAAGCCATTTGAAGCACATGGATTTTATTGCTACGCATCGTCCATTGAACCCCATGAAGCACATTCATCACTCACCAGCTTTGCATTTTTCTTCATAAAGATATATGACCTTTGCCTATTAGATTTCATTAGCAGGGCACCATACAAGGCTCGTCTGCAGATGACAGGATAGAAAGCTAAACAACCTCGCCTGAAGGATTTGTGAGAACAAGCCCATCTTCAATCTTTGTCCCTGGGAGGCACTTCTAACACCTGCCAACCACAGCACTATCATCAGAAAAACATTTAGAGATTTATCTTCAGGCTGGTGATTATAAGAGATAATTTGTTTGGAGTATGGATAAAGTTGGTCTAGCATAAACAAACTACAAGCTCAAATTATACGACGAACCTCATTAACTATTGATTTAACCACTGCAAATCCATGAACAAATGTTGTTTCAAAATGTTAATTCTTCATGAAAATATAATAAAAAACCCAAAAATGCCAAGGCAGGATGGCAGGCTATTTTTAGTGCAATTTTAATGTTTGCAGTTTAAACTGGAAATGGAGACTTGCTTTTTTTATAGCATGGACAAGACAATACTATTGTGATTTTCTCTTAACATGGAGTTTTGTCTGGCAAGAAGTGCTAGATCTTTTCAGTTACTGCCACTATAGAGGGATGAAACAGTGTTTTCTCTCCTACTTTTAGCAACACTCCTTTTGTTTTGAGACAGCAAGACTAGATGTACCATAAAAAACGCTTTCAATAGCAAGAAGCTAAAATATATTCATTGATACCCTCTATATTGCAGATATCACACATATCCTATGTTCCATAACAGGAAAGAACTTTCTCCTAATCTCTGAAAATTATCTAAACTCAAACTAAAAATAAACTCTCAGTCTTCAGCCAACAGTATATTTAGAATATCATTATTTCTGAGGTTATTTTTGAGGGGGAAAGGTGGGGGTTTTTTCCTTCTTTTCTAATACAGTGGCATTCAGGCCTGTCCCCTCTCTGGTAACAGAGAGAAAAAATGCTGCCAGACTTCCTGTTGTAATCCAAAGAGAAGAGCCACAAAATGTTTCCACCTGATGCTGGTGGAATATGGCCTAGGAGAATTCCATTGCACCGGCTCTGACAGCAACAAAATTCCTTAATATCCCTATCCTGAGAGCTCATTTGTGCATAGAAGGTAGAAGGAAACCCGCAGATACCTCCTACATTCCAGCAGTCTAAACAAATCATACAGTGTGACTTGCACTTAATAACAAAATATCAATGCTTTTAACACTATTATTACTGCAGAAACAGCAAAAATCTTTTGGAAGGAACTCAAAAACTTTCAGGTAAAACATTCAAAAGGAGAAGAAATTGTGAAAATATTTTCAGGGGATGACACTATCTCGCATTATTAATTGCTTCTGGATGGGAATGGTATTGACTGTGAAATTATTAGTTTATCAATAAAAAAAACCAAAGGCAAAATGACAAAATCTGCTGGGGAAGGCAATGTTCCTCACACAGCAACATAGCCATTCAAAGTTGCATGGCAATTTTACTTTTTTCTTTTACTTTATCTGTTTTTTTTCCCTGTCAACTCACAAGAAAATGATGTTGCAAGACAATTGACAGAAAATTTTTTAAAATCAGCTGATAATACATCTAAAGAGCCACTTGTGCAGGATTCAGTTATATCACTTCTAATACATTCTAAGTTGTTAGTATGTAATTTTTGGATTGTTTCATCAAATTTCAGTAGTTGGTGAAGCTTTTTCTTTCATCTAGCTACATCTGCCTTGTAAAGCAGATGTAGCTAGATTTGATTCTTTACAGTTTGATTCTTCATAGTCTTTTGACTGCAAATAATTTTTCTCAGAAATTTACTTCTTCCATTCATGCTCTTGACTCCAAAATACTATTTTCTCCTACACGTTTTATTCCTCCAGTGCTGAAAACTCTAGACTTACATAATTTTTACTTTTGCTATTACTTGTCATGAACACTCTCGTTCCCACTTTCAACTTCTTATTCTCCTTCCTATCATCCCAAATCTCTCTACATGCAAAATACAGTTTCACATTGAGGCACAATGCTCTCTAATTACACTTCAGTCTTTTTTATACTTTTATCCTGTGTTTCACAACAAATGTTCCCTTTCTGCACCACAGATCCACGTTTTTGAAAAACGATATTCTAAACAGGTTCTCTTCATATGGGAAAATTCAAACCATAATTTTCACCTTTAGCTGTTCAATTTGCAAGCCTGAACAAAAAGGCCTATTCAGAATTCCACAACCTAAAAGTTAATGGAAATCCTCTGACTGGTTTCACAGGATTTAGCACATGCCACTAATCTACCTGTAAGAATTCTCCCAATCATATCCATGATGCTGTTCACGGTATTGCATAGCCATTCAAGTTTAGCAAAAGCCCTTCCTGGAAGTAAAAGTTCCCTGCTAAATATTTTAGTATTTTAGAAATGCATTTTCAATTATTTTGATTAAATCACTTTTGCACTGTATGCTATATCACTGGCACTTTGGTTGACCACCCATAGTGCCTTGTCCATATGGAACAACTGTCTGGAATACAACTGAAGACAAAAGAGAATTAATTTTCTATTTATTCAATTTATCTCTCTGCTGTGGGAAGCTGAACACCTTCCTCCAAAACACATGAACAAACAAGGATCAATGTACTACCAATGCAACTGACTTTGGCCTCATCTGCAGTGAGACAGAACTAGGAACTAGAAATTGAACAGAGATGGTCAAGTGCTGTACACCAAAATTTTCCACCTAAAAAAATTCCCAGACAAATAAGAGTAGCAATTCAGTTTCTTGTTATTCATTTAAACTTCCTATGGATTCTTCTAATAAGCATTTACCGTTATGCAAACAAAATGCCTTTGGCAACTCGTTTGTTAAACAGTCAGCTCTTTCAGAAGAGAGAACAGTCATTACCAACACAAGCAAAACAGGATAAAACAAAGTTTCTTGCAGATGCCTGCCAGGGGACTCACACTTGTTTACACCAGGCTGAGGTTAGCTGTGACACTCTTGTCTCTGTTTTACTAACTAAGTAAAACTAGTAACTAAGAGAGCAGCTTTACTACTGAGATGGTTCTATTTCCTGAGAACCCAATACAAGCTTTCTGTAAGGCTGCTTTTGGAACTACAGGATGGAATTCTCCAACATACATGCTTTTTTCAGGTTGTATCCTTCAGAAAGTTGTTCTTTGCCATCTCACTAGACAAACAGAAGTGAAAAATGAGATGCAAAGCAAAACCATACCCTAAAATCTATTTGAAGTTAACCACTCCGAGACACAAGACTGCTTTGGTGATACTGGCATGTAAATGCAGTTAAACAATCACCCAAAAGAACTGGAATATGTTCCATATTCTAGTTTTACTTGATACTAACATGAAATACTCAATGTTTAAAAGAAATTATAACTAGGAGTTTATCAAAAAATAAAAAAGTTTTTTGCTGATGAACAATAACACGGGGATTTTGTAGGGGTCAGTAAACAAAAATGTGCTGTAAGATTTAATATTACAGGAAAAGTGGCATGCAAAATAATTTTTTTTCAATATGTTCAGCAGCCAGGTCAATTAATTTCCATGATCTTCAACTGTATCAGTACTGCCCCTGTGGCATAACACAAGTCTCAAATGGGCTTTACCAACTTACTGACAATTAAACCATGTGCACTAGTGACTCCAGCTAGCACAACTGGCTCTGCTCACACCATTACAGCTTTCTTCCATTAACTTCAATCTTCAGCCAAGACTAAGCATGTACTTACTCTCTGCATCATGACTGCAGTCATTCATTGTGACTGAAGCATCTTTCTAGCGCACTAAGAAATAGGTACTTCTCAGCAATAATGTATTATCAGAACCATGTAGTAATAAAGAAAAGGCTCTTCTAACAACACTAAAAGAGTGCATCATTTAATAGTGTATCTACTACATTAATATAGTTTTAGTTCCTTGCAACTGTGTTAAGAATAAACAGCAGTAACACAGACCTACAGCTCCTTAAGTAAATATACCTGTATCATAAACCTTAAAAAAGACATAACTTAAAACATCCAAATTGCAAGACACGATGGTCCAGACCTAAAAGAGCATAAAAGGCACTGACTTAACCTCTCCTTACAGTGAACCACAAGCCCTGATGTTCCTACCTCGGACAAAAGGAACTGACCATGGTCCTGCTGTATTCTTCAGCAGAACAACAATTTTACATGTTATGTGTGGTTTACCTTCACCACCCTACATCCATCAGGAAGAAGAGGGAGAGTAATGAGAGGAAATAGTACAAGACACGTAATTCTTTGCCAGACTTAGCAAACAGATGCTCACAGGTATCAGGGAAGACAGAGAGGATATGGTAAAGAAATTGAGAAGAGTAATAACTCTGGCTCATGAGTTTATACCAGAAAAATACTTGTAGAGAATTCCCTGTTAGGTAGAGTTCATTGAGTAAAACATTGAAAAATACAAGGCAGAGGAAGAAAACAGGAAACTAAATATGTACAATAGCAAATATTATGTAATCAGAGTATGAGCATTATCAATAAAGGGAGCAGAGAAGAAGTCTTGATTAAAAGACGTTTAAATCTGACTTAATCTTTCTTTTCCACCCACCAGATGGTGCCCTTGCAGCATCCACGAACAAGCTAAGTCAATCTCTGCCTCTGTCTACAGACACAGACAGATCATTCCATGTGTTCTCATACCTGGATCTGAAGGGACAGTTTAGCTGTATCACTGACACCTGAACTGTTCTTAAAAGAGGAGACTTTTCAGATAGTTCTTGGCATACGTATTTTTCAAAATCTCATTAGAAGTCTGACTAATTTTAGTAGCAGCATGATTTACAGGCCATACCTACCCCTATGGCAGCTGGTATCCGTTGCGGTGTCTGGATCTGTGAGCAGGAGAATGACAGTTTGGCATCAATTAGGAGAGCACACAAACTCTTAGAAAGCACTGGAGATTTATTTTGTTGCCTGAAACATGGTTTCTAACCTGGAAATACTTCATCTCTGCAGAGCTGTGTATTTCTCCCACAGTGATGGAGAAAGCTTTGCATCTGCTCAGGTTAATGTGCTCCTGTTTCTCTGCTGACATTTAAATTCAAGGATACACAGCATTCTTCAAAGCTTGATTGGCACACAGAAGTAAATCATGTATTCAGTGTTAATCTCCTAGTCTATTACTACTGTCTTTCGTAATCTACACATATTTTACAAAATTCTTTAGTAAGAAAGGCTGTCAGAGCAAATGATGCATCAAATTCAAACAGGCCATCAAGATTGCTAATGGATTTTAATAGCAGCTATTACAACATAATGGTATTTTCCCAACAGCTGTTTGTTTATAAAATTTTCAGTTTACAAGACCTTTATGTCCAATCCCAGGAGACATCCGTCAATTCATTTATAATCATTTGGTTCAACCTACATGTAAATGCTGTCTTATTTGTGCTGGGTGTGATTGTGAATGTGGAGAAGACATGAGCAACTACCACAGCAATGAAAATGCTGGAGAACTTCACAAACTAAACTAATTAGTGTGTGTCTTTTGACTTTAGCAGCAAATTAAAGTGCTTTACTTGTTTCTTTCTTCCCACTCCTGAACAGCTCATTGCAACTAAGGAAGAGCTGCCTGGATTACAGCCTATTTTATGTCGCAAACTGACATATTTGTTTAGTCCCATGTAGCTACAGCTGTAATAGATTTTAAAACATAGCACATAACTGGGCATAACTGGAGCAACTGGCCAGCAGACAATGGCTCAATGTGGCCTGCAGAAGCGGTAGAGAAGCATTAGATGAAAAGTATCTTACAGGCTTATGAAGTTTGATCTGATCTGGAAAATCTATTGGACACAAAACCCACAAAAGCATGACTAAGATTTTTTTTCCCAGGTTTGTGATGATTTGGTTTAGTTTGGTTGTTTGGGGGCATTTTTTCATTGATTGGTTGGGGTATTTTTGTGTACAAGCAAGTATTTTTTTATATTTATTAGACACAAAATCAGGAAGAAATAGGAAACTCGGACCCTATGCTTTTTCTATTGAGTCATATTCAGAGCTGAACTGTGTGAAGTGAGTGGGATTTTTAAAAATTGATATTCAGATGATAACTAGAAATGGATCTAATTATGAACTGAGGAAAGAAAAACTGATAAATTTATTGAATGAGAGTTTTTGATGTTGCACACTTAGAGATGGTTGTTTGTCCAGCTCTCTTCCTGATTCTCAGGCTGCCTATGTAACATAAATTTCTGAGTAACAGTTAATACTGAAGTCTGGATAAATGCCTTTTGGTATATCTACTAATGGGTAAGATTTTTTCTAGAAACATCCAGACCTAAAAAATTTTGCTTCCATGGTGTTAGCAAACACCCAACTAACAACAAGCAACTGAGAATTTTTAAGGATATAGGACAAGACAGAAAGACCACACACTTCACCTTAAAAAATGCCCTCTTTAAACAGCAGATGGCTCTAATTTTCCACAAAAGAAGGCTATGACTAAAATTTTCAGCCAGGACTCTCATTTCCATCATACAGAACAGGGGAGTTGTTATGAAATAAGCAGGTTTTGGATAAAAAAGCTCTTACGTGGGTGCTATTTGTGAGCCGTGTTAGGTAGCCACTTTACAAACCATAAAACAAGTACTGCCTAGGTAATTAGCTCATAGTAAATGTCTGTAGATTCAGATTCTACCTCTGTGCCTGCTAATCTCTGTAGTCTGATATGCACTTAAACATCTCAAGCAGTAAGGAAAATTACTAAAAGAAGAATATGTTGGTTTTTTTCTTGGAATGCCTTGACATTTATGGTGCTTTACACGGAGATGCACCACCTTTTCCTCCTAGTCATTTCAATACCATACCATGACTTACCATTACTATTCTGTTTACTCTGATTTTTCACATCTATTCTGCACAGCTGAGTTATTAGCAGTAATTTTCATGGTAGAAGAAGAATTAAAAAGTTAAAAAAAAAAAAAAAGTCTGCCAAGAGAGTTATGGTCAGGTCTATGGCCATGGAGTTGACATGAGGAAAGCAACTAGAAAACACAATCTAAGTATGATCATCTGAAAAAAAAGTACTTTCTACCTCTAAATCAATACAGTAGAAGAGCTGGGCTTAACAGAAAACCACCAATGAGATTAGACTGTAACTCATATTCATAAAACAACTGGCCAGAACTGTAGGGGACAATAAAAGCAGTTTTTTCAAATACACTAATGGCAATATGTAGTGTAAAAATAACATTGTCCCATTACAGGATAAGGATGGTTATCTCACAAACAGGTAGATGGAGAAGGCAGAGATGTTTAATGCATTCCTGTCTTCAACACTCATGACTGACCAAGGCAGTCTCAGTGTTCTGAGCTGAAGTATCATGACTGCAAGGACAATCAATTCCCAATGGATCCTGAAATTGTGAGGGACCTACTGCCCCAGATGGACCCCTACAAATCTGTGTCCTGATGCGATTCATGCAATACTTCTGAAACAGCTACTGTCATTGCAAAGCCTCTCTCAATTATTCCTGATCAATGAGTTTTGGGAACCCAGACAAGTCCCAGCTGACTGGAAGCTGATTTTCAAGAAGACCAAGAAGGAAGACCCTGGAAAATACAGGCCTGTCAGTCTCACTTCAGGGACAGGTAGTTATGGAGAAGGTTATTCTGGGGGTATTGAAAAACACCTGAAGGACAACACAGTCTTTGGTCAAAGCCAGCATGGCTTCAAGAGAGAAGCCACTCTATCAAACTTGATATCCTTTCATAACAAGGTAACCCTCCCAGCTGAGTAAGGGAAGCCAGTCAATGGTCAATGTGATCTTAGATTTCAGTAAAGCTTCCAATACTGTCTCTCACAGAATCCATCTGGACAAAATGTGCAGCCCACAGCTGGATAAACACATCCGGGGATGGGTGAGCAGCTGGGTCACAAGTCAGACACAGAGGGTTACAGTGAGTGGGGTGACATCAGACTGGGGACCTGTCATTAGTGGGGTTCCACAGGGCCCCATGCTTGGCCCTCTGCTCTTCAACATCTTCACAGACTACATGGAAGCAGGACTGGAAGGAATACTCAGCAAGTTCCCAGAAAACAAAAAACTGGGAGGAGCTGCTGACTCTCTCAAAAGGCAGGGAGACCCTGCAGGGAGGCCTTGACAAATCAGGGGTCTGAGAAATCACCAGCCATATGAAACTGAACAAGAGAAAGTGCTGGATTCTGAGATGGTGCAACCCTGGATGTAAGGATAGACTGGGTATTAAATGCTGTAAGCAGTGCCATGGAAAGGGACCTGGGGGTCCTGGTCAGTGGCAAGTTGAACATGGGTCAGCTGCCCTCTGGCAGCCAGGAGGGCCAGCCCTGTCCTGGGGGGCATCAGGCACAGCATCATAGCTGGGCAAGGGAGGAGATTGTCCTGCTCTGCCCTGAGCTGGGACAGCCTCACCTCGAGTGCTGGGGGCAGTTTTGGGTGCCACAATACTAGAAAGGATATAAAGCTGTTGGAGAGCATCCAAAGGAGGGTAACAAGGATGGTGAAGGGCCCTGAGGGGAAGCCATATGAGGAGTGGATGAGGTCACTTGGTCTGTTCAGCCTGGAAGAGACTGAAGGGAGCCCTCATTGCAGTTACAACTTCCTCATGAGAAGAAGAGGAGGAGCAGGCACTGATTCCTTCTCTGTGGTGACTAGCGGGACCCAAGGGAGTTGTATCTGGTTACATTGGATATTAGGAAAGGTTCTTGACCCAGAGAATGGGTGGGCACTAGAACAGCTCCCCAGGGCAGTGGTCACAGCACCAGCCAGCCAGAGTTAAGACACATTAGGACAATGCTCTCAGGCACATGGTGTGACTCTTGGGGATGTCCTGTGTAGGGCCAGCAGCTGGACCCAATGATCCATGCGGGCGCCTTCCAACTCCACATATTCTGTGATAAAAACAGACACATCATCTAAAGCCTCACTCTGATTATTCATAACTCACGAGCATCATACTGGAAAGAGACTATTTTTTCATGGGAAAGTTACTTGTTGAGAACAAGCAGTGATACTTTGGACAGGTCTGTGCAGAAAACCTTAAGGAAAAATACTGATTCAAAATGGTGTTTTTGCTGTTTGTATGTGGACCCCCCTACATCACACAATGACCACATGACTATGAATTTGATACCGAATATCTTTGATTGGTTTTCATTGAGAAATACACAAATATTTGGAAGAAATATTAGTTACCTGCTGGTTTTGGAACTCTGAGAAACTATTTGGAATTGAGCTTCTGTGATCACAGCATTATGTAATTTCACTGGATGCCATAAAAATTAACATTGTCTTAACCTATCTGAAAAGTGCACGGTGTATGTGCAGGTGCCTTCATCTTAGTATGCCATAAGCTTCCCAATGTCTTAATTTTTCTTGGTCTCATCTATGATTTTTCCGTAAGATTTGTTCAAGTACCTTGCAATAAATGAGACATATTCTGAGATATCGTCACAAGTGGTCTCTGCATTAGCAAGTTAGCAAAGACTATTGAGTCTTCTGGACTATTTGTCTTGGGTTGGCACCACCAAGACTGGTGAATGACACCACCGTGACTGGTCAATTTTCCACCTTTAGTCAAAAGGAAATGTCAAGCGCAGCAAAAAATATGACAAAGAAAGCTTAAGAAATCTAAAATAAGGGTGTGATGGGGGATGAAACACCAGACCTCTCCACAAAGCTTTCTTTCAAAATTTTAATAGGTTTTCAAAGTGAGAAACTGAAAGCACAGTAATTAAAGAAAACACCTAAAAGTTAATAAAGGTAACATTCAGAACTGAGGTCTCTACTTTTGTTTATTGATAGAGCTGCTTGTGGAAATAAATTTCTTTTTAAAAGATCTGATGTACATCTATTTTTTATTATATATGCACATAATATTTTATATATACCATATATAAACTCTATACATACTGAATAATTCATATTTCCAAAGTGTCCATATGCATATATGTATTTTTCAATATAGTATATTTGTACATAAACACAGTCACACACCACTGCTTAGGCACTTCAATTCAAGTTGACCCAGTACTGCCAGTAGTATTCAGGGAATACTGTAACTATTCAGGGAATTAAGACTTTACAAACACCGTAATTCAGAACACTGTTTAGTCATATAATAAACTGTTGGTCAGCAAGTTTATTTATACTACAGATGTTACAATGAAATATTCAAAAAGTAAAGATAAGCAACAGAACACAAACTCATTTGTGGTAATTTTTAGTTTTAGAAGTCTGGGTAAAGGAAAATCTCTAATATATTCTAGAGTATGCTGCCTCAAACTCACCTAATTGATACCACTGTTATGGAAAAGCACAGCAGTAACCACAGAAGTGAAATTTATGTAAACAGTCAAAGACCTTCAAAGCTGGGTAATTAGATATAAATACAACTTCTGAATTATTAAATACTTTCTTCATAGTGTTTTCCTCACAAATTCACAATAAGTAAGTAGCTACACTCTCAGTTCTGGCAGAGCTCTGCTAAACACAGTATGTGCATTTGTCTTTATAACAAGTATTCTGGTTGATGTGCTTCACCAAGTGCTACGTTCACATAATTCTGGTTTTAAGGTACAGCCATGCTCTGACACAACCACAGCAGAAACCAAGTAGTGCCTGCAACAGAAACTGTTTTGCAACCTATTTTCTGATTATATAATACTCAGCCATCTCAATTATTCCAAGAAGACAGAAGACCTTTTCTTTTTAGTTTAAATTGCAATTTTGATGAACTCTGAGTACTTAATTCTTGCCACTGTTACATGCTTCCCATACAATCTCAAAGGTATCCTGCATTCTCCAACCCATGTACCATGCTAACCTAAGGAAATGTCAGTTGAAAAATAAACGAAGAGATTCTAAAGAGAAATTGAAGATATAAAGTATCAGAGAGATGACTACTCAGAAGGAATTTTCAGCTCTCCAGGATGTGCTAACACATCAGCTTACTCTTGGAATATTTTTCCGTACAATAAATGAAGGGAAGGGAGGGGGAGCCAGTACTCTTTAGAGTTTTCCTTGCGTGTTCTTTGTACTTTCACTGTTGAGCAGAATAGTATCCAAATATATCATACTATATACATCTAGGAATGCTATCTCTTCCATACAAAATACATAATATTAACTTATTCTTCTGTACAGTGCATTATATTTCCTTGTACTACTGAACAAATACTACATTTCTTGCTGACACTGATGAGTAAAATAAGAATTACGTGGATCAGATATTCATAGATGACAATATTTAGAGAATACTGATTTTTTTGGGAGCTAAATTCATAAATCATTATGTGATCTGTCAAGATTCATAATGATCCATAAGAAAAACATTCCCAAGAACAAGCATGAAAATTTCATATTACATGATACTCCTCCAGAGCTTATATGTAAAATGTTTTGCCTCAATAGCAAAGAAGTTGTCTATTCCCTAGTCGGAAATATATGTAAAGTAAAATGAGAAAAAAAAGTCAGAATTTCTGACAATGCCAAACAGATGCATAGCTGGAGCAAAAAAAATAATGCATTACTTGCTATGGCCATGATAAACTGGGAGCCTTTAAAAGGAACAGACAACTTCCACATTTTTTAACACAAAGCAAATATATATCCTGCGGCCAGCAACAAATAAGCTAACACATATTTCTCTGCCTTGGATTTCTACTAAATCCTTCCCAGTTATTTTTACTGATCAAATTATGCACTATTTATTTAATTATTAGAAACTAATTCAAAGCTGTTCATAGAACTATCTAATGAGTTGGAGGTAATCTACTTCTGCTTTCATCAAGTAATTAAATTTAGCTACTTAATTTTATTGGTACTAAGCTTTATTTTAAGAGGGATATCAGCACAGGTAACTAATAATCTGGATAACACTCAATCCTCATCTTCAAGGAACTTATAAATGCTGAGTAAACATTGTTTACATTCATCTCTCAAACACGCCTTTGTTCTGTGTTCTCACCAAAATTGCCCTCTTTTATGTATCAATGGAATTTACAATATCTCATAACTGCCTGTCCACTTACTAGGTCAGATTCTGATTTCAACTGTATCTCAGAAGATGAGAAAAAATGGCTTCAAATGAGATAATGTAAGTCACAGGAGACAATTTAGATTGGAGCAATACCAATACCAATGAACTGAAGAGATACCAATCTATCTAACCAAACATCTTTTCAGACAGAAGGAGTTTCCATGTGTTTCATGCTCCTACGTTTTTTATTCTATATTATTTGAATAACTGTTAGTATTGATTTACTTCACATAAATTAATGGAGAAAATGCTTTCTAGAGCACGATATTTCACCAGAGAATGCAAAACAATGTCTAGAATCCTAATAAATACCGTTATGTCTGAAATGAGTTATCTCAGTAGTGACTTGGGCTCAGATTTATTGTACAGTTCATCAACTTCTCAGCATGCTGGATAATGAATGTTTCATTTACATTGCTAATTGCCAAGCCACGGTTCCTTCAACCTTTAACCCTTACGCTTTATCACATTATCACCATATGTCAATATAATTGCATTCAACATTCCAAACAACTAACTTTTTCATGAGGTCAAGATATTCTCTTTTTTAAAGCTTTACCAGTGGGATATCTTTAAAACTACCAAGAAAACCAGTAGTATATAGACAGCAGGAAGCTAAAGCAATTTTTTCTTCTGAAAAACCGCTTACATCTTCTGACCCAAAATAAGGTCTTTTCTGTTAAAATCACCATTTGCCCACTGCAACTAAATCATGCACAGTTCTGTAAAGAGTTTCACCTTTACTGTCTGTAATTTCAAAACGCTATTAACTAAGTCCTAATATGAAATATCTTCTGTATCTGCCTGTACTTTTTTTTTTAATCTGTGGAATTATGCAGTTATTTCCACATCTTGATCTTCATTCTGCATTGTCCCAAAAATTAAAGCATTTTACTGTTGGTACCATTCAAGATGCTGCCTTAGGCTATGTCTGCATTGCCACTCATTTCTTACATTTATACTTTTCCTCAACAGAAATTTGGGCTATATCTCACCTCCAGAATATGTTAACTCACTCTGCACCTGCAAATTCCTTTCTTTCTGTAGACTTTCACCACAAGTACTTTTTTCACCCCTGAAACCTGCATTGTCAATTGCAAAGTTTAAGCTAAATCATACATAAAATAAGCTGTTCTGGAAAAATATTTCACTACTGAATGTAACTGGATCAGTTTTACAGCTTGTAAATGGTCAAAATTAAGAGGGAAATGTGCTTCTGGTTGGTAACAGTTACATCAGCAGAGACTTTTCTGGCCTTTCTCTCTTTCTTTGGAACAAGAAACTTTGATAAGGCACCTTCTTAGAACAATTCTGAAAAACAGAAAGTTAAAAATTTATTCCTCAGTATTTGAGTCAGAAATCCAGATGCACTCTCACAGACAGAATTGAGCAAACTGCATTAGAATAATGAAGATGGGTAATGAAGATTAAAGAGAGTGAGCCTAATTCATCTTTCATGTAGCAAAACCTTCACATTACATGGCAGATAGACAGCTCATATGTCTCAGATATATCTGGTGCATATGCATATATATACATACAGGCATAAATGTTTGTGTCACACTTTTACATGGCATGCAGCCATATAAAATCAGCAGCCCCACCTCTAAGAAAAATATTGTGGCATAATCTTGAAGCCCACATGCTGGTGGAAGCTTCAAGCTGGTTTATATCACACTTATACTATTTTATGTCTTTATGTTCTGTTCCATAGCAGCTCACTCCCCTCTACTGCCATAATTTCTTATTTTTTCTTTGACTCATGGAATGTCCTTTCTGACCAAACACCAAATCCATGAAGGCTCCTTTCTGTCAGTTACTTTTATCTCCGACTTCTTCTGCAGGAACCTTGCTTGATTCTATGCCAAGAGCATGGCAAAATAAAAACTCTACTTGAAAATTTTGAAGTACACCAGAGTTGCAGGCATGAGCACTCAGTATATCATGGGGTTCATATACCATTCCCTTGCAACTTTCATCTATTAAAAAAAAAGTTTTAGCATATACTGCTGTTAACATAACCTTTTCCCCAAACTGTAGATAATCCCTTTTCAAATCATCTGCAGTATCCACCCAATAAACATCCATTTATTAGTGTTCAACTGATCATGTTCCTGGATGTCACAGAAAAGGACTGCTTCTGCTAGCACGGACAAGACATAACCTTTTGATTTACCTATACATAAAACATGAGAAAAGCCTGGCATCAGAACTATAAACCCCCTTTGAAGTAGATTAAGACCAGAAATGTATGTTTTCTTCAAAGTGTTTCAATCCATTAAATGTATATAAAAACATTTTATAAAATCAAATTCCATGTTACCACTGAGAAATGAATATTCCCTCATGCACACCAGCTGAGACACAACATAAGTATGTCACTCCTAAATATGAGAAACTTTTAGCAGTATATGCCAAACAATGTGTTCCTAGGAGATTTAAGCATGTGGTTATTCATTTCCAGCTGCTTCTGTGGAGTCAAACTTGGTTCTTATGTTATCAGGTAACATTATTATCACATTTTGTGAAGGACAGTGACATCAAGCACAGGTAATCACTGACAGTGCAGAGGGCCACTTGAAAGCAGGCTTGTTTTATTAGTCTTTAATGTGGATTAAAAAAATACAGCCAAATTCTAGGTAACTTTCAATGTGTTCAGAATGTGAGCTTATGATGACTGAGTATACAGTACACAAAGGATCACTCATCACTTAATTTACTTTAACCTCACAACTACTTCCAGTTGACACATGGAACTAAATTAACATTGTTCTAAAATAGTTTAAGACATAAAATCCAGTTCCTGAACAGTCTGAATACCAGTGGCTCCAGACTTCAGTGGATACTTGTAGAAATTTAAATGCATCAGTAATGAAACTACTACCTCCAGGGTTCTGTTCAGCTGGGCATCTTTAAAACCTTACTGTAACAGTTACACTGATAGTACCCCAATCCCACTGGAAGAGAGGCTGAGGCTTGGCTTCTGAGTAAATATTGTTTATACTACAAAACAAAATTCCATTACCTCAGAGGATCTGTGTAACTGACTGAAACACTATAAACAATTAAGCTAATGATATACATTAAGGAAGAATTCATAATAGATGATAAAACAACCAATGCTTTCTATTTATTTAGGTATCAGTATTTATGGATTAGTTTGTGGAGAAGACCAACAAGAGCCAGCACACCAGAGCAGTACAAAATACCCAAAAACAAACAGAAAAACAAACCTTGTCATTCCAATTAACTACTATCCATAAGATGGAACAAGGGGAAATCAAACATAACTGCACACACTAATATACAAGCCAAATACGCAACCTGGATCACACCAGCAATCTGTGGTGACTGTGCTCAGACAAACGTTGAGCAGCATCCAACAAAACAGTTTTGCATTTACTTAACCTAAATACCTCCAAATTGTGTAAACTAACTATTTTATCTTGAAGACATGGAAAAATGTTGCCTATAGGGAAAGGTACCATGATTATTCAGTGTTCAATGCACCTTCTTCTAGATCAGAATCATGAACATAATCTGAATTATCACATAATCAAGAATGGCCTGGGTTGGAATGGACCTAAAAGATCATCTAGCTCCAAGCTACCTGCCATGGGCAGGAACACATTTCACTAGACCAGGTTGCTCAGAACCCCATCCAAACTGGCCTTGAACACTTCCAGAGATACAACATCCATGACTTCTCTGGCCAACCTGTTCCAGCGCCTTGTCACCTTCAAAGGAAACAATTTCTTCATAGTATCTAACCTAAATATACTCTCTTTTAGCTTGAAGCCATTTCCCCTTGTCCTGTCAGTACATGCTCTTGTAAACAGTCTCACTCCATATTTTTTGTAAGCTCTCTTAGGTTCTGGAAGTTCTCTTAGGCTGGAATTGGGTCACCCCAAAGCTTTCTCTTCTCCAGGATGAACAATCCCAAGAATCCCAATCTCAGCCTTTCCTCACAGGAGACATGCACCATCCCTCAAACAATTTGGTAACCCTATCTGGACTCTCTCCATCAGTTCCATGTCCTTCCTGTTCTGAGGACCCCAGAGCTGGATACAGCCCTGCAGGTGGGGTCTCAGCAGAGCAGAGGGGCAGAATCCCCTCCCTGGCCCTGCTGGCCGTGCTGCTTTGGATGCAGTCCAGGGCATGTTTGGCTTTCTGGGCTGGGAGTGCCCATGGCTGGGTCATGTCCAGCCTCTCATCCCCCAGCACCCACAAGTCCTTCTCAATTGAATCTGCATCTGTGCAGGTCTCTTGCTGAAACAGGCAGCATCCATGCAGATGCTTTCCAGGCTTTCAGAAAAAAAAGCATATTCATAACCAAGGTCTAATGTATAACAGTATGACAGAGGGCAGGACACAAAACACTGCTTTTAAAGGTATTTCCTTTTGTAGCTTTATTGTTTGCAATCACAATATGAAGTGCATAATAGCAGCCATTTCTATTATTCAGAAAAATGCATCCATTTACGCTACTGAGTTTCTTTTGCTCAGATATGCCTGCTCCAAAATGTAAAACAGGTATTTTGGGGGTATTTTATAACAAAGCAATGCAGACACACCTGAGGGGAAAAACTCATTCTTTGGGCTGGAAGCACTGACTGAAGAGTGGTCACTTGGGTTGCTGATACATACAAGGCCTAGGGTGGACCAAGCTCTAAAGAGTCCTTGAAGGACAGTAATTGCAGTGAAGTCCCTAGAGAAGAAGAGAACCCACAGAGAGAAAGCAAGCATGTACACAATACTAAGAGAAAGCCCAGGAGCTCACTGGAAATTGGAGGTTTTCAAAATATTGATGCTATGGATTTCCATGGCTGTGGTTGAGAAAAAAACTTACCATTATTTATTTTTGATTTATTTTATACCTCCTTCTGTGTCTGATCCTAGCAGTGGCCCAGAAGAGGAACACATTCATTTAGCTGGTGATCCTCTTGCAAAAGCACAGGGAAAAGCTAAAGCACCCCACACCAAAGCAACAAAAGTGATGTTTTCCAGCAACTGCCCTTCATGGAGAAAGCACAGCCCTGGGGCAGCTGGCAGCATGCCAGACCACAGCGAGGAAGGTATAATTTACACACTGCCATGCAAGCTCCAGGAAAACAGTCTCATGGCAAGAAAAGTGCAGCATTTCAGTATTCACAAACTCCCAGGAGAGTGGGAAATACACACATACTCAACTAAGTGCCACAACTATATGGACTGAACCTGAATAAGCTGATTTTGGTTTAAAAAAAATGGAATGACAGGAGAATATGAATATTTTCATTGCCTTTTTTTTCTGTTCACTCACTGTGTGTTTACCATAAATTAGACCTGCTGAGAGTGTAATGCTGAGCAACCCATATGGCAAATACTCAACTGAGAGATGTGAAAGGAAAATCACTTTTTTATATCTGAATTATTTCTAGCCTGTTTATTTAGAAAGTCTTCTTTAGCAAATGTTCAGAAGCAACCCAGATTACACTGTTTATATTAGAAAGAATAAGGTAACATACCTTTTAGACCAAAACCAATATATTTTCAGAAGAATATTATTCAATATGAGATGAAACAGGAAAAAAAAATTACACTTAAATCAGTGTTCAGTTAAGATTTTTGGTTCTAAAATACAGTTACAGAGGTTCTTGGTTGTACAGCTGCCATTTATTCAAACTCATCCTCAGATCCTTCTTCCAGTGAAACAATCTAGAACTAGTCTAAATCTGTGGTGTTCTACCTACTGTAGAGCTGACCTAACACTTCCCATTTAAGGTATGAAATTAATCTATTTCAACTTTTTTCCTTACTAGACTGTGACAAACACTGACAAGGAAACAAGCAGGCACAGAGGGCTGTCATCCATGAAACCTAAAAACCAACCAAGTGGAATTCAGGCACAGATTGCTAACCAGATCTCTCTGGCAATCTTGCAGTGGGGAAAATAATGAAGAATGGAATGTAGGTGATTCATTGTTCAATCATTCCTTGTGGACCTTGCTCACTTTTACCTATCTCTTTCTGTAAGTCTAGGTCTTCCCATCCCTTCTCCCCCCGACCCCCATAAAGGATGGAGAGAGAAACAAGTTTCATAAAATTTCTCTGAGAATGTGACTAAGGCAACAACAGCAGCAAGACAGGAAGGATAATATGCAGCCAAGTGACAATATATCTACCAGTGACATTTATCCTCCTGTTTAAGTGCCAGAACTGGTAACAGATACCAACTGATCCATTTTGTTCATAAAGGTAGCATCCAGGGAAGGAGAGATTTTTTCCAAGGGTTTCAGTTGTTCATGCAAAGGAGGAAGAAAAATCATCCAGAAATGAAAATTGATAAATTATCAGGTTCTCTGCTTCGTTTTACTACCAACTCTATAATCCTGTTTGACCTGAGCCACAGAACAAAGCAGCCCATATTCAGATACATTGATTCTTTCCCATGGAACTGAGAGAACTCATCCTCCTGAAGTGTGAAAAGGTTGTAGAATTCCTCACAGTTTTAATGCAAAAACTGTGATTTTTTTCATATTTGGGGAAGATAAAATAAAGAGCTGCTACTGTTGTGCTCTGGCATAAACTTGGTGGCCTCAATAGGTTTTTCCTCAACAGCCTAAGGGCTGTATTTATATTCTGTTTAGAAGTAAGAATTCTGGAAGGCAGACACCAAATAGGCATAAAAAATTCAGACACACTGAGAACTACATGATCACAGCTCAATAAAGTACCCTGCTCTGCTTTCATTTTGGTTTTTTTTTTTTTTGTTTGTTTTTTTTTTTTTTTTTTTTTGTTGTTGTTGTTGTTTTTTGGGGGTTTTTTTTGTTTGTTTGTTTTGGGTTTTTTGGGTTTTTTTTTAGTCCAAACAGTAACGAAAACTGGCTTTGTACAAAAATTATGTTACCATGAGAAATGAAAATCTCTCCATCCCTGAATTTTCAGTCAAAGGTTGATTTTTGTTTTAAATTAACCACAAATCACAAATAAGTAGAAAGTTACAAAACTCAAAATACTGAGGTTTATTCTACTGAAAAAGTAATTAAGAACAAAAAAAAAACAGCCAGGAAACAAGAAATGTAGACCTCACTAAACTTTCTCTTTCTTTTGTAATTAATAAATTCAATCTGTACTAAGCAACTTTGCTTAAAGATATTGTTTCATTACAGAAATGCAGCAATTTCAGGAAAAAAAGTGATATGTTCATGCACAGAATTTCTTATGGAGAAAATAATAAATGTCTTTATCATGAAAGCAATGCAAGACTACTCTGAAGGAATTTTCATTTTACATTTTATCAAGTCTATATGGAAAAAAAAATTGTAAAAAAGTAAGATGTTGCAGTACTCACAACATACACAGGAGTTCTGAATGTTGGTTTTTCTGGCTCAAAGAGCCTGCAGCTTAGACTTAATATGTATTCATTTAAATACACAAAGTATTTAATGTACCCAAACAATGCCGCCGTGGAGTTGCAGAAGAAATTACATTTTTGGGGGAATACCATTCTTGCAGCAGCTTTATGATGAAAACTACACTTGGGTGGAGACACATAGAAGCTATGAATAATTCTGAATATAGAAGTGGTGATCCTTCTGAGAAATGTTATGTCTCCAAGAAAGAAAGGAAATTTGCAGTCTTTGGTAGAATTAGTATTCTTAACTAATTTGAAAATATGAAAATTCAAATAAGGATTGAAGGCTTTTAACTTGAATTATTTTGTAATTTTTGAAAATCTCTGTATTATAAAAAAAATGTATAAAAACTTTAAGTGTTAAACAAAACACTTGACTTGAAGTCCTGAGAGCGTACCCAGTTACAGAGTCAAAAAAAGGATCTTACCCACCATCATCTAAACAGAGAACACATGTGCATCATAAAAATCTTTCAGAGCACTTGATCTGCCTAATTCAAAATTCAAAAATGTTCCTACATCCTAAAATACCCAATAGTTTCAGGTCTGGGCTTCTAATATGTAGTAGAAGGTATAAAATTCAGTGGGGCATGACAGAAACATAGGCTACTGTAACGTTTACAAGTATTAAGCATTCCTTTACATTAGAGTTCAGAAGATGTTTTAGGACATGCTTTGGCAAATGGGAAAAAAGTAGTATTTCATGACACATCAGACAAACTTCATGGAATTTCTGCATCAAAATATCACTATTCTAAATAAACATTACATTATTTTAAAAGTGGAGGGATTTTAAGATTTTTAAGTTAAAAGCAGAAAAGCAGTTACCAAGAAGAATCTTTGTTTAGAAATACGCTGTATCTCTCTCTGCATCTTGTCCACAGAATTGCTGGCTTCTGTAGTACTGGAACACAAACACTAGCAAACTCAAAATGTCTTTTTACTTACAGCTAGAGTTACACTGTAATATTGGATCAACAGTTCAACATTTTAATTGATTTGTTTCCCACACAATAGCAAAGAAAAAACAAAACCTAAATAGCAGAAAATATAATTTCTGTAATATTCCAGTTGTCATCCCTAACCATTATCAGTTCCTATATTCCTATGCATTACAGCCAGATTTTAAAATGTTAAATGTTCACGCTAGGTTTTACACTGAATTTTTTTTGAAAGTGCATTAAATTTCATAGAAACAACTCTTTATGCTGAACGTTTCTCAAAACAGCACCTCCCGCTGTCAATGTCTATGCCCCATAAGCAGCTAAGCTGAGTGCTACTGACAAGAACTAGAAGAGTACACAAATGATAAATTAGTCAGCTTTGTATAAGTCAGAAATACAGGCCAATAATGACACGGTAGATTATAGCATTTTACTTAGCTGAAAGATAATGCATATTTTACACTGTAATTCATACAGAAAATATCTTAATTTAAACACATTTTATAAAATATACAAAAGGAAACAGTTGATCTTTTTGAACAATGTACTTGTGAGCACAAGAACAGACCAAATTAGAGCAGATGTCACACAAATTATATATAACCAATGACATCTATCCAATTTATTAACGTAGTGAAATAAAAATGAAATCCTAAAAACATACCACTGTGCACCTTGCAGTGATTCCACTGTTTACCCCCCACATTTTTTAAGCGATACTGCAAGTACAAAAAAATTCTGATGCTTCTGGCTTACTATCTGTTATGACAGTACTACAGAATAAAATAATCAAACACACATTGCAAAAATGACCGTTGAATAAATCAGTACATGCTGATTTGAGAAGATTCATAAATATAATGGTCTTAGCCAGTTTTACAAGCTCACATTCTTCTCAAATCTTAAGAAGCCATAGTAACATCCTACATGACTTCATGCAGAAGCATCTCAGTGGCTGGGGGAACTTTAGCTCGTATCACCCCCACATCACCTTCTGAAAGGAATATGAAAACTATAAGCAATCCTACTAATCACTGTAATGTATGTCATTTTTGCTGCCGTTTGATTTCACATACCTAATTAGGAAGCACTCTTTTGAATCACAGAATAACAGGTAGAAGAAATCTGAAGGATGACATAGTCCAAACTTTTTTGACAAAAGCACTCTTGACAAGGTGGTCCAACACCCTGCCCAGATAAACCCTAAAATGCTTAATGTTGAGGAATTCACCACTTCTCTGGAGATTATTCCAATGACTGATTGTTATAACTGTGAAAAATTTTCCTCTTGTGTCTAATCAGAATCTCCTCAGAAGTAACCTGTATACAAAACCCTTCATTTTCTCCATGTGACTCCTTGTAAAAACAGTCTCTGTCTTTTTTGTAGCTACTCTTTAAAAACCAGAACCAGCTGTTAAGGTCTCACCTAAGCATTCTTTCTGAACGTGTCAGGCTTCTCAGCCCTTTGATCATTTCTGTGGCCCTTCTCTCCACCCTCCCCAGCCTGTCCATATCTTTTTGGTATAGCACAGATCAAAATAGACAACAGTATTCCAGGTGTGCCCTGACAAACACTGACAAGAATGGGATAATCTCTGCTGCTGATGCTCCTGTTGATGCAGCCCAAGGCCTCACTGGGCTCCTTTCCTCCAGCAGCACACTCCTCACTCATATTGAGCTTTTTGCTCACTGGGACTCCCTGGTCCCTTTCCACAGAATTGCTCCTCAGCTTTGTGCTCCCAGCCTGTGCTGCCCTCCTGGGTTTGTTTTCCCAGGTGTAAGACTTTCACCTGCCCTTGCTAAACTTCAAAAGGTTCTTCTTTGCCCACTTTTCCAGCCTACACAGGTTTTCCTCCAGCGTGGCTCTCCCTTTTAAGTGCTCACTCGACACCTGAGTGATTTTAAGTGCTCTGGATGGCCATATAAGAAGACACGAAACAGCACTGGGCCCAACACCAACCTCTGGGGGACCCCACTTGTGCCAGTTCCCAGCTGGAAAAGGAGCCATTTACCCCCACTCTGGGTGCTGCCTGTGGGTCAGTTCCCCACCCACTGCACGGGCAACTTGTCCACACTGTTACACAACAGCTGGACAGGAAGTTGTGGGAGACCATAGAGAAAGCCTTGGAGAAACACAGTCAAACATCATCCATGGCTTGCCCCCATCAACCAAGCAGGTTACTTTGCCCTGGAAGGCAATCAGGTTTGTCAGGCACAATTTGGCCTCAGTGAACCCATGTCGGCATTTCCCAATCACCTGGTACATCTGACTTGCAATGAATTCTCCCAGAAGGGTTTGTGTCATAACTTTTCTAGGATATAATAATTTCTTGGGTTTCTCTTTTCTTTTCACCCCACCTCTTGTAGATGGGGGTGACATTAGCCTTCTTCCAGTCTTCTGGGATCTCCTGATCTCCACAATTTCTCTAGGATTATGGAGAACAGCCTCACAATGACCCCAGCCAGCTTTCCAATACTCTTGCATGGATATTGTAAGGTGCTATCAATTTGCAGGAGACAAGTTCCTGTAACAGCCTACACAGCAATTTTTCTTTCACTGACAGCAGGTCTGGTTTGCATCAACACAGATTTTTGCTTCCAGCGTCTGGGGTCCAGCTGTGCTGGTGGCAACAGAGGTCAAGGAAGTGCTGAGAACGTCTGCCTTCTTGGTGCTGTTGGTGACTAATTCACCTCTCCATTAAACACTGGCCAGCAGCGTCCTCTTGTTTCTGCTTGTTGTTTACATACTCAAAGACCCCTTTCTTGTAGTTTTTGACATCTCTTGCCAATTTCAATTCAAGCTGAGCCTTTGCTTTTTTATCTCATGCCCTGGCCATGTTCTTGCAGTTCTCAATACATTGATTTATAACTCCCTTTCCATCTCTGCTGTGCTTCTCTATTGGTCCTGAACAGACTCAGAAGCTCACAGTTAAACCAAGAGGATCTTACGTTCCACCTACTTCCCTTGCCTTTGAGGGGATGAACTGGTTTTGTGTTTTCATGAGAGCTATGTTCAAAAACTCACAGCAGTCGCTAGCTCCTTTATTTGCCATGGAATCTTCCCTTTCAATTGAGCTCTGTGCAAGCTGAAGCTTGCTCTTCTAAAACCTAAAACCTCTGCCTTAGTGCTAAACTTCAGTGTGCATAACCAGACCCCAAACTCCACAATATTGCTTGGAGATGACCCTTTTAACCTTGACCCAGAGGCATTTGATAGGGCTTCTATGGTCACTGTAGCTGACTTCCGTACATTTGAGGTTCTCCTTAACTTAAACTGCCAGTCCCCCTCCTCTTCTTCCCCGACTCTCTTTGGAAAACAGCCTATAGCCATCCATCATATTCCTCCAGCCATGGGAGTTGTCCTATCATGTTTCAGTTACTCCTGTGATACCCTAAATTTCGGACTGGGTGTTGAGCTCCTAGTGTTTATTCTCCTGGCTCTGCACATTTTTATAAATGCACGCGAAGTGCCAGGTCTCATTCTTATCTTGGGAGGCAGCTAAGGAACAGTAGTCACTGCTCTGATTGGCCTGGCTCATTTCCCAGTTGGCTGCAACGCCAACCACTCAAAACCACCACTTAAACAGTTTGCCCCACCAGACTTCTTTCATATCTTCAGAGAAAAGTCACTACAGAGAATTCAGCTTGCCTGACCTCTCCACACCTTGGATTGTACTCATTACAGCTGGAGTACTTTGGATGACCTGAGGCATCAACTGGACAGCTAGTGTCATCTAGAAGACAGCAGTCTGATGTTTAAGCATGAGTATGGTATTTATGTTAATGCACGTGCGGCTGCATTACTCAGTTATATGAGGTTATGACTTTAGCCTCTTAATACTTCAGAAAAAGCAAGTGAAAGTATGTTCAAGCTTTCTGCACTATATATGTTATAAATTTTCCTAAGGCAATATCACACACTGACATTTTAAGACCTTAATTAAGGTTGATTTATTTACAAATGGTATGTTTTCAACTCTCAGAAATGATGTATTTAATGTTTTATTTTTAAACACAATTAAAAAATAATATATAAATATATACATACTGCAAATGTAATACAGATAACAAATTCATTTAAGCCCATTTATGCACATTAGTGACACACCATGTGGCAGAAAGACTAGGACTACAAGAAGACCCCGTGGCGATTTATTTTATATTAAATCCCTAATGGCCTCTTCTCATCTTTACAAAAATATGCACAGAAGTCCAGACTATGCAGCCATTGAAATGAATGGTTATTTATTTGCTAAACGAGAACCCTATGTTTAATGTTCCTTAGACATAAGGTAGTCTGCAAAAGTCGCATTCCTACAGCTCTATACATCATTTATTTTACATACCCTAACTTCTCACAACAGGCATCAGAAAAATACTTTTGAACCGCATTGCTATTGTAAGTTGCTGAAAATTTTGTTTCCAATTCCATTACTGGAAGATTAAATGTTAACATGTTTACTTGGGGTTTGCTTCTTGTTTTGTCTTTTGCATTAAAAACAAATTCATGGACCAATATGCCATTTAAAATACGTTTATATTTATACCAAGAGAAAAAAGTTCCCAAATATATACAGATAATCATTATAGACAGACAAATCTTCAAAGACATATGTTGTAATCTCATTTATTTGGGTGTAATGGTTTACCTAGCACTTGTTTGACATGGTTCAGCTAAGACAGAGGTCCTTGATTTGCTTTACAGAAGTATTAAAAACATCATTTTTCAAAACACAGAATTAAAATTGTCCAAATTATGAAACAGTGGCATTTTTTACTAATACTACAAAATAGCTGTAAAATTAAAAATCTATACTACAAAATAGCTTTAAAATTAAAATCTCTCTCCATGACAAGACTATTTTTTCATAGGAAGATGATAAACCATGCACCCCAACACTTCTACAATTCTTAAATTTCTGTTGCTGGAACTCCCACTATAAGTTCCTCTGAGGCATAAAGCCACAAAGGGGGAAGTTGTTACAAGAGATAGAACTTCCTATTGGTACTATCCCAAACTCATGTGGACTATGGAGGCTACCTAAGGACAGTCAAGCTTCCTGCAGCAGCATGAACATGCAGGTCACTTTCTTGAAGAAACAACACTGGTGACAGCAGCCTCCACTGCAGCTCTGGCACGTTCTCTAAGCTTTTACAAGTGGCATACAACCCCTACTACCTGGAAACTGTCTTTAGGAAGTATGTGGATGCCATGGCCAGAGGCATGAACGTCAACAGACCTTCAGAACACCCCTTGTCTGCCACAGTCAGTAGGAGACAATCATAGAACTTGTTTTCAACTGACTGATCTGCTTCTTCAGGTGGTAATTGATTTCCTATAATCATAAGTTCTGTGAGCAGTTAGAATGAATTTTCATGACAGAACGGATAAGATATTTAGTCCAACAAGCATATTATTAATCTGTGTTATAATGAGCCATTTCAGCTGAACTGAACATTCATGAAACCTGGATTGTTCTCTCAGTGCACTACACTTTAAAAAGCAGAGAAAAGAGTTTGCTTTACAACAGAAGTATTCATTTTTCGGGAATAATATTACTTTCCCAGAAAGCCACATTGAGAAGACATTTCTCATTTCCAAAAGAATTCCAGCAGAGAAGCAGCAAAAGATACTCTAAGGGTATAATAAATGTAACAGAAACTAACTGTAACACATGCATTGAATTTTGTGACAGTATCTTATGAGTAAGCATTATTATGACTTGGAGAAACTTTCCAGCAAAGGCTACAAAAATAACTGTGATCTGGGAAGCATCACTTTCATTTTGCCCTTCTCTTCAAAAATAAAGTTGTTATGTATGTAAAATTCAAGGAGCATACACTCCGACAGCTAGTCACAGGTCTGATTTCAACTTACAGCTTTAATGCCACCTAAATCCAGGAGGACCAGATCCAAAGGTGGTTATCTCAACAAATGCAAAGCTGCATATGGACTCTTAGAGAAACCTAAACACATTCACACAAAATTACTGCCCTATAGAAAGCACTTTAATGGAAGATACTTTTGCATATTTATTGATTATTAAGGAAAAAAAAGTGACCTTTTGATACTTCTGAAAAAGCAAAAACACAAACACAAACACTAGAGATTCAACACTTGTTGCAAAGCCTGTTCTTCATGTTTCCTTAATATTTAATCAGGTAACATCTGTGGAGCACTTTAAGGATGAATAACAAACTACCACTATCATTGCTGAGAAAATTGTGAATTCAATTAAAGTCTTTGTATTCTGAGTTCATAATAGAATTCTAAAGTGAACAGAAAGGTCTGGATTGTTTTGTCATTCATTTTCTTGTATGTATTGTGCTTCTGACACTGGGTGAAGTAACTACATGTGATCCCTACCACTAAAAAAACTGAGTAAAAAACCATTTTTTGCTGGCTAAGCACCAAAAATTAGGGTGTTTTCATTTCAACAAAGAGCAGTAATGTAGCAAATGCAAAACACATCTCCATCCCAGTAACTTTACAAACATTAAACCTAGGGAAAAAAAAAAGCAGTTACACCCCTGAAAACATAGTCCTTTCTGGCACAAACTATGCACAGCACAACAATAGAGCAAAAAGCAAAGGAAGGTACCTGTGACTTCCAGAAAGAAATCCCATCAGAAATACTAGTAATAAAATTGCTTAACAGACTGGGAAAAAAAATTATCTAACATCAGTAAAATCTGTTCAGTTTATTCTTACAGGCAAATTAATCTTCTCTGCCCTCCTAGCTATGTAAGAAAAACAACTATGAAACATTTACTGCTACACCACCAGATCTTAACGCTTCTTTGCCCAGGTAAGTCAGCATCGCATGTTACACTTCACTGAAAAAAGGTTGAAAACTTGCCTACTTCGAGAACTAGGAACACCTACCCTTGACAAAGTCAAATTGTGAGATCCAGACAAAAAGAAGACAAAGTTCTGAGTTACAATTAATTTGAGCATATAGAGTTGCAAAGACGAGGTCAGAACAGATTTACCTGGAGCTTCAACCTGTGGAACGCAAGGTCTGTACTCTACGTAGTTATCCAACATGATTTAATGTAAAATAAACAAAAAGAAAATGTAATGCTAAAGTTAGCTCCTAACTCTGTCCACTGTTAACTGAAACTGAGTAAAAGAGAAAGATTTAAAACAAAAGAAGATGAGGATTTTATTAAGAACTTTATTAAATCCCATTTTCTTTTCTGGAGATTTATCTTACAACACTCTTTCCGCCCAGCCTCAGCCTAATTTTAAGGATCAAATTAGCGTTCATAAAGCAGCGCTGTTTTGGTGGTAAAGACTGCTTAATATTCTAACAACTAATTGAAAAGTAACAGATTCAACTTCATTTCTTGAAGCTTTGCTACATAATTTTCTTTCTATACTTTAGCATGCAAGCAGAAATCTATGGGCATTATCAGCTGGATTATAACCAAAACTTGTTCAACCACAGAAGCACCTTATTTTCTGTAAAGTGTATCGCAAGACATATATTATAAGAAATCTCTTAGGATATACAAGGCGAGAACCATTCAAGAGATTTAAATTTTTTTTAGCAGCATTTGATGTAAAAAAAAAAAAGTTTTGATTTACAGCAAAAGTAGATGAGTATCTCTTCTACATTTCAAATACTTCTGTATATGTGACTTTCATGCAAATTAAGTGACTGAAAATTACAAATATATACTATATAAAGCTGGTTTTTCTATTGATATTTACTTCAGATCACTTAGGTTTTATTACTAATCAATATGCCAGTATGCAAACTTCAATCAGAAATAAAACTATCATGTCATACTTGTTCAGTGATCTAAGCATTCATATTTTTAAAATAATATTTTTACATAATATCCCGCAACATGTGACTCTCTTCAGATCAAAGTAGAAAGCTCACACCTTAAATTCACCCAAAGGTTCCAACTTGTTTATGCCATTGTTTAACAATGGCAATCTAAAGGAAGGGAATAATTATAGCATCACAATAATGGAAGTCAGATAACAAATTGCTACTTTTTCTCTCAAAGTTAATTAAATCACTGAAAATTCTGCTCATACTGGAAAAAATATTGGGAAAGTAACTGGTTCATATTCTGTTCAAAAGAGCTATCTCCATATGCAATGAGGCTGTTAAACATGTTTTAAGTTCCTCTTACCTCTAGTGTCATGTACACGGTGCTAATCGCTACTTTGATTTCTCCATCTGAAATCTCCTTGAGATCCTTGAGCATAATCTCCTCAATGCTCACACCTGTTTAAGAAAATAAACAAATTTCCAGATATACAATTATCTACAGTTGACAGATGCATGAGCATAAATTAAAAACACAGCTCAGGCCTTAATGCTGAACCTTCTTTCTGTATTTCAGGACATCATATGAGAAAATTAAAGATAACATAAATATTTCAATGCTTAATGTTTCTAGAGGGATTTTTTTTTTAAGAAAGGAAGAGATTTAAGGGAGGATGCACACTAACAATAAGTATGAAGAATACAGTCTACTGCAACACCTGTGTTCCAGTGTGAACACTGAAGTTTTTAAGTGAAAGTAATTCCAGCTGATGATAAATGTATAGCTAGGCAACTTCTATGGCTTAATATGAAATCACAAATATAAAATTACTTCTGAAATAATGAATATATTTAAAAGCACCTGTGGACTAACTGTGGACTAAAATTCAAAAGCAAGAAACTTAAGATATTCTGTAAACACAATCATTCAACTTTTCTGACCTTCTTCACAAATTGACAACACCAATGTGTTTTTCTTATGTCCTTCAAATCATTAATGAACTAAGTATATGTTTATGTACCATAGAAACATGATCACCAGAAACAATGGTGTTAAACAGGTATTGCAACCAGACATATAGGTATGTTTAAGCTCAATGTATTGAAAATCCAAGCGACTGAGTTTCCCTCATTGGACATGCTAAACAAGCAGCATGTTTGCCTTATATGCTGCAAGGATTCTCAAAACAAATACGTATTATGTAGAGGACCATAACTACATCACATGATTGCAACACAGCCACAATAGTCAAATGTCTATGCAAAGAATGCTGCAAGCCACCTATCTCAGTGCAGGGTAACAACTAAAATGTCCACCAGCCTTTAAGGCATAGCAGTTTAAGATCCACCATGTGTTTGTACAAATTATTTTCAAGATGGAAACAAATACCAATCTGAGTCAAAGAAATCAATCCTTTCATTACTGTTCCTGTACAGAGTCCAGCTACTGCAGTCAGACAAGATGAACATTTACATATCTGTCATTTAAAAAATTTTGAATATAACCTATTAATTTTCTGGGGGCTGCAACCTATTGCGCTTTAAATAAAAAATTAATTCAGGCAATAAATAATGATTTCTGCCAGAAACTGAGAAAGATTTTGGCTGCATTGTCCTAATATTGCCTCAAAGAATGAGTGTATTAGGTAAAATACTCAGAAGAGGTTACATCCTACAAGGGGCTCCTGAAACTCAGCAGCACCCTACTAAAAAAATGTCACATGCAATATATTTATATGAATATACAGTAAATATGTGCCTTGTAATACACAGAAAACAGGAGTTATAAGCAAAAAAAAAAAAAAAAAAAAGAAGAGTGAATGACAGTGCCCTCCCCATGCCTCATTTGACATATATAAATTATTGGCAACCAGTACTATGCAGACTACACCCACCACATATACTTGTCCAAGTTTCACATTTGCTATTACGGAAAACTTCATGACAAACAGTACTACACCGTTTTCCCTGGCAACTTGCAGAACTAAGAACTGACTTCCATAAAAGCTACTTTCACCACCACTTTCCAATCTAGACTGCAGTTCATTCCTGATCTGTACTGATTACTTGAGTAGAGGAACTTAAGAGAATTCATGTGAAACTTTATAGACACGAACTAAATTACTCTGTAATCTCACTCAAAGAAAAGGCAAAAGAAGCAGCACCTCAAATTTTGTCCTTATCTACCAGAGAGGGCAGCTGTCTCAGGCTGATGGTCTGAATTTCAATGACTACTTTTGGCATATGGGCAGATAGAGAACAAATAAAGACCCTGAGTCTTTATGGACCCCATGCTTACCTGCTATATCTAACACAGAAATACCCCTAGGAATTTGATACTCACTCTTTGTTAAGAACTTGGCATTTGCTGCTTTCACAAGCTTTCTTCAAGCTTTCACAGGTTTCTTCAAAAGCCTGAGACTAAATTTTGGGTTCAAACATTGCCACTTTAGATCACTGAATATTTCTACTCAGAAGAAAGGAAAATAATTGCAACTTTCCCACTGCTTCCTTAATCTGAGTCTGACGTCAAATTGACTTCACCTGTACACAGCCCTTAGTATATCTAGGTCATATCATAAAATCTGCTTCCACACAATATAGGCAATTGCAATACAGTTTCTGCCCATGGGCTGACACATTTTTTGCGTCCACGTGAATCAACATAAATTCTTGATAAACATACACTTGTCAAACCAACATGTAAAATAAATTGTTAACTTTATCTGTAAAAACAATACAAGATTGTATTGTGCTAAGTAGTATGAGCTATGTATTTCCTCAAAAGAAATCACAATTCCATTATTTAGAACGTAAGGAGCTTAATTTAAAATTAATATACAACACTTAATTGTCAATGAAGATAGCATGCTACACCTATTTTCACCATACACAATAAAACAGTATTCTGATGCAATTACACAAATAAATTTGCAACAGGTCTGAAAAACGGAAGGAAGTTGCGCTACCTTGGGTGTTAAACTGAGTCTCTTGGAGAGCAGAGATAATTTCATCTCGTGGAGGAAGATCTGGAAACTTTTCCTCCAAAACTGACAGTACTTTCTCCTGGTGCTCTGTCATTTTGTCAGCTTCCAAAGACATGCACTTGAAGAGAATGCTCCCTGAAACATTGAAAGACAAAAAAATCAATGTCTCTTGTAGATATCCAAGAGGTACAACAGAAACAAGAAGTTTTACTGTATTGCTTCTTGGAGGTTGTTTCCACTGAGAGTTCACTGAGAGTTTCACATGGAAACATCTTCCTAACATGACGCTCCTAAATCAGAACTGGCTGCCTCTTTAGTGCCTGTGCTAGAGCTAACTGGCTGGTGCCAGTGCTGCCACAGTGTGCAGCATGCTTCTGTACACTAACACAGTGGTGTGGCACAGCCAGCAGCACAGCCTATATCCTCCTCTCTCCAGGAATTAGACCAAGTGCTTCTGTGTTCTGAAACGCAAATCCACACTGCCAACTTTCCTTCTAGCCATGTGTCATTGAACTCCTTCAATGGAGTTCATAAGGAGAAGAAAAGGAAGAGATGCTTTACTGTCAGGATAGTGAGCCACCAGAACAGGCTGCCCAGAGAATCTGGGGATGCCCCATGTCTGGAAGTGTTCAAGGTCAGGATGGACCAGGCTCTGAGCAGCCTGGACTAGAGAAAGGTATCCCCACTCATGGCAGTGGCGTTTAAACTGAATGATATTAAAGTCATTAGTCATTGTGGTGTAACTAACTCTGGATAATTCTTCTCAGCGGACACACAAAAAAACACCAATTCAGACAATCAAAATTTTAAAATTTAAGAGAAACATCACCCAGTAAATAACTTCATAGTGACTGGAACTGTCTTACAATACAGAAGTGAGTGTCGTGTATTTTCAGACAACTGTGTGCTGCACAGGTCACCCCTTTTATTCCCTGGAGACTGGGATTCCATTTATCAATATATCCAAAGACAGTGTTTGCTTCCAATCACTCACAGTAAATTCAGGATAATAAAATCTTATACTTCAGCCTTGAAATAATTTATTACTCTACTGTGCACAAGAATTTCAAACAAGTGTACGATTTCATTGCATCCTGCTGGGTCAATGAGCAATGAAGTACAGTAAGTGAGTAAGAGAGTTACTGCAAAAAAAGGTGTGTAGGCTTCAGCACAGAGCAAAAAAGTGTAAATGAAAAATCTTGACTCTGCCACCGTCAATCTCAACAGATGAGCTAGAATCCAAACATCTACTATATATTCATTTTCCTTTTCTCCTATAATATCACCATATGAAATAACAAGTAGCATTTCTTCAAAAGTCACAAACCACTTGCAACAAAAAAACATTGTGCCATGCTAAGTAAACATGCCCTTATTAAACAAATCCTGTGTGGATTAAACAATAAATAATGCTTAACAAGCCAAAAGCTGCTCCCCATCAGATACTAATTTCTGGAATTAAATACAAATAAATACATGAAGTTCTATCCTGTGTTTCTATTACATATATTGTAACTGCGAATGTTCTTTTAATTCACAGCAGCTCTTTATGTCAGTCTTTCAATCACTTTAAGACAATGTTCCCAATCAGTTTGACAGTATTAAAAAAAATAAATACAGACTGCATGAAAATCCCACATACTGATCCAGACTGATATTTCTAAAACTAGATACACAACATAACAAGCTGATTTCAGACTTCGGCAGGTAAATAACTGATGTATAAAGTATCCAGATATCTATACCCATTATCAAGGCCTGGGTTTCAGTCCCTTTAACTGGAAGAAAGTTTCTTACCAGCAGCAGCCACAATAATTCATCTAAAAATATCCATTTGTTGTTCAACTCCATAGTAGATAATAGTGCTTGTGCTACATATACACTCTTGAAATACATTCTAAAGCTTCCACTTTTCTAGAAAACAGTGGTGACCAGAATGATTGAGACACCCCACAACACACTTTCAGTCAGCTGCATCTGGATAAATGGCAGCTCAGGGACCAGGCTGCATAAAGCATTTTAGCAACAGCAATTTTCTGCTTTTTTTTCTTCCTCCAGAAACAGAGAGGGAAATTGTTCATGCACACACAAAGGAAATGGAGACTCCAGCAGAAGTGCTGGATCTACAATGTGTGCTCAAATTCATCACACCTACTGGAGCAAGGCTGCAGCATACCCTGTAAAGCCTCCCAGTAATATAAGGATGAATTAGGCAGTCTGTCCATCTGCACAGAACCTCAGATATACAATGTATGAAATTTCTACCACAGCTGTGTGTGCTTCAGGGAATGAATACCTGAGTAAGAACAAGAAGACAAAACCCCAATGTAAACATACAGGCAGGTGCAGAAGAACAGGAGGTGTGAGTTGTACATCCACTCACGCTCACCAGTTTGGAAGTCAACATGATGTAACCTTCATTCACAATAGGCAGACACCTTAGAAAGGTTTCTAAAAGGCTCTCACTAGTCACACCAAAACTGTAGTGCTTGCCACTGGTAACTTTTCTACTAGGATGAAAGCCAGAAGAGGATCATTCTCAAATTACTAGGGTGTCAGCAAGCCCCAAGATCGACATTTACTTGTCCTTTAATGGTATGATCAGTCTTCAATCTTCATCAGCAGGGGAGAAAGGCATACCTCTTCTCCCTCAGGGATCCTCAGCATTCCTGTGAGGGTTAAGATTCCAGGTAGTTAAGAAAAAGAGTTCATTTAAGTTACTTTTGCTTGACCAAAGGTCAGTAGTCCATTTAGTCATGTGCTGTCTTATAAATACCTGCTGTAACAGCAATACCCAGTCTCAGAAATCTCCTGCAGATTTTACTGAGTGTTGGTGCAACTCCCCTAGGGTTTCTGAAAGCATAATGGTGGCTTCTGTCTGCTTACAAGCAGAAAAAAAAATATAATAGGCAATACAAGATTCAATATTATTTCTTGTGTACATCACACTTTACTACATTTTTTTTCTGAAGAGGTCACTAGAAAATAGGCTAAGGCTCTTAAAAATGTGCATTTTATTTTTTTTTTGCAAAGCAGTTTGGAAGCGAAGCATTAGTTTTGCCAAAAGCAATTGCTGTGCATTAATATTAAACATGATCTAATGAAGGCAGAAGTCGTTTTGGGAAAACATTAAGAACAGCACAAGCATCTCCTGAATTATAAATTTACGGCTGAGAGAAACAGTACAATGAAAATACAGGCATTTCTCCTGTCAAGGCTTTCTTCCATTACCTGTAAAGATAAAGGACATGAAAAAGGGGAAAACCAATACTCCCTTATGGGAAGTATACTTCAACACTCCTCACACACCACACCACACCCCCACCCACCCCAAAAAACCCTGCAAACCAAAATAAAATTGTAAATATAACCAATTAAGCAATCTTTACAGTAATTAACAGGAAATGCAATGAAGCTAGAATAAAACATAATTGGGGAAAAGAGAGGAAAAGCACTGCCTCCAAAAAACCTACTTCTATATTTTAAAAAGAAGTGTCAGTCCAAGTAAGTGCAGTGTTTGGTGCAGGTCAAAATGATCCTTTCTTCCAGGTATATATATTAAGGATGCATCAATGCAGGAGCATGTGAAACACCTGATCAGTGTACAAGACAGAACAAAAAAAAAAACTGGCCTAATTCCCAAAGTCCTTACAAGGACATTTCTTAACATTTGTCTGGGTGGCTAGAATAACAAACTAATCTTCTCTACTGAAAGTCAGACTGCCCCAACAGGGCACGAAAAGACCTCAACTATGCAGCTCATCACTAGCAAAAGATTCACATTAAAATATTGCTGACGCTTTTGGTGGAAATCTGTCTATATTTACATGTTGTGGTTTGCACCTTGTGGCATCCTTCAAGGCCTTATACAAATAAACATAAGGAGGCATTTTTGAGAGTGCATTGACCCAGGATACCTGACAGTAAGTGCCTGGAATAACATCCTTGCCAGCTGGCTGCAACAGAGAATGTAATGATTCAGCAGTTTAATGGATCTTGAGTTTGGCAACAGTCCCCTTATAAAAATCTCTTGGGAAATAAAATAATACAGGCCCAGGACTCTGGCAGGTTCTGTAATTGTTTGCTTCTGGCACGAATCCATGGACAGCACAAGCTCTAACTTAAGGCAAATATGGCTGTACAACACCGATTCTCCAAGCAGGCTCTACTCAAAAGCCCAAGGGTAGAATTAGCTTGTTATAATGTCTGATAAGGAGATAGAGATACCAGAAAAGCATTCATCTAAAAAAAAATAATAAAATTAATCTTTAAATATAAAAATGCCTAAATCAGTAATGCTCAGTTTCACATGAAATGTCTTTTCTCTTGACTTGTTTTGGTTTTTTTGTTTTTTTAAACATAGACAAGCAGGTAACGCTTGCTCAAAGGTGAAATTTATTTACATAAACATCTGCCTTTCTATTGGAATTTAAAAACTGCTAACAGACTTTAAGAAAAAAGTTTCGAAAACAGTCAACAAATTAGGTTGTCTTGGTCAGCACATGATATTTATTAAAACATGAGATTTTCTTTTATTTTAAAAGTCTCCTAGCAAAATACTCACTGGAAAGTCAGAAAATGAAAGAAGACCTCCCAGGTCAGAGACTCAGATAAGAGCAGTTTTATGAAAATAAAATCCCAACTCTAGCACTCTAACTTTTACTTTGGCTTTCTGTCCTGAACTTCATCTAAAATTTAGGCAAGCCATATACACATTTAAACTGGAAGTAACATAACAAAATGTGAAAAACACAATAGAACCTTTTTGCAGCCTCTATACCTGTCCCTGCACTGCTGGAAAAAGTAGAACAGCACCAAGTCTCAAGTGCAGCTGTGTTTTGTTCCCTAGGCTTTGCCAGTCACTTCTCATACCATGTAAAAGGGACTTTTTATCCACTAACTTCCTCAAATTTGCTCTACCAAATGTAATAATCAAAATATAATTACTCATTGATTAAAAAAAAATTAGAATTAGATGCTATTTTCCCCAAAACTGTAAGTGCTATCTCTAGTGCAAGCACTAATAAAATCACTTTATTTTAATCTGGATACATATTAGAGGCACAAAACATGCTGACACATCCAAATACAGTACTCAAACATATTCTTGAACATTATTCAGACCTCTCCCTCTGACTCCTCACCAACAAACAAGTATCCCAATATTCGTTCAAAACCCTTTTTTTGTTCTGCCTCCAAAACCAATTCTTATGCTTGGTCATTTGCTTAGATTCCTGGAGAGTTACTCAACAGAAATTTGGAGCTTACAAAAACGTTTCATGGCAGGTTAACTAAAGCTTGTTAGCATGGAAAGATAGTGTAAGGGCAGGCTAAATGCTGTGCTACTGTTAATGCTTATTCTGTGGAGTATTTAAAAAAATTAATCTTTTTGATTTCTTATGTTTATTGGTTATCACAGTGATGAGTACAATAATTTGCCAAGATTCTTGCTGCTTCTGAAGTCTAAATGTAAACAACTTTTCATAATCCTCATTAAACATGCCCACATTAATCTCTTAAAAGGACATTTGGCAGTTTCATATCATTAAAACTTAAAATCTATAAAATTCGTTGAAAATTATTAAAACAGTAAGTAACTTAAAAGCAGTGACTGTTTTTTTCAACATCAGTTTTATTTCCAGCTGGAAAGTTATGTGCAGCAAATAAACCAAGCAAATGAATATAAATTATGAACTTCCAAGACAGAGAAGAAAATACTTCTGATTGTTGAAGCCCACCCCTACTTTGTACTCTGCTGGCCATGCACTACAAAAGAAAAGAAGAACACAAAGTAGATTTGGTAACACTGTTTTTAAACAGCAAAAGTTTTGCATCATGCCATTAAAATATCATTCCATAAAAAAGTACCATTGGGAGGGAGAAGCTTTAACTTGTAAATATTAGATTCCAATCCATATTGTTGTCCACAATGCCCCTGGAATCAACGAACTGCACAGCTTTTCCAGCTACCCAGCTGGTATGTCGACAGCTTCATTTAATATTCTTGTCTAGTGATACAGCAAAGACCTCTCATGCCTATTTTTAAATGCACATTTTTAATATTCAATATAATGTTACTCTTTAACAAACTCTTTACTCCCTGCTTCTTTTATGAAGCTTCCTGTGGTCTTTAAAGGGATTGTTAACCAAAGAATGGATCACACTCTTTCTGCATGAGCAAATTCAGAAACACTCCATTAAACCTTTCAGTATTTAATATAAAGAGTAATCTCTCACCTCTGAGGAGATAAGCCAGTTGCTGAGTGATTAACTCTGGTGCCTTCTGAAGAATCTCTTTTACGACTAAAGAGGAAGAACATGCTTGTAACTCCAGGCTCCTGTCACATTGCTCATCTGGATTGATGACTTTGACAACAGCTGATTCCAAACTTTTATCCTCACTATCAAATAAATTCAGAAGTTATACATATATTTATCTTTATAGCTACATAGAAAACTCAGTAAGAAAGTGCAGCATATTTTTTTAAAATTCTGGAGTACAATGGCACTGTTATAGTTACCTGAAATCTGCTATAAAGCCAAAGGATGTCACAGAGGTCCTAAATCAGTGATTCTTAAATTAAGTGTACAGAGTTCTTTAACTGCTTGTTACATCACTAAGTACAGCATCTATTAAAAACTATTGAAAAAAAGTGTTTCTACATGCACTGCAAACAGCCTTCCTTACATAGAGGAGATTTAGGATTTTCCCAACTGAATATTCTGAAAACTTACAAATTTTATTTTTTTTTTTGCATTTAGGTACTTTATGTTTCTGTTTACAATAGCAGTAACCAAGACAAACTAATTTTAATAATAAAATACTAATTGTAATTCTTCGGAAAGAAGAAACACAGGAAGTGATAGTAATAAACAAAAAACAGATCTTACAGATAATTTTTGCTCTGAGGAGTGAATGATGCTGACAGCACTTAACACATCAACAGCCATGAGATTCACACATTTTTATTTTTCTTCACATTTTCCCTACTTTTAGTCTAATCTATAAACTTCTCAGAGTACAATGGGGCTGCAGGATGCTACTTGTCTTAAATGAAGTTCTAAGGACGGCTGGAAGTAAACAGTATCCTTCACTCTGGGGAAGACAGGCAGACCATTAAAAGCCAAGAGGCTCTTCATAAAAGATTCACAATAGCCCAGTAAATGGTCCCTCTTAAGGATGGGTATCGGCTGTGATCTTCCAGACATCAACTCCGAGCCTTTTGAAAGGCTGTAGTTGGAAAAGACCACTATAATCCATTGGCCATCTTAATAGCACATATCCTAGTGTGTGGGCACCTGCAAGTCAATATAAGATCCTCAAAGGAAAGCTAACTAAGAAGCAGGAAAAAAGCACTCTGATCTCTTATCTACTGGCCACAGAAAACTTCCAGACTATTTAACTAAGTTAAAATATCTAATCTAAGACCTTGTGTGGAAACACAAGGTTTTTAAAAGTGGAAGTTCCATTAAAAGTGATGCAATGATGACCGTTCACCTTGTTACACTTATTCAACATAAAGGGAGACAAAAAACATTTTAGTTTCCTTTTTTTGAGTCGGTGTTAAAATCGCAATATTAATATTAATACAGAAGAAACATAATTTTTGAAACAGATCAAACTCACATAAGCCACCTCAGAGTACATAAAACACAATACCTTGTCAGCATGTTGCTGTTTACAAGCGTTAGAGACAATTTCCCTTCAGCATTCAGCTGATGCAAATTGATTTCATCTCTGAAGATATGGAATGACTCTGGGATTTTCAGCTCGTCCAAAATAAATCTTGTCTCAGTGAAGTAGCTGAAGTCTTTTCTTGGTATGTTCAACACAGGTAAGCAGAGAACATCAGGAGGACTGACCTGTAACATAGGTGTGCATATGTGAGAATTGGACCTGTCTTTCATCAGGATGGTATTTTAACAGAGTAAGCAATTAGAAACAGCCTAGATTGTCTGTTTCAGGTTTTCTCCCCTTCACTTATTTAAAAGAAAAAGAAAAAAAAGAGGTATTACACACTTTTTTCACTTTACCTGTCACTGTTTGCCACCTACAGAGTATCTTGGAAACCAGGAGAGGAAAAGGATAAGGAATGAAACACAGGACTGATTTTTTCATGTTATTCAATAAGCCACCTAATAACCACTCATTCATTTTTGTATGGAAAGAAATGTTGATTATTTATCTTTTAAAAACTCACTTCCGATAATAACAAAATCATTGTCCAGGAAAATATTTTTATAATTGACTTAACAATACGATATCTGTAACAACCTGCAAAAAGTTAATTAAGACCACTCAGTCCAATTTTTACATTACCTTGTCTAGAAAATAGGCATAGGCCAGGGTAGAAATAAGTGAATCCAAATCACAGGGTTTATTCCCAAGAACAACATGGACTTTTTCCAGGCGTTTGCTCCTGTTCTGTAACACAGTAGAAGACAATTGCCATGAGTGGAAATGATGAGAAAAAGTCAAATGAGAAAAGTTCAAAGGACAAGTTAAATATTAGGCTTTGTACTCAGAAGTAGCATTTTTCACTGCTGGCTGAAGGAATGGACTTCCTGTCCACAGGAAGGACATTTCTTGGCTTCAGACCTCCTAAGAAAGCCTAAACTATGACACAATAGTTTAGAATCCAATCCTAAGACACCATAGTTTAGAATCCAATGAGGTCTGACTCTGACAGAAGTCCCTTTCACAGCAAAGTAACAGATAAGCAGCAACTTCAGGTATACACGGAAAAGCTTTTCAAAACATCTCACAAATCCATTTAGAAAACCAGTCCAAAAGAGTGTAGAAATACAGCAAATAATATGTAGCAAGTTGTAATTTTAATTTTACCTTTTTTTCCTCACTTAGCTGAAATCAGTAAATAGACAAAGAAATCTTTCACCCTGAATCTTCAGAAGCTGAACACAGCCATAATACTATGAGTTTTGAATTGTTTTCACTTAATAAAATTAAGACCCTTCCAAACAAAAGGAAAAGAGAAGACAAACCTACTGTATGAAAGCAAAGTATTGAAGGGAAGGATCTACCTTTTCCATAATTACACACACAAAATATAAAATTAAGTTGTTCTCTTGTGCACATCCTTACTGTGAAGGTAGCTGCATGGCAACATTACAGTTTATTTACTTTCAATGCTTCGTAACTGGCGAAACATATGTGACTGATTCTAAGAGATGTTTCATAAACGAACACATGAAAGTATTTTTGTTGTGGGCATGTATAGGCTGATGTAGTTTCTGCTACTTTTAACTGGAATTCTGGGTATCAAACTTTTAATCTTTCAACAGAAGCATAGTGTAATTATTACACTACCCTTAATAATTATAAACGTGCAATTCTTCTTAAGCTAACCTTTTTTCTCTATGTCTAGTCTTAGATCTACCTGAACATAAAGAATAAACTTAGGTTCTCTTTCCCTTAATGGAATACAGCCATCAAAATAAATTTGGGTAATAAATCCAGGAGACAGTCTCCATTCCCTATATTCCCTCCATTTCCAGGAAAAACAGCTTACTGAAGAATACAATGACTGGAACGGATGTGTTAATTTATGCTCTAAGTCTTCACTAGCAACAAACTGTCTCCATTAACTCCTTCCAATATAATTTTTCTAACATGTTCTTCTGCAGCATGCATTTCTGCTTGTTTTGCTACAATAAAGAAAAAAATAAAGCTCATGAGCTCATCCTTTTTTTAGTACCCTCTCAGTAAAGAATTTCTTCACAAAACCTAATCTAAACCTGCCCTTTTCCAGTTTAAGGCAACTGGAAAATTCACACTTGTCCTATCACTACGCGTCCTTGTCAGAAAATCCCTCTCCAGCTTTCCTATATTTCCCCTTTAGGTAGTGGAATGCTGCTCTAAGGTCTTACTGCAGTCACCTCCAGTCTGAACATTCCCAGCTCTCGGAGCCTGTCTTCCTAGGAGAGCTGCTCCAGCCCCGTGACTGACTTAACAGATCTCTGGACTCTCTCCATCAGTTCCATGTCCTTCCTGTGCTGGGACCCCAGAGCTGGATGCAGCCCTGCAGGTGGGGTCTCAGCAGAGCAGAGCAGAGGGGCAGAATCCCCTCCCTGGCCCTGCTGCCCACACTGCTCTGGATGCAGCCCAGGACACATCTGGCTGTCCGGGATGTAGACACCCATTGCCAGGTTATAATGAACTTTTTCTCCACAAACACCCACAAGTCTTTGTCCTGAGGGCTGCTCTCAGTCCCTCTCCACCCAGTCTGTGTTTGTGCTCGGCATTGCCCTGGCCCAGGTGGAGCACCTTGCATCTGGCCTTGTGGCTCATGAGGTTCACCCAGGCCCATCTCTCAAGCCTGACAAGGTCTCTCTGTTGTAGTGACAGCGACTAGCAATACTTTTCTCCCCACCTTTCCTGCTCTTCTCTTCACTGAGCTGAATTTGTTTCTCTTCTCCTTCCCCTCTTGTAGATCCAAGATACACTGTTTCACCAATATTTCATTTCCCCATATGCAGCTAAGTGAATGGCTTTTTAGCATCTCACTATTACTTAGTAATAATAACCCTCCAAATACTCTCCATTATACCTTGTCCATAAATGCAACCCTGGAGTATGCCATCCAAGCATACTGCTTATCTTACATGACTGAGATTGCTTCCTCTTTCACCATCTCAGATACAACTAGTTTGCTGAGTCTATTGCATGCCAATCAGCCATCTTCAGGAAAAGCAGGCAGGGGGATGTAAGGCTTCCTCCCAAGTCTTTCCAAGCAAAAACCTGGGCAGAGAAGACCACAATCCAGAAGACAAAGATCCATAAGCCCAGTAAGATTCAGCTACAATAGGACTAAAATTGGATTACCTCCTGCAGTTATCACAGCTAAACCTGACAGGAAACATGAACTGTCAGTATCTCTAAGAATTAAAGAATTTGGAGGTTAATGATGGAGCTAGAACTCTTAAATCGAACTAAATAGGAGATCAGGGATTTCTCTTCATGATTATAAGTTTTTGTTTAGCTAGACTAAAGGTAAATTGTAAAATGCACAAACACAGGATGACTGGGATAAAATGAATTAAAGAAATTATGTGTCATTTTCAGATGGCATCAGTCAGGATAACTCAATTTAGATCAGACTTGCATAGATTAACTTTCACTTACTGTGCTCAGGAAAGGGATTTGTAAACATTAGGCTACTTCTGTAAGAGGTCTGATTCTCAGATATTTATTATGAAGAAGCTCTCATATCTGTTCAGTTTTGCTCTCTATTAATACATAAAAGCATTAGTATGACAACTGCATCTTTATGTAACTGCAGTAAAAATACCCTTTACTGGTTCCCATCTGCATCAAACAGCCGATACATTCAAACATACTGCAATATTGCCAATTGGGTTTGTAAATATTTTGATCAGGAAATGTTAATTACAGTGACTGATCAAACTAAAATATTCCAGTCAAAAATTACATTGTCTCTATCTTCTATTCTTCTGTTAATAGAGAAGGTGAGGTGACCTCGAAAGGTAATAAACACTGAAGACTCATCCTAGTATTAACAGGAATGCCTACAAAATGTTCAATGTAGCATTTTGTAGCAAAAAAACCCTTTTCTATTTCCTCCATACACATTCACCCCCCCCACGTACACACTGCACAAATACACACTCAGCAGCCACACACAGCCTTGCTTTCTGAGTCATTATTTGCTTTTTGCCTCAAATTTCACTAGTTCTGTCCTTAAACTGTAATGAAATCACTGCATTTTACTGCATGGAATTGGACAGCACTTGTCAAGCACAGCAATTCTTTGAAGAAGAAACAAGCAAATTAAAAGCTAAGAAGCTGCAGAAACAACAACACACAGGGTCAGATAGAGCACTGAAAACTTTTTGAGCCTTGTGGCTGAAGCACCAGCCAGGTGCTCCACAGACACAGCTTTCCTGGAGGCGCACAGGGAGAAATCCTGTTTGGACAAAGGCCGAGATAGCAAAAAAAACCTGTCTTTAAATACTTAAAGTAATCAAATCACATAAAAGAGGATTTCTGTACCTGAAATTCTACCTTCAAACCAGAGGTACAATTTATTGAGTAGTCACATTGGAGTGCAACTTGCATTTACCTTATAGTAACAGGCAGTATTACACTTCCAGCAGCCTGAGGGCTTTTAACATGATTATTGTTGTCAAAGAAATGGTTTTAAGCCAAAGCAAAGTTAATTTAACATTTCATGCAAAGTTCCAGTTAGTTAAATACTTCATAAGTCTTTTCACAAGAAAGCTTTGGTCTGGAAAAAGTAGATTGTCTCTTATTCTAAAAAGAGATATAAGAGAGAATCCTTGTTTTCTCCCATTTTTGAGGTCAGTCAAAAAAATTATTGCATTTCTCTGCCCCTGTAGTATCTCATTTATCATGTAGAGTATATGACAGATAGTAATCTAAAGTACTAGCGTTGAATACCTGGTTACATAAGGATTCTTCCATAAGGAACACAAGTGTAGCCACAAAAATTTCAAGTGTGACATGTTTAAATCATTATCTATTGAATAACCATTGTACAGTCTTGCTTTACTTACAAATATGAAAAAAAAAAAAAAACTGTAACAGCAAACACCAATACCACTAGCAGAATAAAATCTAAAACAAAAGGGGAATTTTCTAATTCCACACCATCTACTTTTGTGTGGGAGACACAGCCTCACCAGTAAGATGAACAAAGATGGAAGGATCAAAAACTTAACACCATCCTCAGAAACTGCTGGATAGGCATAAAACTTTATCTGGTATTTTGCTTTGAATGAGATATGCTAAGACAAGACTATGATTAGTCCATAACAAAGACTAGGAGAACTTCTTCACACCTTAGCTGTTGTACACATGATTTATACAGTCCTACTTGCACTCTGATGATGAGTGCACTTCCCACAGCAGGTTGGACACAGCCTTATGATTACAGCTGCTCTTCTGAAATTAGTATTTTAAAAGCTATATTTAAGAGTCAACTTCTTGATAAAAGGAGGAATTTTATTCATTTTTTATTTTAAAATGTTGCTTCCCAAATTCACAATGTTCCACAGAAATGTGACATTCCCTCAAAATTAATAATCTAAATGAGGCAGGGTAGCTCTCTGACATGCCAGCCAGGCAAGGAAGTCTTATCTTTAGATTGTTTCTGGAATTTCCACCGGTCAGGAACTCTCTTTTCCAGTCATTTCTAATCAAGAACTGGCATGGTCAGCTATTACTAATGAGAATGCAGTTCAGTATTTCTCCATTACCAACAGGCTCTGACTCAGAATTCTGCAGGCAGACAAACTTAACACTATTCAAGAAAGAATTGCAAGGAAGCACAAACATTTATTCCTTTTCCACATTTAGTTTATTTTATAGCCTGTAACTGTAGGCAAGTCTGCTCTGCTTGTTTTTGAAATACCTCCTCTCTAGCTTATTACGAACATTCATTCCCATTACAAAAATCCAGAAATAAACAATGATTTCTATATCAGGTTTTCACTTGAAAAAGAATATGTAGAGTAATCAAATAATGCATAAATTCTATTTAAATATATAAAAAAGAACTATAGAACTCAGTACATCAATCAAAATCTTGCTGTCTACTTTTAAAATTAGATTTATTCCACCAATTGGTTTGGCATTGATTTTTCATCACATTTTATAAGCTTTACATGTTCACATTCTCCTGCTTCTACAAAATTTTGCCCTCCGGATCAACTTTTGAGACACCACTCCTACTAGATCATGGAGTGTATGAATCTGAAATACCCAACAGTATCTGGTTTTCAAACTGAATCATACATGGGGTACAGATATATGCCCACCTGCACACATATTTTGGAAGTGTGACTTTGACATCACATGTTTTGATCCCATCTTCGCTGCTATATCAAGACAAAAAATGCTTTAAGTCATTAAATATGTTTTGTCTTAGAGAATTAGAGAAACCTAAGTTTTTATGATGTAAGATAAACAAAATGATAAAGCAAATTCTTATTTTAATGGCCTTAGGCTCAGTAAGAACATCACATCACTCCTGCAAAGACAAAACAGGATATGGTCTCCTACAGCTGAAAAAGGAGTAGTATTTCAACAAACTGTCAATGGAATCCTCTATGATAGAAGTTACTAAAATAAAAATCAAATCCTCCTTTCATTTATGCTGCATTAATTCATTTGTTGTTTAAATTAACCTGTCTTACACAGGATTAGTGCTCTCACCTAATAACTGAGTATAGAGCACACAGAAATTCAGGTTAGAAATTCAGCACACAGAAATTCAACAAAGAGCAAATTATATTACTATTCCAGGTCATCTTTAGTGCTTAAAGTCAGTCACAGCAAATCTTTGAATTTTCATCTCAAGCTACATAACTCCTCTTTCCACTTCTTCCCCACCTGCCACTTAACACGCATAAATGAGACTGGGATGCCTAATCTAGTTTACAGGACTTGATCGTATTTATCTCCCTTAGGAATTGTTTGGCTTACTATAGGACCAAACTGTTTTTTGAAATATTAGGCACAAGTTACTAAAAGCAAAGGAGTACACTTACCTGAGGAGCAGAGTGCCCCTCGGGTGGTGATCAGAAGGTGACAGGTAGCAATAAACCCCTACCTCATACAGTGCAGAGGCTAAATAAATAATACAGAGCAAAGAAAGTGTATTCGAGCAAGAAAAGGTGGGTTTGTTTTGATGAAGCAGGGGAATGCAATCCAAACAATGTAATTAATTTACCTGCCTCTCACAGACTTAACATCTCACCTTGGATTGTTCAAGTTTAGCTGCTTCTTTAAAATGAAAGAAGTAACTCTGCAACTGAGAATGAATTTACCAAGAGTCAGGTAGCTCTTTAACACTGCATTTTACAGAAGCCTTTGGACTCAAGCTTCATCTTTCTTAAGTCAGTGTAACCCTTAAGTGATGGGCACCAACCTGAACATGAAACCATAGCCTGGAGTACGCCAACAACTCAGTAGAAGAATCATTAGTGAGCAAGAAAATCATAGCTGGAAGAGATGATCAGACCAAAGTCACGTCCACTTTTGCCTTTTTTGTTTTTTATCATACCATAATTCTAAAGTGTCTTTGGTTTTTTACCCATTCTCTGGTAAGAATGATTTTAAAAAGATGACAGTTTTTGTTTTGGCTTGCCTTTTTTTTTTTTTTTTTTTTGTGTCATTTTTTAAGTTCAGCATTATATCAGTTGCTTTTTCTTATTCCACACTGAAAACCAGACACCTATTCCTCCGTAGCAGCCAGTACTGCTCTGCTCTGCCTGCTCTATACATCACTCCACAAAAAAGCCTTTATTATCATTGGCAGCTTCTTTCTTCATGAGGGAATTCTATGATTGTATTATGTTTTACTCCTGTTGTCCTTCTGAAAGATAAATATTTGGTTGATTTGAAGTAAAAGCTGAGCACAGAATAAAAACTGTAATACTGTGATTATTAATAAAATGACAGTGCACTCAGAATAAAACCTGACTTTTTAAAAAATATATTTTTTATTTGCAATATTATGAGAATGCACTTTTCATTCATACAGTAATTAGTTATGTCTACACTGTTTAGATCTCTGAACTGTCCTCACTACAACACTAATATCAGTGCCACAGACATATCACAAATGAGAAACAGAAAACCCATAATTACATTCCTGTATTACTTTTAACATGCATATGATTTTAGTGTAGGGCTAGCCACTAATAACAGTATGTTGCTTTAATGCCTAATGCTCCTTTTTACACACATGACACAACCGCAATAGAAATTTTTAAGTATTTATTTAGTGAATTCATCTGGGTTCACACTAGGGAAAGAGACTGTATGTTAGCTCTTGAACACATAGGCAAAGGATATAATACATACATCAGAAATATCCACATATGGAGTGAACATCTGATCATCTGGGCTGTGTCCAAGTGCCCTGTCTGCTCATGAAATCCAAAGTCTTTAATACAATGATCCACAGATCACTTCTTGGAGCAGTCTGAAACCACCTTGATCAATTTGCCTTAGCAAAGAATCCAGTTCAGATGTTCTCCACCATGACACACCTCCCCTTCAGCATAACTAAAGAGGAATAATCTATGTCAATACTATTGAACTAGAGACTCACATGGGGTTTTTTCAGTCACTCATGATCCCTTCCTTTTGCACTGGCCATCTTGTTCCAAAGCAGTATCATGCAAAAATGTGCTACTGATATCTTCAAAGCCAGACATATGTGATTAAGGAGCTGATCTTTCATTTCATCATCTTATACCACTGCATTTCTTCAGAAGACAATAAGCCTAGACATATCAAGTATTTTGCCTCTGCAGTTCCTACAGACATTCCTCTTGTGATGGCTAGTAGACTTCACAGAGCTTTCAGACTTGCTCTCAGGTGACAAAGTATGTTTTAGCATAAACATTACCCAAAACCTTTTCTGAAGCAGACTTCCCCATCTATCCCTAAAGCATTAAGAAGATATTCAAACATATTTCCTTGATACCATTTGGCTCACTGCAGATTTTTGCTGTGTTTTAAGTACACTACTGACTGCATTAAATAACCTCATAATCACATTTAAAGGCTTAGTGATATAGTGCCACCAATATACTAAAATATATGATAAATGCAGTCAGCATTTTCCATACCATATGCTTGTAAATGTTATTCTGCAGGGAACCAATTAAAACTATAGAAAATTTGGAACACAGACATATGGAACAAAACAAAGCAACTTATCTTGTCACCATGGTGCTTGCTCAGTACATCGATTAGGGAATGGTGATATTATAGGACAAACAAATGTCACTTTAATTAAAGTATGCTGAAAGGCAATATACAATAGCAATCTAAAACATTAGTTTTTGCTGTGCTGATGTTAGTTTTCTTTCTAATTAGATAAAGCAGGTAAAATACACTCCTGGAAAAAAAAAAAAAAAAAACCACAAATATTCCTATTTGAAGTAATGCAACATTAGTCCTAATTCCATTTAAAAACTTCCTCTTTTAATATTCAATGAAAAAGAGGTAGGAAACTGAAATGGAATGTTTGGGTTTCAGGAAAAACATTTCAAATGCTGCTGAAGATATATGATTTTTCAAGGAAAAAAGTTTAAGCAGGGACTTAAAAGTTTTTCTCTGAAAATTTTGAGCATCAGGAAAAACAGTGAATCTAATCCTTGCAACTGTCTATCACAACTGACAATGCAAAACCAGTGAAATAATTGGAAGAAATAACAATCACTTTAAGGCAAAAAGCTATCGGGAGGGTAGAATCATGATTACTTCATTTCCAAGGCAAGCTGGGAAAGATCAGAGGAAATATGCTCAAACTTGCATTTCCCATTCCTTCTTTCACTTCAGAGTTCAGCACTGCAGTACATGAATCCCACGAGGCACCACAGGGCTCATAAGAAAGATTACAAAAAAAATTAAGAGCCTTGAGGTCACATATTCTGGGTAAGACTCCTATCTTACTACTCTTGTATTGTGCCAAGGACACATTAAACTGACACACATATGATGATCCTGCAAAAAGTATTTATGATGAAGATTATTATTTTCACTCTGAAACACACCTCCATTTCACAGTACTTAGTCTGACATAGAATATATAGGTAACTGAGCCAAGTTTTTAATTTAATACACTAGAACAAGCAGTAGAGAGGGGAAAAAAAAAGGAATTAAGTTAACTCTGCAGTCATCAAGTGATGTTCCAGCACAGCCAAGATCTGTCAAGAGCCACTATACAATAAACACATCTTCCTCATACAGAATTATAGGCAGATTGTTACTAACTACAAAAAATCCCCCCCTGAATGGAAGGAAAACTGCAGTAAGGGTAAATAGGATACTGATTGCAAAAACTCTTATCCATCACAGTAGTTCAATTTCATCTCCTAAGAGATATGTTATAGAGAGATGAACCATAGAATCAGAGAGCATATAGAATTAGAAATTATCTTTATGGTAAGCATATCAACTCCTGCTTTAGAAGTATGGAAAATCTTAGAAAAAAACATTTAAACTGTAGTTACAAGGTAAACTAAAGCATTGTTTGTACTATAAGCTATAAAACTTTTTTTAAGGATACCACATTATTTCAGTTAATAAAAATTGATAAAGGACAGAATATAAGAGCTACAAACATAACTTGAAGGTTTTTTTAATTTAAGATTTGGCTCAGTTTCATTAATTTGCATTAAGGTTTTCACAATGTATTAATTAAAATGTATTAAGCAGAAGGAAACAGGAGATATAAATTGACAAATTCACATATGAGGAGACATTAATGACTGATTAAGACATCATTCTCACTGATTTTTGCTGAATCCTCTTACTTTACACCAAAATGGGTAATTCATCATCCGTGGCAAATCTGCTGCCCTAGCTAATTCAAAAGACAATAAATATTTTTAAAAATATATGGTGAGAACAAAGTAAATTACATTAATATCTCAACTTTCACCTTTCAATATCTCCTAGTTTTGCACAGAAGACACTATCATGTATTTTTAATCCATGAAAATCACTGATATCGGTGCTCTCCCCCACAGAGAGACTTGTGAGATTTTCTTCAACAGTCAAGGTCTTGGTTTTCAATCAAAGAGGACACTGTCAGGAAAAGAAACCTCCACGGATTTCTACACCTACACGTACTTAAGAACAAATGATCCAAAGGTAAGGAATGGTATGTAAGCTAGCAAAGAATGGTTTTCTTCTCAGGCTTGGCTTACTTCCAACAAACCACAGAGCTCAAACTTGCTTAAACTCTGATTCCAAATGTAAATAAATCCAATGTACAACATCCTCCCTAGGTCTTAAGTCTCTGGGAGTGGGGGTAAGAAACCTTCTACCAACTAAGAGACAAACAAAAACCCAAAACAAAAAAAACACCCCACCCCCCCCCCGCCCCTGCAAAAAATACCCAAAAAATGTCAAACCCAAAAAAAACCAAACCCAAAAAACCAAAAACATACCCCACAAACATGAACCAAAACAAAGCAATGAACCAAAAAACCTATGAACAAAACCAAAACCCCTATGTCCATAAAAGGGACATACACAAGCCAAAATACCTATGCACACGGCTGCTCACAGCATCCAGGTGCTGATTTTCCTACTGGTAAACTCTGAGGACACTGGTAGGGCACCTAAAATTATAACCTCACCTCAGCAACTAGCAACACAACTTACTCCAACTCACAGGCATGCATTCTGTGCCAATAAGACAATTCCTGTATTTCCAGTCATAAGAATGCTACAACATGTGAACTAAAATTTCTCTATATCCTGTGTTCTCTATCAATGTGTTCAAGATGTTAAAGGGATTCACTGCCCTTGGAGATGCTGACAAGCACCCAGATAAACACTTTTAAGAACACAAGCAGCGGTAGGTAACATTAGAAACTGGTGACGATTTCACGGCTTTGCAGTGTAAGGTCACGCTCTGCTCCCAGTCTGGTATTTTTTTAGCTTATTATTTCTACTTAGTTAATTGCACACATCTCAGAATATCAGAGGACGATTACACAGTATTTTGTGTAATGTAAGTATTTTTCACTGAAAGGACAAATGGAATAACCACATGTAGCTTCCTTTCCCTTATATGGGAAGCATATACTGGCCTTGTACTGCTGTTGAAAGGGTATCTGTTCACCATTAATGGAATTAGGAAAGTCTGTTAAAAATAAACAAAGCGTAATTCTTTCCTTTCTTTCACCAGCTAAGTAAAACAATGATTTTTCTTAGCATCAGCCAAAGAGGATTTGGTACAATAGCAACCTAATTACATTCAGTAATATTCGAACATTTAATCCCCAGCTGTAGACAGAGTTCATCTATATGAACACCAACATATATATTGCCACTTCTGAATAAAAAAACGCATGTAACAGCATAAAAAAACATACTGACTAAAAGACATTTGAGATACTCTACTACAAGATTACAAGTAATCTTAGTAAGCTGTTTAAATTTAGAGAAAACCACAGAGGGTTGGTGATTTGAATCATCTATTACACACAGCAATATATGAGAAGCAAATATTGAGAATGAGGTCTACTTATAAAAAGGGATTGCTATGTCTGTCTGAGGAGAACCACACTCACTGAAACCCCAAGAATTTTACAATCCAGTGATTTAGAGGCCAGCCTTACAAATACATTGTAATGATGTCCATTAATGTGGGGAACTAGGATGTTAACAATCATGGCAGCTAGTATCACAGTTAGCACCAAAATAAAAAGTTTAAATTTTATTTATTTTTTACTTCAAACCAGCCTGTCAATATCAACAGCAACATATATGCATGCTTTAATGACATGTATGACTAAAAGCATGACTTTAATTACCTGTTTTATTATGAAAGGTATGCTATGAAGCATTTGTGCTGTGTAATATGCTTAACATAACGCCAGCAAAAAAATCTGCTATTCTTACCCTGCTGACAATTAGTCTGTGAAGTCAATGTGGTACAAAGCAATATTTAACAATAAGACAAAACTACAAATTCTATTTAAAAATGTACAGTATACAAGGAAATTTCATAACATAGTTAAATGAAACCTACACCTAACTGCTCCTCATAAGGGAATTCTCTTTTCAGCATAAAATGCTGAATTTTAATGCTTCAGTCTGGAAACAATATTCAAAGAATGCAGAACAAAATATTTAAATTACAAGAATTTTTAATAAATATATAACACCTCAGAAAAAAAAACTGGTATCAGTTTTGGATATATTGGAATACTTAGCAAACAGTAGGACACAGAAGACAGATACCACCTCTGCATAAGTAATTCCTTCATCCATCTGATGATGGATGATACTAAGAGAGTACCCAAAAATTAAACCAGCAGAGTCTCCGTATAAACATTCTGAAACACAAGGAAAAGGGGAGAAAGGAAAAGGGGGAAAAGTATTAGGTGCTGCATGACAGACTACCCTGCCAAAAACAGAAACAATCTTGTGGCTCAGCATGGTCACAGAAACTTGAAACACAGCTTCACGCAGAACACGGCTTCAGGAACAACAGAAAAAACTTTTCTTCCCACAGATCATTCAGCAGGGGAAGGTATGAGAACCACAGGTGAGAGAAAGGGGAAGCATCTCTTTATGACTCTTTATTTGATTGCCTCGATTTACATTGTTCTCTGGCCTCCCAGTACCACTATCTAATTTATGCAGGTGTTTGTGTAAGAGTTAACAAGGAAAAAGACCCAGCTACCAAAGCTCAGTGAGTTTGAGCTATTTTAAACTTTATGTACATTGATTTATATTAATTCAATTCCCTAAGAAACATTTGCAATTATGTAAAGTTGGAACACTCTCTAACAATAGTAACCAAAATATACAGACAAAGATTGGAAGTGTAGTAAAAATAAGTTTCCATGATTCAGCTTAAGTTTGATAGTTTATTTAGAGTTTTGACAGAATCAGAAACTAAATACGACACTTCCGCATTCAATAAATTTTACCATTCTACTTTCACTTTTATCTTTTTTTCTGGTTTCAATTTATTAGTTGCTATGAAGTATTTGTTGGGGGGGCAGGGAGAAAGTGTACGGGGATATTTCTGCTGGACTTTTTTGTTTTGGTAGGAGGTTTCTTTGGTTGGTTGTTTTTCGTTTGGGTGGGAGGGGGGGAGGGTGTTTGTGTCTGTGTATATTCAGTGCATATTCAGTCCCCAGCTTAGACCGTGTCTTACTCACCTATCATGTCAAATAAGGTTCTATAATTTCCAGCCATCTATTCTTAACTTAAATGTGTCACACCATGTTCTTGTTCAAAACAGTAATCAGTGTTAACGAACAGAAGAGAATGGGGTTTTAAGTAGCCAAGCATTTCTGTTAAGAGGCAGAAAGTGCAAGCAAATTCCCTTTCCCTGTCTGTTATCTCTTTCTACAGACTTCTGCTTATTTTTATTACAGAAGTGGTTTCCAACTCTCAGTGCAGACAATATGCTCTTCTATGATTCCATCACATACCAAACTAGTTCACACCAAATATCACAAAAATTAGTTACTTTCTAAACATTCAGCAATGTGTAAAGGAGTCCTCAAAAGAAATGCTGTGGAGATTTACTCTTCCAAAGGGAAAAAAAAAAAAAGGACATTTGAGTAAGGAAGCATGCCACTTCTGAGCTTCTCTGGACTGCCACAGATGAACAGTCTATCATGAGGGCTAAATATTTTAATGTGAAGATAAACAGTCTTACAGCTATAACTGTCTCAATGTCATCCCATCACCTACTGCAGCTGCATATTCTGCCGAGACCTCTGAGGGATGGAACTTATCCTGTCCTTCCGCCAAAAAATGACAAGCCAGTTGATTTAAAGTGCTTTCTCAAGAATCTCTGATGCTCTGAATCTGTTAATTACATACTTATTAATATTCAGGCTTGAAAATATATGCAAGAGTATATCAAACTATGACCACAAAGAAACCAGATCTATTTTAGATTTTGTAGAAGAGCCTGAAAAAATTGTTTACTATACTGCTTTTTGTTTCAAAGGAAGAAATAAAAGCTCTTCATATTTGTCTAGGTTTTGGACTGGGCACAATGCCAGTGCCTCTATGAAAACACATCTACGTAGTGTCTACTGTGAGATGTGACCAGAAACAGAGCAAGCAAACACTAATTTAGGAATAAAAGGAAAAAAAACTTTATTAACACACACACACACACACAAAGAACAGAATGGAAATCTTTCAATCACATTTCTCCTCCCCCTCTCAACCCACATTACAACATACAATACAAGCTCAAATCTTCCTTCAGTCCCCATCTCCCAGGTTTTAATTCTCAGTCCATTATCCTTCTTCAAACAATCAATACATTCTATTAAAGAGGAAGCAGTCTTCTCCTTGTGCCATTTCTTGACTAACCCCTTTCCATATTCCATGCTCTCACCATGGAAATGGACCAGAAGATTGCTTTTGGGGTTTCTCTTTTTAAGGATACTTTGGTCAGTTCCACAAAACGACAGTCTCTCCATTGCTTGGGATAACAAAATCCCCCCCATTTCCCCCGGGGCAAGGGCTTCACGACAGAAATCCTCTCATTTCTGATTTCTGCCTACCACTACTCTTCACTGCCTTTCTTGGGTCTGAGCCATTGCTTTCCCCCCAAAACCGCAGTCTCTGTGTTACAATAGAAAGTTCGTCCGTCCACAGCCGAAAAAAAACCTGCTCCTCTGTTTATCTCTTCCCAAGTAAATTCTTCTCATTAACTCCACTACTCCCTACTCACACAAACCTCTCATTTCACTTGTCCATTTCTTCTTGTTCTTATCTCTGTCCTCCGGGAGGATCAACGTCTGGAAGGTTTCCATCGTGAAGGAAAAAAAGTTAAAATCATCTCTAGGTGCCGGACTCTCCCTTCTCACTCTTGGCCGACTTCCAGGAGCTGCCCGGCGCGTCTTATCTCTTTTCTCTCTTCTCTCTCTCTCTCTCTCTAGGAAGCGGGGTGAGGGGGGGGGGAATTTGCTCGGTGCTTTCACTACTTCCACCCCTCCATCCTTTCACTTCCCCCCCCCGGTCTCTCTTCTCTCTCTCCAAGATCCAAGGCCTCCGGCCTAGCTCACGGCGCCTCGTGGCCTTTTCCCCTCCCCCACCCGGCCTACAGCCGGAGGGGGAGAGAGGACTGACTTGATCTCTTTGCTGACCGACAGGCAAGAGAGTGTCACTTCTTGGGAGTTCTACCTTTATACCCTGTGTTCTCAGAGGCGGAACCATCTCCTCATTGGCCCAAACAGGTGCCAATATTCACACCTGAGCCCCCACTGGGCTAACCACTGTCTCCAAAAAAAAACCACTTCCTTTCAAACCAAGACAATATTTCACAGAATCATAAAATCCTTGAATATCTCAAGTTGGAAGGTATTCATTGGACCATCAAATCCAACTGACTGATTCTTGCAGGGCTACCCAACACTAAACTAAATTACTAAGAGCATCACCCAGACTCTCTTTGAATTCTGAGAGGCTTTGATGCCACGAACACTTCCATGAGAAGCCTGTTCTAGTGACTGAGCACCCTCTCTTTAAGCGAAGAACCTTTCTAATGTCCAGTCTAAACATCCCCTGGCACAGGTTCACTCCTTTTCCTTATGATCTATCACCACTCACAAGGAGAGATCAGCAGCTCCCCTGCCACCACCCCCATGTCTTGCCTCAGCCTTCTCTTCCCTCAAGCCACCCAAACCTAGTGATCTCAGATATTACTTTGAAGTATTGCCCTCGAGGCCCTCAAATTTCTCCTTCAAATCAAAGCAAAATTAGAGTATCAACAGTACTTTATTTCTTGAACAGTGTTTGTCAGAAAACCAAAAGCTATAGTATGCCATATGGGCATAAGGAAAGCCTAGCTTCCTCCTTCCTTAGAGGTACAAACTTACTGAAGAAGTCAGTCAGTTTCTAATACATATCAAAGATTCCAACTTGACCAGTCTTATTCACTAAGGTCTCTACTCCCATCACCTCAGGAATTTTCCTGTGTATCTCAACAGTGTCTAGAAACAGATTCCCCAGATTCCCTAGGGTTTGTGCTTCTCTCTGTGTGTCCAAGTGACAGAGAGTGTGAGTGCAAAGTGACTGTCACCGACATAGTTTATGAAAAATCCTTTACTTAGGAATTTTCCTCTGGTGAGAGCTGAGAGGCCTCAGGAACAAACTGTAAACAATTCTTATCGGCTGCTGTGGAATGCGATGGGAAGGTCTGTGATTGGCCCCGTCGGACTGCTTCCAGTTAGGGGCCTATCACAGAACACCTGTCCAGTGTCTCGGGCTGAGAAGACTTTTTGTTTACACATTCTTTTCTATTCTTAGGATATAGCTTAGTAGTGAAATCCTTTTCTCTATTCTGTTAGTATAGTTTTTATATCTTATATATCATATCATAATAAATCAAGCCTTCAAGTCAACTGTCTCGTCTCTTCCCTCATCCTGGGACCCCAGAAAACCATGTAACAAGTGACCTATATGAAAGTGGTAATTTAATGGTGTGGACTAAGGTAAAACTGCTAAGGCTGACCTGCCAGGTTGCCAGCTGCCCTCAGTGTTTGCAGCCCCTTTCTGTCTTCCTCAGTCTCGCCTTCTTTGGCTATGTTTATAGTCTCTTCCTAAAGAATTTATGTAGTCACTTTGGAAACATTAAAATCCAAACCCGTGCTTTAAAGTGAGCACCATATTCTCACAAAGCAATAGATCTGCAACTGAGATTTTCATGCAACTGAGAGATAAGCTTATACCTTACAATGCCTGGAATTCAATTATCCTCTGAGTTTTTAAATTGGACAGAATACATCAGATTACTACTCCAGCTGTAGCTTCTGATATTTTACTGTGGCTCAAACAATTATATGAAACATAGATGTATAACCACTCCTGATTTATGGAAGCAGAGAGCAGATTCTGCTCCAGCAGACTGCTGGTAATTCAGCATCACTAATTACTATCTGGTTGGAAGAAAAGTAGCTAAATTCTAAACACTGCTTAATAGGACAACTAACTAGGTCGCTTTTGCCACAACATCATCAAGTAGCACTGATTTGGAGTCTAAAAATTTGAAATATGCAAAGACTTAAATTCTAACTAGTTTAAGAGGTAGGTAATTAAGCACTCAAGTAAAAATGGAGGACACATGCAAACAAGCAGAGGTAGAACTATGTAGAATGTCATTTCACCTCCTGTTCAGCATCTTTGTTTATTTTTCAGTGCAGCAAAATGCAGAAGCAGGTAGGATGATCTGTTTTTTTAGCAGAAGACAGCATGTTGTAAGGTAGAACTTAAAGTGGCAGTTCAGAAACAATCACATCCCAAAAGGTTAATTTATCCTAAAATATAAGATGTATGACAAAATGCATCTGTAGCTCATCTGTAGCTCATCTGTAGCTGGCACAGAAGGAAAAGACAAACTACACTATCACCAGCACTGATGAAGAACCACAAAGTACTTACACTGCAGTGTTCTGAAATCCTTGAAATTTACTGAGAGTCTATACTAATTTCACACACACTGTACACTCCTCCACTCTTAACAGCAACATGGCAGTATCATAGCTCTGCCTGTTGAGTATTGTAGTGCTTGGAAAGGACAATGAGAAGCGAGAAAAAAATGGGGGAAAGGAAAAACAAAATAAAAATATAAGTAAGTGTCTCATTACTTCAGCCTCTTTGGAAACTACGAAGTTGAGGAAAAAAGGACACAAGAAGGTAAGCTCACCTGCTTATTGCTGTCGACATTACAAGAGAGCATTTTTGTATTTAGTGTTCTATTTTTGCATACCAACACCACTCTCTTCAGTTTTACCCAGTATATACCTTTATACCCAGTTTTACCCAGTATATACCTTGTTTACATTTCCAGTATGAATGTAAACAAGATTCCAGCATTTTTAGTCAAGCAGAGTTCAGTCTTCACACTTATCTAAATTAAAACAAAAATATTTCTTTAGTTCAGCTCATTTTCTCTATCAACTGTAACTTTTGTTTTACTTAGAATATATAAACCGATGATCTTTTCAGGCCATGAGATTACAACTGGTTTAATTATCACATGGGGAAAGGGGGTGGGGGAAGTTGATGGCTACTTTAATTGTTTTTTCCAATGAAGCTTCAAGACCTTGACATTGACACAGGCTCATACCATACCACAACTATTGTACAAACTTTGCAAAACAAATCAAGTAAAATACCTCTGACTCAGCCTCAGAAACTCCTCTTCCACTGCACAAAAGGTGACAGTAAAAACTGTGCAATGATCTTTAAGATGTTAACAAATACTGCATTCATTTTCACATGTGATTTAAACAGGATATAACCAAGTGTCTCTGGAAATCAAGGACCAGAATTCCAGTCTAGAAAACTCCCTTATCCCTGGAATGAAGGCTTTAGTGCACAGTTATACTACTTCAATCAGTGAAACCTTTTTATTCTTGTCCTAGGACTGTCAGTGCTGAAGTTCTAGTGTACATAAAATTTTCAAGGAAGGGAAGGCATCCTCACAGTAGCATGGAACTGCCTTTATGTAAGTTTATGCAGTTTGCCTTTTAGAATATGCAGAAAGCAAAAAATCATACAAAAACATCCCATATCTCTTCCTTTCATACAAAAAAATAAATTTTATGTTAAAAAGTAGCCAAGTCCCAGAATTTGAAAGCTGTTTGCAGCAACTGCACAATTTATCTATCATCAGCCTCTACAGTCCCATCCTGTCACAGAGACAAATGCACAAATTTCCTTGAGGGTGGTAGAGAAGTAGTACATCATCTCTTTACCACAGACAATGAATGCCCTAGTGACACCATTCAGTCCCCAAACCCCTCACAGACTGAGTAATTAATTTTGAATTTTAAAAACATCTGTAATTCAGGTAAACTTGAATTACAGTATTTTTGCTAGACAAAAAATTCCCACACATCCTAGGTCAACTAAATCAAGAGAAAGAACAGTCAAGTCCATCTTTGCAGAAATAGAAAATTTTGTTTGTTTTCTGAGCTACAATTATTTAAATTGCATGGGTTATTGCCATTTTTATGTTAGCTAAATTTTTTTTAAAATTCAAAAAGAAAATCAAAGAAGCACAGAACCAAATCCAAACCCAGAAAAGGACTGGAAGTGAAATGGGGAGGTAAATAGTATCTGGTCTTTTAACATTATATGGCTTAATTAAACACATAAAACAGACATGCAGGAACCCTGCAGACTAACCTTTCCAAGATTTCATATAGTCCTAAACACCCTCTTAGCAGACACAATACCCAATATATCACAAAAAGCCATTTGTTCTTCTAAGTAATGAGACTGCTAAGGATGAAGTCTGGAACAGATGAGACAGTTTTCTGCAAGAAAACTAAGTAAACATACATGAAACTTAAGTGGACTGCATCCAGGCACAATCAAACATAGTAGCTTACTTTTCCAGCAGGTTAAACCACCACGGTACTCCCTATGACTCAGCTGTAACACAGGCAGCCCTGCAAATGACTTTGACTGAATGCTGAAACATTTTCTAAGTCAAAGAAAGGCTGCTTAGTCAACTGGTTATTTGCCAACTGTCTATATTTAGGACTGTCCCTGCAAGTGTTCAAAAGTTTACCATTTATCACTGCTTCAGAAAAAGACAAATATATTCAAAGCAGAATTCCAGAGGAATTCTGTTTTTCATCAAACGGAAGTTTTCCTCTTTCTACCCATCCCACTGATTCCAGATTAGAATACAAGGTTCACCAAGCAGAACATGGCTGTCTCTGTAGCCCTCCAGATTTTAAGTCTCCACATATATCCAGGATTTATAAGAGCATGACAGTACTAAAAAAATTCAGAGTTCTCTTCTTCCCTAGGATTAGGATTTTGTAATCAGTACTGTACAAGGGCAAAGAAGTATTTATTGAGAATGATAATTTTTATGCTATGTAGCACAATGAGATTAACCATTAGGGAAAAGGTTGCTGCAGCACGATGGTGTCTCACAGGCAAGGGCTGGTTTAGCAGCTAACTTGGTTAGTTAGCATCAGGGGCTGCACACGGCGCCACTTCCACACACAAGACTAAATCAAAAACCAAAACTGTGCCAATTACAAACAGACGTGAACACAATTATTGCTATCAAAATACAGTAAGATCAAAATTTTCTAAGTAGTACAAAACAGGTACATCATAAAGTAGAACAAAAGAGGTACACTTCAAAATCAAACTGTGGTCTAGACAGTATTTGTCATAAGGAGGCTTAAGTTTAATAAATTACAGCTAGAAGGAAATGTACAGAAGCAGGTTATGACTGTGCAAGATGGAACTGGGCCAGTGCATTAGGTCTATTAGGCTGATTACACATCATTCAGTTACTGTCAAATGATTCATTAAGCAAGGAAGGAGAACTATCTGACGTCCTCCAGATGTCATCATTTTCTGAAATCTTCCCAGTCTTTTCACTGTCAATCCTCTGTCCTTACTGTGCCACCATCTATTTGGATCTTGTTAGAACAAGTGATATCATACCTTTTGTTAAGGACCTGTCCAACTGTTTTTGGAAACAGACTCCCTTCTTTGAAGTCATTATGTTACAAAGCCATTTAAATCCTAAGACTGATCTCCCTCAGGACTCCACGCTGGCAAACAGGACTTACATGCTGCTCCAGTCCTGCCCTTTCCAAACTAAAATCCCACACCTATTCACACCTTCCCAGCACGAACACAATTATACAGTCCACCCAAGCATGGTTAAACTGAAGTTTTACTCCCTCTCCTTTTACTACACCTCTCTCTCAGAGGACCATAAATCACAGATATAGAAGGAACTCATCAAAGTATCCTACCTATAACTCCAGCCTGCAATCCTGGCATCATGCTCAGTTTAGGCACTACTTACCTACTGCAAAGTCCTGCAGGCCTGTCTAGCTCGTTAATCTTTCCTGCCTATCCTCAGAGCTAGCACTCAGGCTATCATGACCTGATGGTTTAATCACATAAACATTATTTGGTTTCAGCAGAAGTAACCTACCAGCTTCCACAGCCATGCTATGGAAAGCCTTCCCCTCCTAGCCAGTGATTCCAACTCTCCCTATACAGACCTCCCTCTTCCCACCCTCCTTGCTCCATCATGTTCAAGATACTGCCTCAACAACATCTTGAAACCTTTTCAAATCCTCCTCTGCTTCATCTATAGTTTCCTATTCAATAATGAAACAGTAAGCTTTATCTTCTGACAGTCTATAGCAGAGGAACAGAAAGAGTAGTCAGATTTCATTTTGCTGTGATGCTGTCCTTATGCTTGAAGACATGTTTCCAAACCACAGCAACTTTCTGGTTTTTTCTGACTCCTACACAAAACTGCCATTTGCTAAAATGCTAACTAATAGGTGAGGAAACATAAAGCCAACTATTACCACCATACTACTACTTTGGATTTATCCGCCCGATCTAGTATGTCCAACAGACCCCTAAGACAGGAACTGAACCGATTTTTTAATTATTTACATTTAATCTAGCACAGCAGATTAAATGTAAATAATTAAACAATAAATAGGCACATATTAATAGCTGTGTGATACCCTAGTAAAAACCCTACTACACTGCAATGAAATGCCTTTGGAATTTATTTGTGTGTCAGCTACATATGCAATGATTCAACACAACAAAAGCTAACCAGGACAGAATTTGACCTAATCATTGCCAATATGGTGTGCTTCACTTAACACTGCCAGAGATGGAAGAAAAAATGTTATGTAGGTAATTGTTTAAGAATGCTATTTCTATCATCCCAAACCATGAAAATCATGGTTTGGGATGACAGAAATAGCATTCTTAAACAATTGGGGGAAAAGCATTTTTAATTCCCAATTTCTGCCACATGTTTGTAGTCTGTCTTACTTTAGTAGAAACCGTAAAAGGCTATTAAATTACCCAATATATTTTCCTTACAATTACATGTTGCTTTTTAAAGAAGTTTTACGTATGTTCATCCAATTCAGGTTTTATTTTCTTCCTCCAGGAAACTGTCCTCCTCGCTAATAGACCTAATTTTCTGGAAATATTCTCTTTATTTAACTTCTGATGACTGTTTAGCAATTATATATTTATTCCCATATACCTGAATGAACGATTCCTTCCTTTCTTTGCATTGCTTCTAGCAACCTCATAGATCCAGACTGATTTCATGTCTCAGTGCAGCAGTAATTTAATCAAGTTTTATGTTTAGTTCTTTTTTTTTCCTTTGGACACGATTCTTTAAATAATTTTATTATGATTCCCTGAATTCTTTTCCAGTTAAGAAATATTTCTGATTATGTGGTGCCTATAAAAAAAGGGAGTATTCCACTTGAAACTGTAGCATGATAACAAAAACCAGCCCTTCAGTATTACTGTAACTGCTCATAACTTTGCTTTGTTTAAAAATTTACATCAGAATTGTATTTGTGCAATGTTTACTCTTTTTTCCTTATTACTAAACACTGACTCCCAAGCTGCTGCTGCATGATTTCTTCTGACAAATTTAAGTAATAAAATGTTTATCAGGCATAATACTCTGATTCTGCAACCATTTCAGGTGTATGCACAACTTCTATATCTGAGTTTTCCAACTGAAGTCAATAACATTACTCATCCTCTTTAATTCTTACATAGCATAAGTGCCCTGCTAAGTGGAGTCAAGTCCCTTGTGTGCTGCTGGATGAATGCAAAGAAGACACATGAGAGGGTAAGACTTGATTCCCTGTCGAAATGTTTAAAAGCTTTTTTACTCCTCAGCTTGAAGATGTTCAGCAGTTTCTGGGAAAATAATTTCTGCTTCACTTCTGTAGTGTCTCTCACTTCCTATAAAGCCAAAATTATTCCAACTAAAGCAAATACTATTTTCAAAGTAACCACTGCCTATCATTGATAAAAAAACTCCAGATAGGAAAATAAGAGGCACTATGAATAAGCATGTAAGTGACTCAGCTTGTTTTTAAACTGCGGTCACATAAATCTACTCAAGTCATGCCATCATCACTAACTGTTCTTTGAACTTCCGTGCCTCAGAAACAAGCACAACATTCATTTTTCATATCTATCAAAGCAGTGCCTTAAAAGCCTTTTTAAAGGCATTCTCAAGGGCATCTCCCTGGTCAAGGGTCTGGCCCTCGGTTATATTTTCCTCAGACTGGAAAATGTCCAGTCACACAGTCCAGTATTTATTTGGGCACACCTTTCTGAGATCATAATACTCCATTTGTCCAATGTGTACCCTGCCAGGTCTAACACTGGTCTAGCATTCTGGTCTCCTTGTATCAGCAAGGGATTAAAAGAACTTCAACTTTCAGAGGGTTTGGGGCTTTTTCCCCCAAATACTGTTAACTGCTGAAGATGACATAGCATTTAGAAAGATTATTTCCCCAACTAATTTGCTATTCTCTGCAGGAGGAGGACCATCTTTCAATTACTAGTTTGAAGCACTTTGCTGCAGTATGTGGTTATCTCAATATCATCAGTACATTAAGCCTTTCTGGGGTTCATCCTGTTCTTGACTTCCCTGAAGCCAGCATAAAAAGCATTAAGTTCTCCATTAGGCACAGACCTAAAGCCAGGGAAAAAGCACTCTCTGGCAGTCCTTGTTTCAGCATCTCAGAGGCAATCCTGTAAATTTGTTTTAAAAATTCTTACAGCTTCTTTCTTGACATATTCCCTTGATTTAGCTTCTCACAGTCATTCCACTTCACTGTAACAGTCTGAAGCATATAAGATTACTTGAAAAATACCTAATTTAAGTACCTTCCTCAGTGTACAGTATTCCCTGTCAGAGAATTACTGAGGAAGTACTTTCTGAATGTTTAGTTCTCTATTTAATTGACTTTAACATCTTGATAACTGCTCTGATAATCAGTCTGAAGCTACACCATCGAAACCTTAAGCTTTTGATTTGTTTTCTTTAATAAATTATACAAATTTTATACTAACTGATCAGTAACTCTTCTCCAGCTGGATGGTTTGCCTGCACCTGAAAGAGTCTAATCCCAAGAGATTAATAACATAATACAGTGGGGAAAAGACAGTGTTAGTAAAGAATGACATTTTTTGTACAAAATTGTTTAAAGTTAAGTGAAGTTCTTAAATAACTCAATAAGCGTGCAGAGAAGAACAAGCAAGTACAGTATTTGGATCTTCCAAAATATTACTGAAAAATTTCCTACAGGCCAATAAAGAAACAAAATCACCCAAGAAAAAAAGGGGTGTCATCCTTTCATGACATACTACAGGATTAAAAGTTCAGGGAAAAAAGGACAGGAACACATGGTCAGTTTTTCAGTGAAGAATAATCATGAAGGATTCTCCAAAAGAGTATGTGCTTAGATTTGTGCTGTCTCTCAATTCCATAAATAATAAATAATATCACTTCTAGTAGGAAAGGCAGGCAAATAATGAGTGGGAAAAGCTGCAGACAGTACCAGATTATGTAGGAGAGTCAAATCTGTAACTGGCTACAAGAACTGAAGAAAGGACTCATGACACTGAGGGACTAGGGAATAAAACAGTAAATGGAATTGAGGGCCAGGAAGTGCAGACTACGGAAAATGTGAGAAAACAACCGATCTTCAGTTTTAACTGTACTGTGGCACTGTACACTGTCAGATGAGCTTTAAAAAAAGTATTACTAAGCAGCAAAAACATCACGAATTCACATTACATGATACTCTGAAAGCATCAGAAAAATACCTTCTGACAGCAAAACAGAATAACTAGGATAGCAAGAACCCTTAAGGAAATGGGGAAAAAAACCAAAAAAAACAGAGGAGACAACTGTACAACTGTTAGTCTTTTATGGTGTTATGACAAACCTGACAGGCGGTTCTGGGCTCTCAGCTTTCAAATGGTTAAATAAAGTCTTCAGAGAAAGGGCACAAGGATTAGCAGAGTGATAGACTTATGCTCATGTATGAAGAGGCAATAGAAAACTTTAGCTTAAAAATGTCTGAAAGAAGACAAGGAGGATATGGTACTACTTAATTATTAAGGCCAGAGAGAAAGTGAAATAAAATATTCACTCAGGTAGAAGCATCATAAACCACACATCAAAACTGTCAGGCAATTTAAAGCAAACAAAGAGGGATATTGTCACTGTCAAACAAAGCACAGGATAAAACTGTAAAACTCACTGTCTCAGGGATTTTGTTGAAGCCAAAGCATAAAAAAAAAAAACCAAGCACATGACATAGCCAAATGTATGGAAGATGGTTCTAGCTGTGGCTAACATGTTAGTTCATCTATACATTTTGATCTAAGCTTTCAGCACCTGATCAGCCTGTGTAGTCTACTGTTTATAATCTCCTACTAGACAAGGTAGAATGGTTTAGAAGGATCTTTGATCTCATCTAGTCTAACCTACTGTCGCTTTATTACCAGACTTACAAAAAAATGGAGAAAAGCCTGCAGAACGGAACCATAAATGTGAAAAAATGTCAGTATGGCATTTCTTATATCCTGTCATGTATTGCCTTCAGAACTTTTTGCCTCCTTGGTTTTACATAGATTATACATAACAACTTCAAAGATTGGTACTGAAAATTACTGAGGGTGTTTTACGAGCTATGAAAGCAAAATCCATTGTTTTTTAAGAAGGAATAGTCTAGCTGAGACTTTATTATTAATAGGTAATACACAGAGAATTTTCCTCTCCAACAATCGATGGAGGTACACAATACAAAGACTTAGAAAACAAAAAACAAGCATGCCCTTTGTGCAACACAGTCTGAGGCTATAATTTCCTCTGTGCAGATAAATAGATTGATTAATGCTGTGGCTGGATCCAGACCCAAATGAATGACAAAGCACTTCCTGTAATAGGTTCTCCTGCATGGTCTAGAGCAACTTTTCTTCTGGAGAAAATTTTCCTTTACTCATGGTGAGAAGCAATCGCGTATGCAGTGCACTGTAACCTGTTTAAGCTAACAAGAATACCTGTGGTGTGAAATGCCAGCACTGTGACACTGGCACCACCAGGCCTCTCAGATACAACTGTAGTCCTTTTAGCATCTTCCACAGATATGGCTGCAGTAGCACAACACGCAGCAACTCCTTCCTCCTTAGTCATTCACCCCTTCCCCTGCACAGTTTTACCTTACACCAGTGTTAAAACAAAGACTGCTCATTGCTTGGCTTCAACTCAGCCTTTAGCTACCAGCTGAGAACAATTCCCCACAAAAGACATAACCAAGCTGAAAGGAAAACACATCATCAGCCTCTCATGCTGCAGAATGCAAATCTTGAATTTCTCTGGGCTACCCTTTTCAGAGAGTCACTGTAGTACAGAGTAAAATGGCAAATTGAAGACAACCCATAAGATTTATGGATCTGTTCTGAACTGAACACACCAGCACTCTGAAGCTCCATCCCCAGCCATTACCAGCTGACATGGCCACACATGGATTCAGAAGACACTCTCCTGCCACAAAGCCACTCCTGTAGAGGAGGCCTCCTCCAAAACATGTCTTTTCTTCCCACGATTCAGAAGGCACAAAGAGAATTCTGCATTTCTTTTGAAAACACACATTACAGGAATATAAAGGTGCTGCTGTGGTGTGTTCAGTTGCTTTGATCTAAATGAAAGAAATAATTTTATCTATTCTCCATGGGCCTCTTTCAATCCTGGTTTTCTAGACAACTTCTTTCTGATCATCAGAAGCTACTCAGAAAGATTAGAGTCATATTTGATTTTAGAGGTAAACAAATTGTTTTTACTGCTTGCTACTTACTAACGGGAAGCATTATCGCTGCACAATTAGTGTCTACCAAATAAGACTACCTATGATGTTCTTGAGCAGAAAGTTAGTCAAAACCACCATCTCCATCTCAAATTTTGTAATACATGAAATTCTAATGGGAAAAATATATCAAGAATTTATAACTGTATTGTGCAGTATCTTTTAAGAGGTCTACCGAAACTACAACTGCCTATATGAAAACATAAGAAAAAATTTTAAAAACTCCTAAAAATACATTCTAAAACAACTTCTGTTGGCATGTGACCAGAATTACACACTTCGTGTTTATTTACCCTTACTATTTGCCAACACAGTTATATATTAAGGAAGCCACCAAGGGATTCATTTTCTCATCTCTTTCTCCACTCCTCTAAAAAATCAGTTGACTCTCTGGTTTCCAACAACGCATGCCAAAAACGGATGGTATAAGGAATCATCTTTTACAAATCATTTTAGATACAGAACTATGTCTGTCAAAGAAAGAGCATCTTGGGCTTACGACTGCTCCCCCTCCAGAGATTCTTTACAGATCTATGAAACTGAGAAGGACCTACAAGTACCACATATCCAAACAAACGGGATAGAACAAGCAGCCGTGGGGTAAACCCAGTGCTACTCCTACAACTGAACACGTTTCTTAGAGCTGGATAGCTAGTGGCCATGCAGGCTACAGATAAAAGGTAAGAAGTCAGTAAAACTGAGTTTTGCAGAGAAAATCAAAATAGAAAACGAGTTGGCCTAAGTCTTAAAAACATCCTGCTTTTTGCAGTCCACATAAGGGGGTAGAGCCCAACTGTCTGGGGTAGATTAACAGTCCCAGTAAACAAAATAAATACTCGGCAGTTTCAACACAGCCCTACCAACAAGCCGTTTGAGAACGGCATCAGTTTACCTCCGAGATTCCTACCACGGCATTAACGACCGACGACAACTGAGACACAATTATGATGCTGAACCTTGGTAATCTTTCCATATTGTGCAGTTATTTAATATCTTGCTCACCCAAACTTATCCCCTACTGCTAGTGCCGTTTAGACCATAGAAATAATACTTCTTCAGCGACTTCGCGTATTATTCCCCTCCCTTCAACTATGCAACTTGATGCATCTCAAAGTCCCAAGAAATGTGCAAATAATCCTCAAACGGCACGCTGACACCTCCCTCGATGCCTGTCAGATACGGGTTCGTGGGCTCGTAAAGCACAGCATTATTCAGCAGGAATTAGAGGGCAGCAAGGTGCGAGAAGAAAACGCACCCCCAAAACACGCCGCAGCTCCAGCGGCTGCGAAGGTCACCAGCCCCATCCTCTGCCCGCCGCCCGCCCGGGAGGACCATAACACTGCCCCGAGAAGTTTCGAAGAGCGCCCGCGGGCGCCGCACCCGGGGCTGCGGGGGCGAGGCCGATGGCTGCAGTCCCCGGCAAGTCAGGCGAAGTCCCGCGCCCGCCGGTCCCCGCCGTGACTCACCAGCCGGGACTGGGCGCGCTGCAGGAACTCCTCCATGGCTCCGGCCGGGCGCAGGGCAGGGCAGGGCAGGGCAGGAGCGCGGCCGGGCTGCCCGCTCGGCGCTGCCCCGCTCGGCACCCCGGCTGCCCCGCGCCCCGCTGCGCTGCGGAGCGCCCGCTCCGCCCCGCCCCGCCCTGGCCGCCGCGGGCGCTGACGTCAGCCCGTGCCGCAAGGGCCGGCGCGGAGCTCCGCGGAGCGGACACGGCGCGCCGGGACCCGGCCGTGCTCCCTGCGTCCGGCCCCGGGAAGGGACGGCTTGCTCTCTGACAAGAATTCCTGACCCAAGGACAGGGCGCGCCGAGACCCGCCCGACGCAGGGGCTCCAAGCAACAGGCATCAGCCGGTGGCTGCTGCGGCTTGCTTGGGCGGCGGTGTCTCAGTTCCCACTTCACGGTTAGTAAGACTCATCAGTGGAAGGCTCGAGGGTATTGGGGTCAGAGGCAGTGACCGTTCCGGTGTCCCCTTCCCATGGTGTCAAAGGTCTGGAGGGAACCAAGCAGTGGGTTCAAATTGCAAGAGAGCAGGTTAGATTAGATGTTAGGGAAAAACCTCTGCTGAGGGTTGTGAGGCACCGCCCAGGGAAGTTGGGGATGCCCGATCACTGGAGGAGCTCAAGAGCAGTTTGGATGGAGCTCTGCAGAGCCTGGTTTAGTGGAAGGTGTCCCTGTCCACTGCAGGGGAGTTGGAACTAGATGTCCTTTAAGGTCCCTTCCAACTCAAGCCATTCTGTGATTCTGTGTGTTTCGCAGTCAAGCCTCAGTGAACTCTGCCCTGTGCCTCAAACCTAGGATTTTTTCTAAATATTGTGCCCACAGTCACATTTTATATACATATTCAATTGAAGAGTTCACAAAGTAGCCTTCTAGGCTAGAAACCACTTCGTAGAGAAATAAAGAGAAACGTCAAAGAGCTGGAATCCACTACTGTAGAAGTCAATGGGAGGTCATGCAATAAGTGCAGAGTAGACCACAAAATAAACTGTAGGGTTTGCAGCATCTCCAGTGCTCTCACACCACTAGTATTCCCTACAGTGTGGGTTTTTTTCCCACTCCAAATAACTAACCTGAACAGTGCAGTTTTATTATTCCAGTCAAATTGTGCCTCTCTGAGGAGTGAGTGATGACTAATTGTTCATAAATTCAGTGCTATGAGATCTGGGATTTTTCTCTCTTGTGTATTTTTTTGCAGCTCATTGAAGATATTACTGTAAGAGCTAAAAGCTCTTGCTTCCTTATTAACAAACTTTTTCTTATAATTGTAATTTACTCTCATTTGATTTGTTAATTCTTCCATGATATTTTGCAGATCCTGTTACTGTGTTTCCTGCCCTAATCAATCCGCTCTGCCTAGTCATATGTTTCCAGTTGGAAATTGTTCTGGGGAACAGAAAGAATAAAGCTTCATCTGTATCATAACCCTCTAAAACTGGATAGTAAATCTTCATTAAAACACTTGAGTAGACAAATTATATGAAGCAAAGTACTCTAAATGACAGTGTTCTACAGGAAAAAGATAATTCTGTTTCATTTACTGGAACATTCCTTCTTCTGAAATGCATTTGTCTGTTTGCCCACTAATTTATTTCAGAACTCTGTCTGAATTTGGGTTTTCTGGTTGTTCTGCAGAAAAGTAGGTCTCCTGAAAAATTACAGGTTTTGCACAACATACTGTCATACTTGTAACTTGAAATTGAAGTATTACAATACAGAAATTGCTGTGTAACTTAGGATGTGGGGATGAGGTTGACTAGGAACGTATGAAAACAATATGCCCTGCACAAAGCAAAGGAGTAAAGTATATCTCTCACTTCAGCAAAGTCTGCGAAACAAAAGATCCACCTTGCTATGTGACCTAAACTGAAGTTTGGAAAATTGATGCTTAAAAAGGTTATTTTTTGGTGCATGTATATTAAAAAAATAATCTTTAAAAAGCGTCAGAACAGCAAATAATTGAATGAAAAAGCTGAATTTCCTGCTGAACAGGCAGGAAAGTTTTGTTCTTATGCCTCATACCAAAAAAGCACATTCTTATACACTGTAAATAAAATGTGATGATTAATTGCTTCTTTGTACATCCACTGAACAGATCTCTGTGTGTAAATATACCTCTACATTGTAGTATCCAAGTGGTCCTTCACTGAATCTAGAAGAACGTGTGGATACTTCGTGATCCCCCTGCTGGATTTCCAGAGATGGCCTCAGTACAGCTGCACTGAAAACAAAAGAGAGTGCACCTGAGCTCCCTGAAAACATTAGGACTAGATAGCTTTTGAAACTGCTTTTTTGAGTAACTTTTTTGCCTCCATAATTATTGTATGAGTTACATATTGAATAATTAATTATTCATATCCTATTGTGCAAAACCATGGACAGAGTACCAATCTTTGTACCTGTTTAATATTTAATAGAAATTCCTAAGCCTTATTCTCCTCTTTTCTACCCCACTTCTAGCCACTAATTTACTTCCACTTTACTGAAGGGTAAATTAGAGATGAATCAGGACCCAGATTATTTTTTTATCCTCATTCCTAAAGTAGCTAAAACCACTTCACAATCATCCAGAGGCTCTTCCTAAGGTGTGTTCTTCATTTGATGTGTGCAACTCATCTCCTTACTAAATCTGTGGGAATCATGTATGTGTCCCGAAGTGAGAATTTTCTCAATATCTCATTCATAGAATCAAATTATTGAAAAATAGACTTGCTGAACAATGTTTGACTTGTTTGACTTGTTTGACTTGTTCACAAGCACATTTGCGGTATGTCTTGTCACACTGAAGGGATTTAGGCTATGAATTGAGAGTTCTGCTTTGTATGTCTTTGTTGTTTTGAAAAGGGAAATACAAATAATGTCGTGGTTCTTCAGAGAGTATGGTTTGGAAGCAAATGTTTCTCTGTTCACGTGGCAAAGTTCATTTTTTAATTCCAGCCATCATTCAATTATGTGGAAATATAATGTTACTTGGCTACGTCTTTTTACTCTGTCTTAAAAACCCCTGTAACTCTAGTAATGATGAACAATGTCTTACACTCCATGTTCTTCTGAAACTCCTCCCATTTTCAATGTGGCCATCCAGGGAAAAGTAATTTGTATGATGCACAAACTATCCTAGTAAGACCTTATATCCTCATACATATTGTGTGCTACCAAATAATACAGGCTTTGGTGATATTCCATAATTTCTGTGGTTCATATCCATTTTATTTATTCTCCAGGCATACAGTTCAGATCGTTCTATTCTATATAATGGAGAAGTAAAACCACTGATTACACATTTCAGAGCAACTCAGAACGAAACTCTGTAACTCAGTTTAGCAGTTTTAAGTTTACCAAGGAAATAGAAGAGCTGTCATGATAAAGCAATCTAGCTGTCTAGCATTTCTAGCAAAATATATTTGTATGATAAACACTTCAATAATGTATTAACAATCATTTTCATATTAAATAAGGCTGAGGTTCCCATGGCAAGGCTTTTTTTATTACCACAGTAAGAATAAATAGCTCCTGCCCATGGAATGAGAATGTAACATAATCATTTTAATAATAGCACAAAAGAAGTTCACAGCTCTCAGCTCTTGTGAGAGGATATTATTTAGAAGTTTGAAAAGAAAAAGGTGATTTCACAAATTACCGAAAGACTGGTTCTCTAGACAGCCACCCAAAGAAACAAAACAGAACAAATCTGTGTGTAGCAGCAGTAGGCTGACAGTCATTTACATTGGCACTCAAGCCATTTTACTTTTAGAGTCACTCTGGTTTCCAGATACACCTATTAAAGTTACTGTTTTTTTTCTTTACCAATATGTCACGTCCTTAGAATCACCAATTATCCAGTCTTTGGTATCAAGTGTCTTCACTTCCTGTGTTTAGTATTTCCACAGATTTTATGTTTCAGTTGCCCCGATCCCAGAATCATAGAATTGTTTTGTTTGGAAAAGACCCCTTACATCATCAAGTCCACCCATTAATCCAGCACCAGTGTGCTCCACTAAACTGTGTCCCTAAATGCCGCATTGACAAGTCTTTTCTCCAGATTAAACAACCTCATCCACTCCTCATTGGGCTTGTGCTCCAGACTTTTCACCTTCTCTGGATGCTCTCCAGCCCCTCAGTGTCTGTCCTGAAGTGAGTGAGTGGCCCAGCACTGGATACAGAATTTGAGGTGAGACCTCACACGAGTAGAGGGGCTGTCATTTGCTCCCTTTGCTAGTCTTGCTGGCCACACTGTTGCTGATACATGCCAGGATGTCATTGGCCTTTTTGGTTACCTGGGCACAGCTGGGTCATGTTCAGCTGCTGTCAGCCAACAGCCTCTGGTCCTTTTCTGCTGGGCAGCTTTCCAGGCACTCTGCCCCCAGCCTGTAGCACTCTTGCATGGTGTTCTGGTGACCCAAGGGCAGGATCTGGTGCTTTGCCTTTTTGAGCCTCATACCACTGGCCTTGACCCATCGATCCAGTCTGCCCAGATCCCTCTGTAGAGCCTGCCTACCCTCAGCAGATCACTCCCACCCAGCTTGGTGTCATCTAAAATCTGACTGAGGGGGCACTCAGTCAGCCCCTCACCCAGATCATTGACAGAGATAATAAATGGAACTGGCCCCACTACTGACCCCTGGGGAACACTCCTTGTGACTGGTTGCCCGTCACCATATAAAGATAGACAAAAATAAACCATTTCAAATATCAGAAGACTCTTCTCAAAACATGAAGACTGTCCATCAACAATGCATAAAACCTCTATGCTGTGAATACCTCCTATCTTTCTTTCGTGAAAGTGACCATGAAAATGGAGGTAATGAACTCACTGTCCCTTTTGCATTTCCAGTTTGCCCAATGTAAACAAAGTAGTGTTAAGAAACTTTGTCCTCTGAGGGATTACTTTTATTCAATTATTTCATTTACGAAAATAAATTTCAAGGTAAAATAAATTTCAAGGTAAATTTCAAAGTAAAACTTTATAACATGCCCTATTTCTTTTGTGGAATATTGGTTGTGGAAAAATGAAATTGCCTCTACTTTTTTTGAGGGGCAAAGGAAAGAAAGAAGCCATGCCTGGCTAGGAGGTGACTCTTAAAAGTCTGATACAGAGATCTGTTGAGGTTTTCAAAGACCAAATGTGTATAGCACACAGTTCCTGTGTTACAATAATTGTCTGTTCTGTTTCTCCTTGCAACACTGAATAAGATACCAGAGTGTGCATTTTTGAGCCAAGGCTAGCTGCTAATTCAAAGCCAAAAAGCAATATTGAATCAATATCAAATGTACCTGGAGGTATCCCAAACAATTCATGATTGAATGGCTTTCTGTGTGAGAAAGAACAGGCTGAAGGTGGACAATAGAACTGCCAGTTTAGTCCCCTCCCAAACTACAGTTCGTACCAAATAAGCATGAAATTAAGTGTGAGAAGCCAGAATCCAGATTCATTTTCCATCAGCACTATGTCCATGGAAACTGAGTTCCCAAGTTGTTCATCAAATTTCAAGACAGCTGTATTCTAAGACAGGTTATTATAGAAGTTAACCTTCTGTGTTGCTGCCTCTTTCTTACACCATGTTTGCCGATAATTTAGGCGAATTCCATGTGCCATGTGAATACATCCCCAACTGTACAAATGATCAGTCTACTAAATGACAGATTATGTAATTATGTCATTTGCACAGCCTCAGTACAGGCTACTTGTGTGAAGCTAGTCCCAGGTCAAGTAAGTAATTCTGGTAGATGGGCTCAGTTTAAGCTATTACCAAATCTCCTGTCCACTTATCTCTTGGAAGTTAATTGAAGGAAATTTATTCCTATCATGCTGCCATATACTAGTAGTATTTAAACTAGGCAGAAACCATGTTTCCAAGGGTAATCTCTGTCAAAGTAGGGGGTAAGGGCTTAAGATACTTCACTTAAATCATTAACACCATTTGCTTCCCATGTACATGGGTCAAAGTCCTCAGAAGTTTTTGCTGCAGTGAGCACAAGGCATTTTCCAGTTAACTATAAGAAAATCAGAGTAAAAAGTACATAAAACTTCTGCCCTTTAGATTGCCATTAATCAACTGCATATGGTATGTGTGTTATTTTTTCATTTGGAGATGTTTAGAAGTTGCCAGTTGACCGGAATATGCAACTGCTTATCCTAGACCAGCTAGACATAATTTTTAAGGCAGAAATTAGTTAATTAGTAGAATACCATATAATCACTTTTAGAGAGGTCTTCTCATTCCACAGACAAGTAACATAGCTAACTACAGTTACATTACTAAAAAAAAAAATACCATGTTATTAGATTGAATACAGTTCTTACCTTGACCTTTGAAATTCACACATACTCAGCAAATTCATAGGACCTTTGCTTTGCAGACAATGCCGAATGTTTAGCAGATAAACTGATAAGAAAATTAAGTGAGTGGTCATTTTCTTTATCCTGCCCACAAGAGGGGATTGGAACATGATGATCTTTAAGGCTCCTTCCAATACGGGCCATTCTTTGATTCTACAGTACTATGAAGGTCCTAAATACAAGTAAAAGTGTTCTATATGATTAATAAAAGGTAATAAAGGATATTTATGGATATTACCTCCAACCATTGGGTTTTTTTTTTCTTTAAAAGAAATGCAGTTCTTTTAGTGACACACAAATGCAACAGTGGAATTACAAACTGATAGTGATCTGAAGGTGGAAGCGAGAGGAATTCATGTGTAGGTAATGTTGGTTTGGACTAAAAACCAGGCTATGGCAGAAGAGCGTAGAACTCAGAATAGACAGTCTTTCCTTCAAGTCTGACTTGCAGTTGCTGATTCTGTATACTTGTCATAGTTTTGGCCAGGACCCAGAGGTTTTTCTGTACCCTCCCATGCCTTTGCTTGCTCAGTCAGTAGATCATGAGACTCTTAAACCCAGGGTTGTGGGTTGGAGCCCGACATTAGGCAGCAGTGTCATGGTTTAGAACAGTGCTCCTTAATTCAGTGCCCACACTCAAGACTGTCCAAAATCAAATGCCATTCTCACTCCCTCTTTCCCTCCCCTTTCCCACTATGGCAGGATGGCTGAGAATTGGAGGCACAAATGGTGAATATCACAGCTTGATATAAGAACAATTTACTGAAAACACCAATGAGATAAGAAACAGCAGCAATATTAATTAAAAAAATGTATTACTTTTTCATGGAAACCAATGAAAACTGCAGTTTTTGAGTATTTTCTGTTTTTTGTGGTTTATGTTTTTATGGATGATTTTACTATTAATAAACCAATGGGATTAATACCAAGGACTTGCATTTTTTTTCTGCTTCAATAATAGTATGTCTTGTATTCAAGACTTTGGCTTTTCAACTCTTACAATTCATACTGTAAAGGTAACAGGCTTGGCCATTAATGATCATCAGTGTCACTGCTAAGAAAAGATTCATGTTGGTCTTATTTATTAAGGGAATAAAAATGTGCTATTATGTTCCTAATTACTTTGTTTATTCAAACTCCCCTACTTACCCACAGTACGAGTACAGTGCAGACAGCTGTTGTAGAAGCTTCCCTATGCAGCTCTGGAAATGAGGTTTTCTTTCAATTAAGGACACTCTCATAGAGAAAAGAGTAGAATAATGTGGATCTTTGTACTGTAAGGTAAACACTGGTGTTGGATACGTGAAGTTGTATTAAGGGTGAGAGCTGCTGAAGTAGAGAAGGGTCTAAGAACTGTGGTAGATCATAAAATGTCCTGTTCAAGCTTCTCCTGGGCAAGTACATAATTACAAAATAAAAGATTAAAAGCAGTCAAACAAGCAAAGAAAACTTTGTCACTTTTAATGTATATTTCCCACAGGAAAAAAAGAGATTTTAGAATATGAAAGAGTATTTTATTCATTTCTTTCTTTTAGAAGATAAAGAACACTAGTATCAGAATCTACAAACAGATTTGATGTCAAAAAGACATCCCTGGAGAGATGAAATAAAAGGCTTGCTTTACTCTTAGGCAGCATGGTGGCAGAAAAAGAAAAACACGAACTGTAGAACTGTCATAAAGATAATCACAAAAAAATATCAAGAAACAAATATGAATGTATGCATAATATTTTAGGAGAATGTATTTAGAATATTTTTTAAAGTCTTTGCATTAGTTCAGTGTCCATTGACTGTGTGCTTTTTGCTGAAGTATGAGCAATGTGTTTATTATTGATTCCAGAATTGCTAAGCAGAGACCACTAATACAGCTAAAAAGATCACATTTGTCTCTCCTCATATGAAGCCCACCTTTTGTTTTTAGGAAATATAATTGAATATGCTTTTTCCAAAACAATTCCAGAAAAATGGATGTTAAAAGACAGCATTAAGGTCTTGAGAAACAATCTGTTTTGTTGTTTGTTTCAAAAGATTGGTGATTATCCAAAAATCCTTTAAAAATATAAAACATTGTTTAGGCCCTTTCCCAAGGGGAGTTTATAGCTGTGAACTGACATACGGTCGGTGATATTTTCAGAGGGATAGAATACATTTTGTTAGCAATGTTGGTCTATGCTTTTATGTGCATTCTCCTCTGGATTGTCTCTCTGTGGGGATGTTTATTTGCTTCAGGAAAGAGGAAGACAATCCAGGATGCTCTTATGAGACAGCATCTCCCAGTCTAAGCTATAAACTCAGGTACAGTGAAATATACTGGTTACTGAAAATATAGAGCAGTATTTCTATTCTCTATTCAGAAACAGATGATAAGGAAGCAAAGCCAAATTAGTAAATAAATACAAGTTTCTGGTGGGATAAGATTGCCCTAATTTTTTAGGAAGAAAGGAATGAGCGGTTAAGGGGATTATGAAGAGTAAAACGGTACTTAGGATCCTCTAAATCCTCATTGTAGTGTGTATAATAAAAATAGACCAAAAGTCCAGATTAGAAGTTGTTCCCTTCTCATCTACTAACTGCATCCAAACAGTGACTTCATAGTCACAAGATAGTTGCAATCATAAGATTAAAATGCAAGACAGTTAAATATATACCTCAAAAGGTTTTCGGAATGCTGAGTTCAGTCTATTTACTTACTCATCGGGCAATTCCATTCACTTTAGCAGGAACAATTTTTGTAATAAATATTTACAGCTTGGAGAAAATTGAAACATGAATGTAAATATAATTTTTAAAAAATGGCAATAATTACAGTAGTGTGTGGAGCCAACACTGAGCCTAAAAGGAATCTTAGTGGCAAATTGCACTGCTGTAGAATAAATAACCACTAAGAGTGATGTGTATGGAAGGAATAGACTAATCAGTGTATGAGGATGTCAGATCTAATTAATCTTTGAATTAAGAAGCAAAAGCAGAATGAGCGCATATACTTTTATCACGACCCTCTGAATATGATAGTATTTATGCTTCTGCATAGATATCCCTTTTACTCTAAGAAGGGAAAATGATGTTTTACATTACATTTCTTTTCTCCCTTGAATGAGGGAGAGTTTTGTTCTATCACCTGAAAGTGAAATAACTCACCAAGACAAAATGACTGTGCTTTCTCAACAACGATTTTTCTTTTTTTTTCCTTTTTTTTTTTTTTTTAATAAAAGATGAATGACTGCATCTCCTATAGTCATGAAAATTTCCTCCACACAAATTACTGTGGGCAAGATTTCCTCCTTCTTACCTATCTTCATTTTCTCTTCAACCCTAAAAATTGTCTAATCCACAAATATTGCATTTCTATAGAGCAATGAGGAAGAGAATACAGGAGTAACCAAATGCTCATTTTCAGCAGAGCTCAAAGACACTGTAGTGCTTTTGGACAGCCACGTTCCCATTTTTTGAATTAAACTTAAAGTTGGTATTGGGTACTGTATCTTCCTTGTAGTGTCTCAACATTTAATTATACATGCTGATTTCCTTTGTTAGCATTATTCTATCTTCTCATGTGTATGGGTTCATATGTGCATGACACTATGAAGAGAGTCCTAGAAATGGTCTCCTTTATATTTATAGTTATTATAGCTCCTGATTCCTTTGGGATCCTTTCCCTTGGCAGTTCATTGCTCATCTAATTGTACCTTACAATAGTCAATTTCTGAAGAGCTCATATTTATCCAGAACATGTGCAATTGTTGAAGAGAAGAGATATTTGAACTGTGTCGTTACAGGCATAAAAATCGGATTTTTTTTTCACAGCCCAAAGCTTCTGTAAGCAGAATCAGAGAAAGGTAATTCTTGGAAGACAGCATACAGGCATTCTTATGCCTCTCATGGTTTATTTACAGTCCAGAAGCTTCCTGTAGGAAAGTAACTGTTTGTAATCTGAGTAAAAGTAAACTAAGTCAAACTGATCATTTTATGAGGGCAAAACTTCTTTGAAGCTGCTCAACTTTGAATTAATCTCAGCAACTGTTTTTTCTGAGGATCATTTCCTGAATTAGTATTAATTGCTTCAAATAGGACAGAGTATAGAAGAAAGAATACACTATTGATTTTTATAGCAAATCTCAAGATACCCAGGAATTATTTGTTTGGCAGGAAACTGAGCTATCCACTTTTCCAGATAGATTGTACTTCTACTTCTCCTCTAGCTCTCCTTCAAATGGGTAAGATAAAGGATAAGAGGCTAAGGGATCTGTCTATATAGAATTGTTTTCTACCTTGGAGAGCCAATTAGACATAAACTGCCTTGGGCTTTTAAGTGTCATCAGAATGCCAAAGCTAATGCCTCATTGCGTATCTTAATTTATTTCTTTATTATTCAACAAAAATATCTTAGTTTATGTAGAACAGGTGTTATTTCTGTAAATGGTAGCTGTTTGGAAATTATTCTGATTTAACTGACAATAACCAATTTTAACACTTAGTGATTTGTCCTTCTTGCTAGTATCAGAGATAACAGTAGTCACCAAAAAAAGAAAAATTATCTGGCAGGTGTTACCCTTTTATTCCCTTACCTGCACTGAGCTCTGACAAAAGGTTATCTCATTTCCTTCCATTTACTTTAATATTTGAGAACCAATATTGTCTCAAACCCTTTGTAAGGCTCAGATCTCACAAGCACACAAACACTAACATTCTTTTAAGTCCATTGAATACATGTGTTTGGTCGAGCACATCTTTTTATGTTATTTGAACAAGGGCCTCAATTCCAAGTATTGTTTACTGAAGTTGCCCTTCCCCTTCTATTTAAAAATATTCATCAGATATGATATATAACAGAGTAAAACACAGTTAATGTATTTTACTCTTCCTTTTGATATAATAAAATAACAGTAGCAGCAGCAATAATTATCACTTTCACCATATAAAAATTGTACCATAATTATCTAAGTCTGGCATGTCGTTTGACTGTACAATGTCATTTGACTGTGCAATACAAGAAAAACATCAGTGTTGGTGTTTTCAAATGATCCATGTTATATTAATCTCTCTGTCTCAAGATTTCCTAAAGTAGAAGTAACAATGCCTACGTGATGGAAGTCCATGTAAAATTCATGAGAAACGTATTTGTCTCAGAAATGTGATGGGAAAGCAATGAAATAATTTTTCACTGGATGAATTAGGACTAGTAGACTGAAGGACTCATTGTCTCTTTGGCTGAAGGACATGCTGCTTGTCTTTATATTGCCACTCTGGTGGCACACAGCATCATAGACCTTAGAGATATACGAGCAGTTTCATGGGATTACACTCTGGTGGATTAATTGACAAAAGTGATGAAAGTTAATTTCTGCTTCAAGGCTCAAAAGAAGGGCTGAGTTTTTGATTGAAAGATTAAAATAAATGTCCTCCATATTAACTTCAACTTTCAGAATGAATTAGCATTGACTTCTTTGTTGAAAGTCTCTGGTAGTAACCTGTGATAGAAGACAAAATGATTCCTCTGTTTGACTCCCAGCAACTATTGGAAACAAATCATGATATAAACATGAATAACTAGAGCAAAACTAGTTAAAATGGAGACTCTAAGGTATTTAAGTAAATTCAGTTGAAAGAATATGAGAAAACCAGTCAGCTCATGTGTATTTATAGACAGATAGAAAATTACAGTATCCATCTGAATGCCATTCTTTACACTCCAGTTCTATGTCTCAGTGATCACAGTAACAACACGCTGGAATTGCATCTCTGGTTTACAGTAATGGGACCTTTACCACTGATTTCTGCTAGAATGTCTTGCAGCTTATGCTGGGTTTGGTAGGGGTTTTGGTAGCAAGGAGACAGGGTGTCTTCTACAAGAGAAGCCAGAAGCTTCCTCCATGTCTGACAGAGCCAGTTCCAAGTGGCACAAAGAACCAAGTCCATAAGCAATGGTAATGGTGCCTCTGGGATAACACTTTCATGAAGGGGGGGGTGCGGGGGGTGAAAAATGTGCTGCAAAAAAACAATAAAAAAGGAGCCAAAAGAGAGGACTGAGAATACGTCAGAGAAACAGCCCTTCTGACACTGAGGTGAGTGGAGAAGGAAGGGGAAGAGTCATCCAGGCACCTCTGCTCTCTTGCTCAGAAGCAGAGATCTGTGGTGCAGCCCCTGGTGAGGCAGCTGTGTGCCTGCAGCCCATGGAGGTCCATGGGCATGCAGAGATCCACCCACAGCCCTTGGAAGAACTCACTGTGGAGCAGGTTAATGCTGGAAGGAGGCTGTGACTGCTGAGTCACGTTATGGATACATGTTGGAGCAGTCTGTTCCTAAAGGACTGCATCCTGTGGAAGGGTCCCACTGGACCAGGGGAATAACATGAGGAGAAAGAAGGAGCAAAACCAGTATGTGATGAACTGACCAAAACCCCCATTCCCTGTCCACATGAGCCACTTCAGGGAAGAAGTGGAAAATTTGGGAGTGAAGTTGATTCTGAGGAGAAGGGAGGGGTGGAGGGAAGCTGTTTTAACATTTGGATTTATTTCTCCCGACTGTACTCTGATTTGATTGGCAATAAATTAAATTAATTTCCCTTAATAGAGTCAATTTTGGTGAATAGTCTCTTCCTGTTCTTATTGTGACCCACAATCCTTATATTTTATTCTCTCCCCCTGCCCAGCTGAGGAAGGTGAGGGATAGAGCATCCGTGGTCAACATCTGGTGCCCAGCCATGGTCAGCCCTAAGCATCAATACAATAGGAAATTACCAGCCCAAACTGTTTAAACCACATTGATGGTTCTACAGTCATGCTTATTCATCTCTACTTAATTCTATCTGTATTTCAATAGCACAACCTGAGAGGAGGAAACAAATTAAAAATTCTTTCTGGTTATCTCATAGGCACACACAAAAAGAAAAGGGAAGAATACAACCCACGAAGGTCTTGCAAACGTTACAAAATTTGTACAACCAGAGCCCAGTCTGTCAATTCCTCTGTGTTTAAATCTAAACAAATTATGATTTGAAAACATGAAAAATCTCCCCTCTGAACATGTTGAGATCCCATCTCAATAAATATATTTTCAATATATATGCAAGTGTTGTTCATACATAATGAATATCAGTTTGGAGAGGTGCAGACACTGATTGCTTTGAGCAGAAAAGCACAGCAGAAAACTCTGCTCTGAGGTCTATAGCTCTTATGTGGCAGATACATAGACAGAAATATAGCAGGTACAATAAGAATTTTTGAAGGTCTTGTAAAACATCAGCGTAGTTCAGTGAGCCAGCCAAAAAAAGCTGTGCTCCAATAGGAAAAAAGAACAGTTTGTTCTCAGGGCTGTTTCATGCAGGATGTTCAGGAAAAGAGACACTCTAGCATCGTTCTACTAACCTGATTCATGTTCTTAATGTCCCATTGCCTTTAAAATGTTAACAGCCTGAAAGGTGAAGGGTTATTTGGAAATGATGTTAGGAAAGGAGGATAGTATGTGTGTGTACTTGAGACAAAGGGGAAAAAGTTCAAAGCTAAGATTAGATAAAGCCTAGTCCAGTAGACTTTGCGAATTCCAAAAGGTGCTGGAATTAAAAATGGTTATAAACAACAGCAACCATCTTTTCAGACTAGGAAATCTGTAGTCTTACGCTCCTAGCAAGCTAAACACCAGTGAATGTAACAATTTTTACTGGAATTCAGTCATGGCACAGATCTTTCCCAACTCAGTGGTAAAATATATATCTATATAAACAAATTAATACCAGGGATTCCTTCTTTTCTTAATTCTATTCTATAAGCTGTGGGTTTATGTGGGAAAGAGAACTGTTCTTACACATTACGACCTTTGTGTTTGCCTCCAAATGCTACAGAACTCCAACTCTGAAAACACACAGTCCTGGAATGATGCCATGTGCACACATTGTCAAGCAGTCCAAACAGGTGTCCTTTGCCCAGAAATTACCATATCAAGTTTTGTCATAAACTTCATGCTCAACTTATTAAACATCTAGCTCTTCCACAAGTACTTATCCTCAAAGAGACTGAGCTAGAGGCAGGGCATTTCCATGTTAATTGTGCCAAATTTAAGAAATTCCTGCTTTTCTACATCCTGCCATTTAACATGCATAGCTTTCTAGAGGTAGAGCTTCATAGTACTTTGCCAAGTTGAGAAGGAGTCTGTATCTTGAAAATAGTCTTACAATACAAAACAATCATACAAACGGGCCTGCAGGTACCAACAACAGGAATCAGCAATAACATCTTAATGAAGTATTTACCTATGAAAATACACTTGCATTTGTGAATAGCTAACAAAACAGACAGCTGCACAGACAGTTTGCTGTTCTGGTTTTTTTATAACATTTATTTCCTTAATGTTAGAGGTAAGTTGTATCACTTACAAGCTGGAACACTAATTTCTTCCAGCTTTTTAAAATCTGTTATATCCTTCAAGCATTTCCCAAAATTAAGATGTTTTTAAAAATCCCAAGCTTCCTGTTTCTTCAAAACATTATTTGGGTATAGTAATGTCTCTTCTGGGAACTGCAGTTTTGCTCTATAATGCTGTCTTTTTCTCTCACTGCAGCTGCTGAACTCTTTGCAGTCCTCTTACATTTGCACAGAGACAGATATTTCTTTGTTAATTGGCACATTAAAAATTTATGGTGCACTAGGATGTTTAATATTTAAATACAATGTTTTATGTTTTCTGTTGACATTTTTCCCCCCCAAAAAAGAAACAAGTATCATAGAGAATGCTGTCCTTTTCCAGATAATTAGAGATCTTATTTTGAGTTAGCATTCAGGATAGATAACATCATTACTCATCATCAGTAAATATTATTTATAAGTTGATCACAATATATTTTGATTCCCAAGGCAGCCAGCCTTGACACACTACAGAACTGTAAATCTATCTGGTTTTTTACTTTTTCATTTTTTCTGAGGACAGCTGCTGACATATAAAAAGGATTACCAATCAACCACCTGAAGGGAGCCTTTATTACCTGAAGGGAGCCTACAAGAATTCTGGAGAGGGACTCTTTACAAGAGCATGCAGTGATTGGACAAAAGGCAATGGCTTCAAAATGAAACACAGCAGATTAGATTAGATATTAAGAAAAACTTATTTACTGGGACAGTAGTGAGGCATTGGGACAGGCTGCCCATAAAAGTTGTGGATGCTCCATCCCTGAAAGTGTTCAAGGCCAGGCTGGATGGAGCTCTGATCAACCTGGTATAGAGAAAGTTGTCCCTGCTCATGGCAATTGGTTTGGAAGGAGATGATTTTTAAAGTCCTTTTCAACCCAAGCCATTCTATGATTCTAAGTTCTGTGCCATTAACATTAGACTCGAACTTATTTTATCAGGGAATTTTCCATTTCCTGGTTAATCTGTTAAATACTTTCCACACAAAGCTTGGAGTCTACAAAGTACTAAATTCGCTGGTGAGGCAGCTAAATGCAAAGTCAAGATGTCAATCTTCCTGCTTCAAAGCAAAAAAGCAGAATGCCACAATTTAAACTGAGAAAGATCAGTGTTTAAAGCAGAACATGAAGAACCTGAGACACTTGCATTAAATATTCTTCTCACCCCAGGCTACTTCTCTGTTTTTAAGCAAATCAGCTGCAGCCCACTGACTTTCATGGACCAATTTAAGATCATGTTCTCCTATCTGCGCACAAATCAAAAAACGCGAGTACAAAAAGAAAAATCATGTTACATTACTGCTCAGCGACTGAGCAGTATAGGGACCCATACAAGCACTAAGAAAACAAAACTGTTTCATTCAAATATAAACTGCCAAGATGAAGCAAAGAGATATTAGAACAGGCCAAGACCCATAAATGTTGAATTCTTTTGTCTAATTCACCTGTGTCTCACCCAGTCTGGCAACTGGTCTAAGGAACTTTCCATGCTCCTTAGCATTTTTTCCCTTACTTGGGATTAATGTTTTAGGATGAAGCTTACCAACCCATATTCTGTTTTTCACAGAAAGGGTGACTGGGCATTGGAATGGGCTGCCCAGGAAGTTGGTGAAGTCACCATCCCTGGAGGGGTTTAAGAAAAGTCTGGATGTGGCATTCAGTGCCATGGTCTAATCAAAAAGGTGGTGTTTTGTCATAGGTTGGACTTGATGATCTCAAATGTCTTTTCCAATCTAATTCATTCTGTGATTCTTTATTATTCCAGAGGATAAGTCAGATGGTCCAACTGACAGCTCTTTACTTTTCAAAGAGATCCTGCTTTCTGTTGGCTGACCAGTCTTGCTTTGCACTCCCATCACCTTTCTTAGCACCACAAATTCTTACTGGGGCTTTTCACTGAACCGTTTGGAAGCATAATTCCCCTTCTTCATGGTTAAATTAAAAAAAAAAAAAAAAAAAAAAGAAAAGGATAAAAAAAGATTTTATTTGGGGCTTTGCTGACTTTTTCTCCGCAGAAAGCCCTCATTAATTTCAAATCTGTGAACCTTCTGCCAAAATGGCAGTTTTGAGCTGGGAATAACTTTTGTTGCCATTACTCTTTTGTGACCTTAAATGTTCCTTCTCTTATGTTGTCTTTGCCAAGCCATTAATATGAAAGAAAATCTTTGGGCAGATATTCCAGCTAAACGATAGAAGTTCCATCCTCAGAATAACCTTCAGAATTCCACAGCTGAAGAAAGCTGTGATACTTACTTTTCAAGATAATTTTATTATTTTACACTTAATTAGCACCTAGGCATGCCCAAATTTGCTTGTTCCCTGCTCACAGTCATCCTTGGAAATAAAGATTGCTTTGCAGAGTTAGATCTCTGCATCTGATAAGTTAAGCAAGCAAAAGCTATTTATTTAAAATCAAAATAGCCAGGACATATAATGCCAAACAGTAGTCCAGTGACTTGGAAAGGTATTTTATTTGCAGACACTATCTTAAGTAACTATTTGAAGGTTTGTAGTACCAGAAGAACTATTAGGCAGCTGAAAAAGCACTTACATGCTGGACTTTCCCCTTTCCAGAAAACAAAAGTTTTTTTCTTATTCATAACTGATTGCTATTTTTTACTAATAATCACTAATGTGTTGTGCTTGATTTAGTTAGATTTGGTTTTTTAAAGCAAAAAAATATCATCTGTAAAACTTCTTTCATAAAGGTGAAGAAAAATCCTGAAATAGAGACCAAAAATTTTGTTCTAAAAAGGGTCTGGCAGGAGTGCTACACAGAAACAAAGCAGTTGGTTTGATTCTGAAGCAAAATTTGTGCAAAAGCAAAACAGTAACTCACCAGAGTTCAAATGAACTCATATGTCATAAGCAGAGTAGCATATATCAGATCACACTGTTGTTTGTCTCTTTGGGCTTCTTCTTATATTTATTATTATTTCTCCCATGGTGTTTCTTTTTAACGCACAGTGAGCTTACACACTGTTGATGACCAGGCAACATTAGAGGAAAATTATAAAATAGCAGATGTGAATCACTAGGCAAATGCCCTGGGAAGGAGTTTTATTTTAACATATTCAGCTGCAACATCATGATTCTAACTGCAATAGGCAGCCCCAAATTTAATATGTAATTTTAATATCTGCCATCAGATATTTTTGTTTTCCTCATGCTACTAAAGTGCATATAGATTGAAACATTTCTTGGTGTATGCTGTTTCATACCTCATCTGTGGCTCTGCTCTGTCCAGTGACACAGAAGATGCTAGGCTCACAAGGACAGCCAGCCACCATCTGAAATGGAGTCTGGAATATAATGGATCTGTCTTTGCCTAACATCCACATTTAATGGTCATTTACTCACCTTGGCTTCACTTCATGTTAAAAAGAAGAAAAGAATTTCAATCTCACAACAGAGGAACACTTAAAAAGCTACTTTAAAAGCATCCCATGTGCAGCCAGCATTTGGGTCTGGGGGAAGCAGCACTGAACAGCACCAGAAGAGTCATCCATGGTCACCTCACACACTTGCTCTGCAGGTACAGCATGCATCCTGCTGTTCGGTGTGGGGCTCCGGCTGGACAGGCTCCAGACAACTGAGTGGGGAGGTTTCAGATGTTGAATCGGAAGGGTCTATCCCTCAATGCTCATTTTCCCCAGAAGAAGTAGCATTTTCCAAGAAGAAAAGGAACACACCACACTAAATTTAATTTCAAACAAGGCTGGCTTAAATGTGTCAAAACTCATTAAAAAATAAATGCTATTTGGAATTTTAATATGGTCCTCAACAACTCCAATTGAATATGCTCCCATAATATCTCTCAGTTGTTGTATATACCTAGGTGCATTGTAAACAGTTCACTGTAAGTACTATTAAAAATGCATTTATTAGGATAATTTATTGATTGATCATACCTAAGAATTAACTTGGGTTTAGAGAGAACTGAATTTATGAAAAATGCTGCAGTGGGAATTTGAATGAAAGGTATGTAAACTTTCAACTATGTAAACCTGGAGAAACACTCTATGAAATAATGAAAAACATATACAATTTTAGTAGCTCAATTACTCAACCCTAAGCAATATATTGCACATTTGATGTGAGAATTTACCCTTTTATCCTATGTCCAGTATCTCCATGTGTGTGAGTGGCCTGTATTTAAAGACGAAAAGGACTCAAGGACACCAACTTCTGGAATAAAGTACTGGTCTTTTGAAGGAACTAGTGCTGTCTCCTAAAGAAAGAATGCCCTCTACTGCTTGGTTAGAGATCTACTCCTGAGCAAAAGGAACTCAAAATCATGTTTCATATGGACTAAAAACTTTGGAAAATACATATAACAATAAATACTAGTTATTACTGTTGTTGTTGTTGCGCTGTTGTTAACAACAACAACAATAATAAATTTTATCTCTGAAATATTAGGAGATGTGGTATGCTTATATAAAACTAAATGTTCTTTAAAAGCATTTTTATCTGCTCCACTGTTCATTTTTCATTACATACCTGCAGAGCGTAGCCCAAACATCTTACCCTAAACAAATATATATGTGGAATATTTTCTCCCTAATATTCAAATGAATAAATTTAAAAACAGCTAATATCTTTATTTTCAGTTACTGTTTTCACATGCATTTTCCTTAGACTTTATCTATTTGTTGCCAGTCCTCAAGCTTAACACACCCCACCTTACTAATGTGTACAGTCTCCTTCAAAGACACGTATATATCGTTTGTCCACAGTGCTTTGCTTTTGGAAACCAACCACCTGAAAGACTTACACCTCTAAAACCTTCACAGCAGGCAATTTTGAGGCATGCTACCACACAGAAGTGCTTTAAAGCACCATCAGGAAGCAGCAGAGACGTGCATGCTGGTTTGTTTTACCTCAGCTGAGGACAGGCTGATGAATGCTACTCTAGAAACTTACCTCAGATCTGATTCTGTTTAACGTCAAATTTGCTCCTAAGGAAACACTGTATTTTCTCAAAGCAATAGAAAATTTTCTGAAGTGGGCTTTAAAAAGTCACTAACTAGGATCTCCAGCAGCATATATTCATGTTTTTCCTGCCATTTTTCCACCCATTTACTTGGCTGTCCAAGTAAGAAAAGAGAAAGTCTAGGGATGTGCACAGTAGGCTCGTTTTTGTTTCTCTAGTAAGAGTTCTTTTGATTGTACAACACTAAAAATACAAATTCAAAGACAGTTTAGGTCATGGCTGTTTAAGAGAACATAAATTATGAATATCTGGAATACATGATGCTTTCTGCTTTGTTCTTGACAGTACTTAACATTCTTGCCCATTCTCATAGCACAAGCTCTTTGGCAGTGTGGGAATTCAAAAAGTTAATGCCGAAAGACTGAGGGATTGCACCCCCAGCAAACACACCCAAAGCTATAGCTTTGTCTTACCTGGCCCTGGATGTGGAAAAACAAACAAATTCATTACCTTGAAGTAATTTTTTTTTCTGCCAGATATGAATTTGAATTTTCCTTTATTCCCAATGTCACACTTGTAGTATCTGGAAAAAGGCATGGTCTGGAGGGAAGACCCTGTTTTCTTACACGGAGAAACATAAAGGTGTAAGACCAGGCTATTAGGTCAGGTAGTTCTACATTTACTGAGAGAAAGTTACGGAGCATACTGTAAGACAAAACATGAGAAAAAGAATTTCAAATCAGATATGACATGAGCCACTATTCTCCGAACACTTTCAGATCTTAAACAATGAGGCTACAATTTCTAAGAAAAGAAAATATACGTTTCTACTATTCAAAAATAAAACAGAAGCTTTTTTTCACTTAAGGAAAGAATGACAGGTATGTTTAACATATACAGAACTTGATTCAGTTTCATGTAAAAAACCAGAAAATTTCAGTTTTATGCCAAACACACTGAAAACATCCATAAAGAGCAACTTTTTTAGAGACATCTCAGCCTCTCTATTAGAAAATGACTTTATTTTGAGAAGGAAGGAACTGCCAACTACACAAGCCTTGATCGACTTTTTGACCAAAGTTGTGTATGTAAAAGGACCAACACTTGATTCCAGACTAATTCAACATTATACTTAATTTTCAACAAGCAATGGCAGATGTAGCTACCATCATGGTTATTCATGGACATTCATACATATTTTCTGCAATTATTCTTATGTTCTAGCAATGAACTGACCTGATAGTTTCAAGGACACACTTCCCCAAGCCTGCATAACACTAACAACCACAGTGAGAATGACTATAGCAAGTGTACAAAGATTTTTTATTGTTCTTCAGCTTTTTCTATTACACACACATGCCTAACTTGGAGGGATAGATGTCTGAGATAGCTTTCGCAGTAATAGTAGTGTATCTGCCAAAATTTGCACATTTCCAGATTAGCAAACACACTCAAAATTTTACCAATCTAAGAATTTTACCTTTCTATGAGGGTAAACTGAGTGTTCAATTTTCAGCAGTAATAAACAAAAATTTCATTAATATACTGTCCAAATAGACTACCTTATCTCCCAAATAGAATACATAATCAAACACCTTTTGCTTCCAAAGAATATATACAAGCTCCATGTGCATTTGCCCACAAAAACTATCCATTGCATGCAAGCATACATGTATGTGTATACATACACACCTGTCTATTTATGTGTAGATGGATGGATGACTTTTCCATATTAAGAATCAAGGATTTAGCAGTATGCTAATGTAACACCAAAATGAAAAACAAGACAGCAATGACAGCAGTACTATTTTTCATTGCTGCCAGGACTAAACCTAAAGGAAAAATGACTGCTATCCAACCTCTGTTCCTCTGCTGTGTGTATCATGAATATCAGTTGTTCCAGAAAGAACTGAAACTCAAAAAGAATCAGGCTTGTTTAAGAAGCAAGATTCTTCTGTATTCACACAAAATAGTGATAACTGAAAGCATTTTTTTTCCTTGAATTAGAAAAAAATATTTTAGAATATTTTTATTATTTTATTTTTAATTTAAAGTTTCTTTTTAAGCACATCCTCCAGTATAAATAAATTTCTGCATTTGCACAGCAGTAATTATAAGCTGGTTTCTCTTAAAGCTGTCTTCAAGCAAACAACAAAAGGTATTAAGAGTGATTTAGAGTAATTAAATGTAAACTAATATGATTCATAAATGTGGAAGATCCCTAACACAGAAAGAGAGAAATTATTTTCCTGAAATCTTTCAGATATGAAAGCATGTTTATTGAATTCTTTTCTCGCAGAACTACAGTTAAAAAAAACCAGGACAAGACTGGCAGGAAAATTAATCAGCAGCATTATTCAGCAGCATTATTAAAGTCACATAAAAAGATACTGTATGCTTGTAGATTTTGCTGTCTTAGCTTAGAAAATGGCACATAACAAACATCTCGAAATACCTGAAGGCCATAAACTCCAAAATTCAAGTAATTACTTAGCATTGCAAAGACAGTATAATTAAAAATAGTGGGATAATTGTAGACAAAGTGGGAAAAGCTTCTTGACCATGAAATTTGTACAAAACCGAAACAGCTTTCTTAACAGGGAGATCTGTTGCTCAAGTAATTTGAGTTAGAATGCAGAGCACACATGAAAAAGCCCTACAGGGAATGCTCTGCATTGCTCTGGCAATAAACCTAGTATGTCTTTCAGCTATAATTTGTATGATTTCTTGGGTTTGGATATAAAACACATGGGAACACAAGTCAAGAGTTCATGTAACTATTGTTTTTGATTGAGCTGAGTACCATATGGTGCGATACAGGCAAGCTGATGAACTGATGTAAAGTTAATTTTAAGTTATGGAGACGCGAGACACGTTCCTGTCAATATTTTGGCCAAAAAATGCCACCTCGATGTATAGAATAACTAGATATAAAATAAATTTAGATAAAATACACTGGCAGCATTAAGGATTCTTCAAAACATTCTTTACATAATAATCATTCCAAAACCTTCATGTTTCCATCACTGTCAGAGCTACCATTCAAACTATCTGTAAGGAGCTTTGTCGAGGCAAGCTGGAAAAAACCAAGTGA